>NC_090939.1:789132186-789435217 GCF_040938575.1 Ambystoma mexicanum
CCTTTTTCCTCTTCTCCCATTAATGGTGGCCCCGGTGGGAGGCCATCTTGGCCCCCTTCCATTTCTCTAAGACTATCATTAATGTCTACCTAAATGGCACCATCTTGGTCCAGGGCCCCCAGGGCAATCTCCTCCTTTTTGATAGATGCTTCCTGTGTCTTATCAACTTCGTTTCTTCTCCAGCTATAGCAATTGACCCCTCTCTTGCTTTTTTTCAGCCTCCTTCCTCCGCCACCTTTCTGGCATCCTCTGCTGCTTCCCTGGCCACCCTGTTTCCTCCTTCCTCAGCTACCTCTTGGGCACTCTCCTCTTCCTCTCTGACTACCCTGCCTTCTCTTCCTTCCTTCTCTGCCCATCCTTGGGCACCTCCAACACTTCCGCAGGGCCCACCTCTAGCCTGTACCCATCCACGGAAGTCCTTCGAAGGTGGCAACCTGTTCCACATTGCTACTCTCAACTCTCGCTCTGCTGTCAAACATTCCTCTAACATCTGCCATCTCCTGGAAGAGCTTGATTTGGATGTATTTGGTCTTATCGAGACTTGGTTCACGGCCAGCTCTGTCATGAGTTTTGACACTCTCCTTCCTAATGGCTACAAGGTCCTCTCCGAACCCAGAACTAACCATCCCGGTGCTGGTGTAGCCATGATTTTCCCGGAGTAGATCCCTGCTTCTGTAACTCCAATGCAGGACTACTCCTCCTTTGAATGCCTGGTCTGCAGGCTATCTATCTCTCCTGGCCTCTCTTTCACTGTGGCCACTATCTACAGGCACCCTGGCCAGGTGGATTTCTGAGCTCCGACCTTATGGGTAGAGGTTCAGAAGGCCAGCCTAGTTTCTTGGAATAGGGTAACCTTCTGGACAAGCCAGACCAACCAAGGTAGCACAGGGGTTGGTCAAGACTAGTTCTCAGTAGGATGAGAGTGATTGAAGGCCCACAATGAGCACACATGGTAAATGACACCACAAATTACGCTCAGTCAGGTCTATAGGCCTTTTTAATGAAACACAAGATTAAACTCTAGTAATATTAACAATTCTAACACAACCATATAATAGTGAACATATATACATTAACTATTGTCCTGTAGCAATATTAAGCAGGTATGGATCCACAACCTGTAACAGAAGAGGGTCAGACAGTGCAAATACACTTTAGGCAATTCTTCAGGAATCACAACCCTAACTAGTAGGCAGTGCAATCCCTATGAAGTGTGGAGCCTTGTACAAAATGGGTCTTCTTCAAGGGACTGTAGTGTCTCAGGAATCAGAAATAGGATGGTAGCTCAGGCTACCCTAACTAAGGTGAGTGGCCCTTGGGGGACACTCGTGCATAGGTCTATGCATGCGCCTAGGGGCCACCAGTAAGTGGTGGAAGTACTCAGGACCCTTGATGCAGTCTGGACCAAACTTCGCCAGACTGGTCCAGTTCGCTCGCAGGTTCAAGTCCAGCAGTTGTATGTCCCTCTGGCTTTCAGGGGCTGCATTCTGGGACTTCAGTCGGTGGTGGGACAGCAGCCTTTTCTATACTTCTGGGGAAGGGAACGGGTCAGTTCCACTGCAGGTCATCTTAGGGCACAGGAGGGCACTGCAGCAAAGCACCCATGAATGTCGTCACCACAGCGTGGCGGCACGGGTACAGTGTAGCCTCGGGTTCGGTCAGACTCTCCTAGTTCCTGATCTAGGAATGCTCCGTGTATGAAAATTGGCAGCAGAGTGCCTTCGCACAAGAGCTTACGGTTCCCAAAGTCTTGAGTAAAGACTCAAGACAGCAGCGATTTCAGAGCAAAGGTCCCTCACGAGCTGGTCACTTCACTGGGCAGTCCAGGAACACTTCCGAAGGGGCTAGTTTGCAGGTTAGGCAGGAGGTGCTGAGCACAGTTGGTGTCTCAACTCCAAATGGTTGAAGCACCCTTGCAGGCCTTCTGTGATCAACAAAAAACAGGGACAGCAATGGGACAACAGCGGGGTCGTGGTGCCAAACCTTCCAGCAGGTCTCCAACATTTCCATGGATCTGTTCGTTCAGTTCAGGATACTTGGCTCCTCTACTAAGTATGGTGAGAAGATCGACCTAGAATGGGTGTAGAGTGCCTTCCTCTATCCAAAGTTTGCTTCATGCCAAAACGTAGGGCAACCAATGGAGATCTGCTGACATTCAACCATCACAGATGTGGACCAGTCATCGACCACGGTGGTCCCAGTAATCCCAGCACACCAGACATCCTGGCAGCCAGGATGTGTATTGGAACTACACAGGTCCAGACCACGTCCTGGGCGCACACACGAGGCATGTAGGAGCCCGCAAAAGTCTTGGCTTGTGCGGGAGCCTGCGGGAACCTGCATGATAAAATAAGGAATTTCCCGGGTTGGCTCGACCTGGAGAAGGTTAAGAAACAGGTCTCCCAGTACTGACAGCCTGAAGGGCATGTCAGTTTCCCTTTAAAGAAATGAGCTAAAGCTCAGCGGAGTGCAGCAGAAGGCTGTGATACTCTGGTAAAAGTCAGGACAGGATAGGAAATCAACAGCAAAAGGTTAAAGGTTAGGGGGTTCAGAACTGGAGGGAACATTAACTGGGCTGACCTTCCCTCCTCCCTCCTTGCCCCTATCTGTCATCTTCTCCTCATAAGAGACCTGAACATCCACCTGGATTCCACCAACCCCTTTTCAAGGCTCTTTCGCAACCTCTGCAGCTCTCTCTCTCTCTCTCTCTTTCTATTCTTCCCTCTGGCCCGACTCACTCTGCAGGACATACCCTGGATGTTCTGATCGCCTCAGACTTCCACCTCTCTAACCTTTTCACCACTCCTCTCTCTGGGGGGTGACCACTTCCTACTCTCCTCAGACCTCTCTCTCTCTCTCTCTCTCTCTCTCTACCCCTCAGGTCAAGCCATCCCCAGCACTGCCACCTACCTTCTGAGTCATCCAACCCATGAAGCGTGTGTCAGTGGGGGTTGTTGCTGCTAATTTCTCTCCTCCTCCTACACTTTTGGCTGACTCACATTCTGACACAGCCCTCTCTAACCTTCATCTCTCTATCTCTAACACTCTTGACATCCTTGCCCCTGTCACGAGGATCTGCTTGAAGCCAACTTCCAAGTGCAACTCTTGGTACGATTCCAACCTTGCCACTCTTAAACATAAGTGTAGGGGGGCTCAGAGGAAATGGAGGGCATCAGGTGCACCAAACTGGCCAGCTGACTGCTCCAAAGACAGTAAAGGCTCTCTGTCCTCTCTAAGAAGAGAGCCTATATCCAAGCCCACCTCTCTGTGGCATCTAACAACTCAGCCAAACTTTTCAAAATCTGCAAGAAGCTGGCCAATCCTGCTGCAGTCGCTACCTCTCCTGTTCCCTCCCAGGCCTTCTGCACGGCCCTGGCTTTTCATTTCACCACTAAAACTCAGGACATCCTGTCCACTCTCTCTTCCTCTACCTCCTCTTCCTCCTCCTCTGCCATCCCTGGCCCGTCTTCGGCCGCTTCCCCTCCTCCTTTCTCCTCCTTTCCTCTGTTCAACCCTGATGATGTTTCTAGACATGTCCGATCTATGAAAGTCTTGTCAAAGCAGGTTCTCTCCTGCTCATCCAGAACCATCAAGGACCACATTGACACCCTGGCTCCAGCCTTGACCGATTTCTGCAATTACTCCTTTGCCACTGGAACCTTCCCCTGCCCCTTAAGCACTCCCTTGTGTACCTCCTTCTTAAGAAGCCCTCTGCTGGTCCTTCCTCTCTGGCTAACTATCGCCTAATCTCCATCACTCCTTTCCTAGGCAAACTGCTGAAAAAGCTGGCAATGTCCCAGCTTAATCTGCATACTGAATCTGTTGGTTGTCTCCATGACCACTGGTGTGGCTTCAGAGCTACCAGAGGCTTGAAAACTGTTCTCCTGGACATCCGTGAAGACTTGTTCTCTAATCCTGGCTCTAATCTTCCTTCAGTCTTCATTCTCCTCAATCTATCCTCTGCTTTTGACAGTCAACTATGCCAGCCTGCTCAATCGCCTCTGTGATAACCTGGATATCACTGGTCAGGCTCTGACCTGGCTGAGCTCCTTTCTCACTGATCAACCCTCCCAGGTCCAACTGGGTTCTTTCCTCTCTCTCTTCTATCTCTATATCTACTTTTGATGTTCCCCAGGGGAAGAACCTTTCACCCTGGCTGTTCAACCACTACCTGGCACCTCTGTCCGACCGTATCGCTACATTCTGTTCTAACTTTCAGTGTTATATATATGACACCTAGATCTCCTTCAGGCGCCCCTCAGCCTTCTCTCATAACAGACTGCCGGGCTGCAATAATTCAGGAATGGTGTGCTGCCAATGATATCTGCCTTAATACCAGTAAGACTGAGATCCTCCTCATCAAGACACCTGCTCCCTCTTTTGCTCTTTCTCTCTCTGGCCGCCCACCCTTGGTCCTCTTCCTGTCCCTTCCTGTGAGGCTAAGAACCTTGGTGTCATCTTCGACTCCACTCTTTCCTTCTCTCATGTAGTGTGTGTGTGAAAATGAGCTAAACAACATGACCCTGATGTGTAGCCCTTTTGGACATTCACTCCCAAACCGCAATAAAAGTCTATGTTTTTGCGAGACATGCTTTCTACAAATGTTGAAATATTTTAGTATGAAGAAAATGAGCTCACAGTGGAGGATAGTTTTCACATTGTTCGCTCAAGGATGAGCCGAGAAGGGCATTAGAGATGTGCAGGTGTATTGACAAGGGGTGCTGAGAACGAGAGCATGGGAGACAAGCTAGGTTTTTCCACTGTCTAGATTTTTCCACTCTTGCCTCCCATGCTTGCTGTCTGTCCTTCCACTGGGGGCAGTCGGCAATTTATGTGGGCCAGGGATTCGTCCTCATAACAAGAGATGTGCAATCCCTATGAGGTGACAGAGAATTGGAACCCTGGGTGTTGAAGTCTCGCTGAGAGGGAGGACACTCCACTCTAGACCCCGTTAGTTGATGCGTGATCTCTCTGCCTACCTGCCTCAGGACTAGGTATTGTTGTCATGGCCGAGATAAAGCCTTCTCCTACAACAGAACTAACAGTGATGTATACATAATGGTGTTTATGCTTGATCATGTATTCATGTATAATCGGTGGCATATATTTCTTAGTGATATATATATACTTATGGAATGTAAATAAAGAGCCTGTAAAGAGCCAATTATTTTCCAACTAATGTTATAAGTGTACATCATTGCCTTTCTGAGTCCAAGAACTTTTAGTCTGTGTAGTAGGATAAGTGCTGAGGTCATTACACATGTCTGAAAAGCCAAACATAGCAGCACTGTGAGCAGGGTTCTTGTGCTGTAATTGATTCAAAGAACTCAAACGAATCTGAAGCATGGACACAGAAAGCATATTTCTTGAGTTTTGTATTTGGGAATTGTGTGTTTTGTTGTTTAGGTTTTGATAGGGGACTTGAAAAATCCATCGAAATCATGAGTTCCTTATTTAGGAAAAGGGGAGGTTTGGCAGGCAGAGATTGTACTGAGGTGATGATCGCAGGGTAGACAAAGAGCCCATGTGATAAATTGGCCAGACTTGGGCCTGTGGAGCAGTTTTGAGTGAGACCTGGGATATGAGTAGATGAGAGGCGAGTCCGGCCGAGGTGGCGGCTTGCTTGCGACAGACATTCGTAGAGAAGGGAAAGAAGTGCTCAGCGTTGGGCAGACAAGGTTGGATTTTGTTGCATGCATTCAGAAAGATGCAGCAGAATGTAGATTTGCAGGCGATTGTCTTGAGGTTGAAAAAAGAGTTGGCTGCTGAGAAACAGATTGCACTAATACAACAACTTTGGATGAAATTGCATCATGATAAGGCAGATAAATATCAGGCAGTTGCCAAAAGAGCTACTGTAAGAGTTGCCTGATGCAAATATCAAAAAAGAAAAGGGAGGGTGAATACCTGTAAACTGGCAACAAGTAATTGCCTCTGCAGGGGTTGTTTGGGATTCTGACCAGTAGGACGGGGATGTATTTGACAGCACTAGTTCAGAGAGTGGTTCAGAAAGGGTGATAATGTCTAAACCATGGATAGACAGGAAGGAAGTGACCATTAAACCAGTTATGCGTAGATGAGCTGGGCCAAATCTGACTAACCATGGAGGTGGTCTGGTGGATTTGACAACATTGGAGGATTAATCTCAGCAAGAGGTTTGGGAAATCATTAATCGATTGGAACAAAGGGCTGGTGAGTCTGTGTGTATACGGCAGGCCTTCTTGTGGATCCGACAGATTCTCTAAGGTTTCTGCCATTGTCCCATGAAACCCATATTCTGGATGTATTGCATGTAGGGCTGCCTACTGATACCCAGGGAAGAGAGTTAAAAGTGTCTTTGTTGCAGTTAGCTTCTCAAGGGTGTAATCACAAGTATCTGATTACGTCGGACTGGAAGAGGTGTACACATTTAGAAAAGCAATCCACAGGCTTAGGAGGATGCTATGAAAGAAGCCATCCATATTGATGATCCCAAACATATGGGGGTAGTGGCATTATCAGTTTCAGCCCAAAATACAATCATTCAAACTGCTCCACTGGCCTACTAAAATGTAATCATGACTTTGCTGGTGGGGATGACAGGTAATTTAACAAATTAATTGGTTGATGCAATCAGCCAGTAATCCGACCTGGGGGAATGGGACAAAGATGAAAAGTGACCCTGTGAGAAAGAGAGGGGGGCATAGTGACAGGCGGAATCCTGGAAAGTGATCCAACAGTAGAGACTCTTGTGTGTCATGGAAGGTCATGTTGTTGGTGCTACTAAAAGATAGAGTGCCACAAGAAGACATTGACGGGATTGAAAGATGTGATATGTACTGGTTATATAAAAAGTGAGGGCTTGATTTATGGCCGTTGAGGGCAGGTGAACTTGAGTTGAATGTGTGTGTACATGAGAATTACACCAATTGGATAATATGGCAAAAACAGGTCAGGCAGCGTTTTCCATTGGCTTATGGACTAGCTGTTTGGCTGCCGACTTGGCAAAAGAATGGGTGTAAAATTAATGAAAAAAATAGTTATGGGGAAAAAAAACTGTGGCAGGATATTGCAGAAATGTTGATGCATAGTGAGGTGACTGTGTATCATGTGGATGCATATTGCGCGACAGACTCATTGGAACGTTAGTTCAATTCTGTTGCAGATGAACTTGCCAAAATTTCAGCTACGTACATATGGTCTGAGAAAGATGATCTGGAAGAGATTGCTAAGTGGGCCCACCAGAAAAGAGGGCATTTTATAGAACAGGGTACTATCAGGTGGGCACAAGATCGAGGAATTATCCTTCCTTTAGAAGTAGTGAAAACAGTGATTTTGCAATGTCCAGTGTGTCAGCATCAGAAACAGAGATCCATTCAACATGTGATTCAAGGCACATTTAAACAAGGTAAATTACCTGGACAAATTTGGCAAATCAATTACATCAGTCCAATGCCAATTAGTAGAGGATGTCAATATACGTATATGATTGTAGACACGCATTCAGGATAGTTGATGGTATTACCATGCAAAAGAACTGCACAGTTAAATACCATTAAATTGTTAGATCAACTGGCAGTGTACTATGGTGTACCTTTACAAATTCAAAGTGACAATGGGTCACATTTTAAAGGAAAACTGATTCAGGTCTATTGTCAGGAGAAGGGCGTCAACTGGATTTTCCATGTCCCTTATCACCCTGAGGCTTCGGGACTGATTGAGAGAATGAATGGTTTGTTGAAAGAACAGTTGTGAAAGACTGGTGATGGTAACTTGAAAGGGTGGTAGAGCACATTCTGGACGTAGTACAAGTGTTGAATAACAGACCAATTGCAAATGGTGAAACTCCATTAATGCAATTTTTAACACCAGCTTTACAAATGAAACCAAATAGGGCATTTGAAACGTTGGTGTATTGGGAAATGTTACCTGAAGCTCTGGCTCCTTATCGAGTGACACCTGAGTCTGCAGGGGTGGACTTGCATTCTATGGAAGAGATCAGACTTGAACCTAGAGGGATCAGTGTTATTGACATGGGAATCGGAGTACAGATTCCATCAGAACATATGGGATTGATTGCTGCTAGATCTGCTTTAGCATTGTGAGGGATCCGGGTACTAGGAGGGATTGTGGAGACAGATTATCAGGGAGAAATAAAGGTGATACTGATCAATAGTGGAGAGAAAATGTTGCCTATTCATGAAGGGGACAGCGTGACTCAACTGATTATCATCCCTGTGAAATTATCCATGGTGAGA
Source organism: Ambystoma mexicanum (assembly GCF_040938575.1). Lineage (NCBI taxonomy): Eukaryota > Metazoa > Chordata > Amphibia > Caudata > Ambystomatidae > Ambystoma > Ambystoma mexicanum. Next base: position 789,140,424 of record NC_090939.1, read on the forward strand.
AAGGGAGAGCCACCCACTGGTAACTACACGTGGAGACAAAGGTTTTGGCTCATCAGACCAAATAGTTCTGGGAGCAAAAGTTTGAGTTGAGAAACCTAGTGGCCCGCCAGTTCCGGCAGATGTAATTGCAGCAATAGAGGATCAAGCTGTTCTAGTAATGGAGCCAGGAAAGAGGAAATGGAGCCACATTCCTGCTGACAAATGTTATTTGCATGAATGATGTACTTCACTCATATCTTGTTTTTTTTGTAATCTTTTGTTTACAAACCCTGTTTGTGATGTGGGTACTTGTGAGCTTGTGTGGAGTCCATTCGGGAGGGTCCGGGGACATGCAAAAAGATGCGACAAATGTCTCCATTGTACAGCTGACTCTGATAATCTGAATGACTATTGCTAGTTTTGATGTTACCACGTTGCCTAATGCTGATTTGACTGTTTTGTCAAGGAGACATTGAGACCATGGGTGTGATGCTTTGCACTCTTCTGCGACATCCTTGTCTTTTGTGCAGCATGGCTAAGCTGCGATTGTCAAACAACCTGAGAATATGTGGGTTTTTCTATCCCTTCGGGTTTTGAACATCTCACACTTTTGCTTGGCTGATGTTCATGATGCTTTGAGCTTGAATTCGACGTGTTTTGTGGCCATACCAATGCCGAAACCTGTGCTACAACACATTTTCAGAGTATTGCGTAATGATACTCTAGTGAAGGACTCGGATTTGCGAAATTCCTTCTCTGTTTATGAGTATTGCAAATTTTGTTCTGACACTGATCGTGTATGGAGGAATATGACGTGTATTGTCTCTTACGACATTGCTCCAGCTGATGTCTGCCATATGACTTGTGATCCTCAACGCATTGGCAAATGTCAGCAATTAGACTTGACTGATGAGAAAAGCGGAACAGATTTTGAGACATTTTCATGTGCACGTTCTAGTGGTGCATGTACCGATGTGTCTTAATCAATGTTTTATAATTTTACTGGTGTAGTTGCCAGCCATCTTCGGCATCTGAAAATTCCTACAGGTTGGCTATTTTCCTGTGGTAACTTTACATACACCTACATTCCTGCAAATATTTCTGGTGGACCTTGTGCTTTAAAGCGGCTCGGTTTGATGATGTTTCCTTTACAGCCTGCGATTCATTGAGCTACACATTCTGTTCATCATATTGGCCTATTGCCTGATTGTGATTCTAATGTGCATTTGTTATCTGAACCTGAGGATTTAGCACTTGCATTTTCTTTGGTGGGTGTGTGGGGGATTGCAGTTGGTGGTTATGAATCCTTGATTAGGTTAGCTTATGTAGTGGTTAGGATATTTAATTATACCTCTCAAGCTTTGATGGGACTGCTTTTGGACAGCAGACATTTTAGAAAGGCTATTTTGCAAACAAGAGCTGCCATAGATTATGTGTTTTTAAATGATAATTTGGGTTGCAATGCTGTTGAAGGATGTGCTGTTTTGATTTAAATTACCATTCCCATTCTATTGAGAAACATATTGGTAATTTGAATGATCTGATTTCCTGAGTAACTCAAGATCAGGCCAGGATTTGGTGGGATAATATGTTTTCCTGGATTCCTGCAGCATTGCGCTATGCTTTTGTTTGTATTTTTGCAATAGTTTTGGTTGTTTGTTGTTGTTGTCTTTCATGTATTCCTAATTTAGTAGGGATGTTTCATCGGTTTCAGAAACTGTCATTTGTATGATGGGGTATGGTAGTTGATTGTCCAAAGGGTGGATTGTAGTGCGTGTGCATAAGTGAGCTAAACAACATGGCATCGGTGCGTGGCCATTTTGGGCATTCACTTCCAAACCACAATGAAAGTCCACTTTTTGAAGTCAGACATTATTTCTGCAGTGGTTGCGATATTTTAGTATGAAGCAAATGAGCCCCCAGTGGAGGATAGTTTTTGCATTGTTTGCTCAAGGACGAGCCGAGAAGGGTGTCAGAGATGTGCAGGTGCATTGATAAGGGGTGGTGAAAACGAGAGCATGGGAGACGAGCTGGGTTTTTCCACTGTCTAGATTTTTCCACTCTTTCCTCCCATGCTTGCTGTCTGTCCTTCAGCCCGGGGCAAATTGCAACCGATGGGGGGCAGGGATTCGTCCCCATAAGAAGAGAGGTGCAATCCCCATGAGATGACAGAGCATTGGAAACCTGGGTGTTGAAATCTCGCTGAGAGGAAGGATGCTCCGCTCCAGACCCTGTTATTTGATGCGTAATGTCTCTGCCTACCTGCCTCGGGACTGGGTAGTGGTGCTGTGGCTGAGATAAATCTTTCTCCTACAACTGCACTAACAGTGATGTATAATTATGCTGTTTATGCTTGTTCATGTATTCATATATAGCCAGTTGCATTTATTTCATAGTGATATGTATACCCCTGGAATGTGAATAAAGGGCCTGTAAAGAGCCAATTATTTTCCAAATAAGTCTAAGTGTACATCATTGCCTTTCTGAGTCCAAGAACTTTTAGTCCATGTAATAGGGTAAGTGCTGAGGTCATTACACGTGTCTGAAAAGCAAAACACTCCTCACATCTCCAACGTCTCTAAGAAGTCACACTTTCAGCTGCACCTCCTCAGAGGTATTCTGCCTTTTCTCACTTTCCCCCAGAAGATCACTATCTCTAGAGCCCTGGGCCTCTCCAGGCTGGACTATTGCAACAGCCTCTTTCTAAATCTGACTGTTTCTACTCTTCAACCTTTACAACTCATCCTGAACAGAACCCAAGGATCGTATATCTCCAGGTTTGAAATCTCTGCCTGACTCCCTGTGGCTGCAAGATTCAAATTCAAGGCCCTTTTCATGGTCCACAAAGCTTGGTCTTGGACTGCCATACCTCCCTCCACCTTTCTCTTCCTAAACATCTTCCTTCTCGAGCTCTCTGCTCATCCACCTCCAATTCTCTGAGGGTCAGATGCTTTTCCAAGCAGAGAATGGGGGCGGATCTCTTTCCTCGGCTGGGGCCTCCCTCTGGAATAGCCTCCTTGCCTCTCTAAAACTTGAGCAGAACCACTTCCAGTTCCGGAAGCAACTCAAGAACCCCCTTTTACTTCTGTTTTCTCTCTTCCTCTCCCCTGCTAATGTTCCTTACAGCTCTGCACATTAGTCACCTGGCCACCCCTGAACTCTGGCCCAGGCTCCTGCATGTCCAGTTACCCTTGCACTGCCTCTGGGTCGCCTCAGCACTTAAGGATATGTATCTGTAACCCCACAGTCCCTTCTCTTTGCACTTAAGAGCCACCCTCTGGCAGCACTTATTGAGTCACCTGCACTTCTCCTCACCCTTCACCTCCCTTGACACTTCTCCCCTCCCCTCTTCCCAGAACTTGCACGATCTGAATGACACAAGGCCTAGTAAGATCGTTGTTTGCCCTCCTTCTGTTTCCCCCTCCTTGTCTTGTCGTGCCTAGAAACACTTGTGTACAGGCGCGTTATAAATGACATATCATATCATGTGTATTTTCATTTTCAAATTTATTTTTTATAGAACCTTGATTAGACATTGCTTTTATTTTGGCATCACATTACTATTGCTGTTGGGATGCTTTTGTGCTCGCTCACATAGCCTGCCCTCCGCCTGTGCCATCTTGAAAGTCGAAGGAGGCATGGCTTTCAGGTTGTGTCCGTGTCACCTTTATGATTGGGATCACTGCTAGTTTAGAAGTAGCGTGGGGCTGAGTAGGCGCTTCATTCACTACTCACTTCAGCTGAGCAGTAGTCATTTCTTCACAGTGCTATCCTTAGTGTCTTCCAAATGGATACAGTGAATGACAAAACTTCAAATCAAATGTGTGCAACTATGGACCCAATTCACAAATGCGCTTTATATTGGCAAACCCCCATTGGAAAACACGCTGTGAATTAGGCCATATGTGCCTAAAGACAGAATGCTTTATTTTGGTTATTTAAAACAGACCATTGGAAATTAATGGCTTATATTCTTCCTGGGCGTGTCAAACATTCTTATTTACTCTTTCAATGTCTTCCAGTTTCATATTCAAGTAGAAAACCTTACTGCAATAGTAATAATTTTGTACACGCGACATCTGTACTTACATATTTCTTTATAACTGTATGTTTATCCTGAATACCATGAAAAGAGAAGGGGGTGGGTGAAGAAAAAACCCAATGCGCACAGAAATACAGCAACACAAGCCAACCAAGCCGTGCTGCTATAAAACATATGCCAAAGTAAACACGTGTGCCGGGGTCTGCTGTTGCTCTGCCCCGGAGGTAGAAGGCAGGCAGCGCAGAAGGGAAGCGAACGGAAAGGAGGGGGGACAGGAAGGCACAGGATGTGGCTGAGATGCTGCGCCCTAGCTGACAGCATGAACTGCCTTATTGTGAGCCCCAGTCACCCCAGCAGCCGCGCAAAACAGGACATACCTTTCCTGCTCAGCTGGGCCGCGTAGGGTGAAACGAAGCAGCCCCCCTGGCTCTGAAGGGGGTGCCAAATGAAAATGAAATTGTATTTAGTCTGAGCTGTGCCTAGATCGGGTTGCAGGCTGACTGCTTCGGGAGATAGCGCAGCAGCGGCCGGGAACGCATGCTTTGCATATGAAATGGGAGGGGAAAGTAATCTACATAATCAAAAAAAGCTGTGCTGCGTACATGAGATGGAACACGCGGCTTTGGCTTTCCAGCAGAAATAGGACTGTTGCACATGATACCATCTCCTTAAATTGTGGCTTTTGCGATCATGTTTGAATTCAGTCGTTTATTTTTCTTTACTGGAAATCTGTCCGATGTCCTCAACTGTCAGGTTGACGTATTTTCCATACGTCTTTACAGCTGTTTTTTGCACGCACATGACACAAAACTCCAAGGGTTAACGGTCACCGTTAATGGCAACGGTGACCGTTAACCCTTACCGCCGTACTACGAGGTCCCTTTGCGGGTTGGAGGAATTAACGCCTGCTTCTTGCAGGCGTTAAGTACCAACCCGCTAAGGGACCTCGGAGCTAATTACGGCACCGCAAAATTGCGGTGCCGTAATTAGCGCCTTCCCCATTCCCATAGAGCCCTATGGGGCAGAAATGGGAATGGGGAAGGGCAATGGCGGAAAGGGGATTTACCGCACCTCCAACCTTGGAATGGGGCGGTAAATCCCCTTTCCGCCAAGGCGGTGCCGGTAATTTACCGGCATGGTCCAGGGTGCTAATAGCACCCTGGATTACCGCCTTCCGTGTAATGAGGCCCCTTATGTTAATCGATGAAGGCAACAACGCCGTGAATGTCGCCGGCAGGCTCCATTCTTAAGTCACTTTCATACACAATTGTTTCCGTCGTACTGAGACCGGGTTTCCCATTAACATACCTACAAGAAAGGGCGGTACCCTCGAGTTAATCCTTCCTAGGGTCTGTGTGGTATTGCCTTTATCGTTTGCAACATTGCATTTACACAGAGTGCACATTGAACGCATGAACACGTTGTAATGTGCCTAGTGAAACACTTAAGGATTTGCAGAATCCTCAGAGACAGTGGGCCTCATTACGAGGTATGCCTGCCGGCAAAACCGATTCCGTGTCTGTGTCCTCGGAATGAGGACTTACCGGACCATTCCGAGTTCGGATGGCCCGGTAATTCCTCACTCGAGGACATGGACACGGTTCATCCCCATTCCCATTTCAGCCCCATAGGGCTGAATGGGAATGAGAGAGGGAGTAAACAACGGGCCATTACGAGATGGCCCGTTGTTTGCTCCCTCTTCCCCTCGCCGGACCGGTATGCACGCCTGGTTTTCCCAGGCGTGCTTAACGTGTCCCGCGAGGGGACCTCGTAATGTGGCAGAACGGGTTGAACGGCGCCGCAGCCTTTTACGGCGCCGTTTAACCCGTTCCGCCAGGGTCACAATGAGGCCCAGTATGTTTTGCCATTCATGGGCCAGAGGTTGTCAAAAGCAATTCTAACTTATTTTCCCCCCTGCAATGCATCAAGATAACATAATAGCATTTGTCTATTGAGCAGTGGTGGGAAACTCTGGAGATTTACTGGTGGGCCTCAACCAGTACTTAAAAAGTGAGTGCCAGGGCCCAAAATATCTTGGCTCACTAATGCCAGCGCAGCGTCTTCAACAGCCCAGCTCAGTGCTAGATTGGCCCACCACCAGCCCATCACACTGCTGCTGCTCCATGTCACACTGAGCTGCAATAGTATAACATTGTTAAAATGTCATTATTCCCACTTAGCTCCAGGATCCACGTGCCCAATTAGAGCTACATGGCAAATTCCATTATGCCCCGTTAACATAGTATGAATGCATTGCATTAGGCCCAGTGTTATCTTGTTCATTAGGCCCAGTTAGCACGGCATGGCCAGTTTATATTAGGTCCTGGTTAACAAGGCCAGTGTTCAACAAGGCAATGATTGGAAAGAGATGTGGTTTCCAGTGCTAACTATGCTGGGGTGACTTTTTTCCTAAACCTGATCCACCATCTCCCCCACTGCACTACATTTTGCAACTTTGGACACAACTATTTAACGCTGTGCACTTCAATGGGAACACTTAGACTTAGAAACTGATGTAAAGTCAGTACATATGTATTACAGTTAAATATATAAAACAATAATAGAATCCCACTGCATCATGTTAGAACCTGTGTTGCTTCATGTACACTACGAAGAAATACAATTATTGCATGAGCTTCACCCATGTTTTGCATGTTGCATTCACATAATATAGCCTCGCTGTGCATACACCAGTTAACATATACAAATGCTAACATGTATAATGATGATCTGTTATTTATATAGCACTTTTACCAAAGCACTGTACTTAGAACATGTTAACATAAAATGATCTCACAACCCAAGTTTCTACTCTTTTACCAACCTCAGAACGATGAAAGGGTAAATTGGCCTTGAGGATTTGACTCTGCGACCTGCATATCACAACAGATCACAGCAGCAAGAGGTCAGCCTGCTGAGCTATCCTACTTATGTACTGAGTAATACACATGTATTTTGCTCAAATATGCCCCATTCCAAGGACTCACTGATTATCCCTCTTTCAGGCAGAGACTGATTCAACCATGTACAAAAGCATATAGGTATGTGGCAACTCCGAGAACATGTGACTGACTGTGCCCCAGCACAAGTGGCCTTTATGAAATACTGGCCTCTTAGGAAACGCACTCTATCCCTCAGTAGAAAGGCTCTACTACGCAGACGGTCAAGTGACTAAAGTGGTGACTGTGGTCTCAGGTAACCACGAATTTAACTCCTTACTAGGTGAAATTGTGTAAACTGGGGCACATCTCTTTACCCTCATGCCTAAGTTTCCTTATATGCCAATATCAGGAACACTGCCGAAATGCCAGTGTACAAGAATTCAAAATTACTGAACTAAAATGAATAGAATCCAAGCAGCTTCACATTAGAACTGGAGCTGTTTCATGTGTTACATGGCCAGACAATTCTAAGGAGCGTACACATACGACTCGCCTTGATGCACACATGATAATAAAATGTTGCTACTTATTTGTGGACTAAATGAGAGGTGTTTTTCTAGAGCGCTATATGTCCCACTTGAAGCGCTTGCCTGCCATGCTACGGTGTCATGGTAGATGTCCGTCTCTGATGAGAGCTTCTCACGCCTTACACGAGACATATTCAACTGGCTTAATAAAGTGATCACAATGAGGCCCTGGGGGCTCCACCTGCACCTGACCCCCTGAGAGCTCTGCCCCACTGCCGGGGTGCTAAACCGGATGCCTTGGGAGCGCAGTCTTACATTTCTATACGCTGTATGTCCCCCCTATGTGAGCTCTGCCTTCACTTGCTGGTAGCTGTAGCTGGGCCCCTGAGAAGTCTGCCTCAATGAACCGAGAGCATTCACAGTCAGTGAGCACCTGCAGTCTTTCTTCTCTCCCTGATAGCTGCATCAAGCCCTGGGAGAGCTGCCTTCTGTCTCTGATACAATATGTACCACCCCCCCCCGCCAAGAGCTCTACTATAGCTCTTTGACAGCTCTATACGTGCTCCTGAGGCATATCCCATATTTGGCTGAGAGCTCTGCCTAAGCCCCTGAGAGATCTGGCATCACTCTCTGATAGCTCCATCCGACACCCTGAGAGACCTGCCTTCACCCTCTGATGACCTCATCTGGCACCCTGAGAGATCTGCTTTCAGATCCTGACACTTCTGCCTCAAAAGAGTGCCACTGCCGAAAAAAGAGTGCCGGTATTAGCCACTGGAAAACACTGGCACAAATTAAGCAATGGCCTCAACACCTTTGGCTTCTTTTGCGTGGGTACTTTGGTTTTCTGCTCTCCCGTCCCCTCTACCAGTCATCCCAATCTCACATTTCTTCAATCTCTCCTAATCCCCCATCCTTTGATGTGCATTATTTGTGATAAGTCTTCCAGTATGTTATTCCTCACTCTTAATACTTTTTAATTACTATGTAGATACAAATGTGTTCCAAAATACACTGTTTGGGTCCTTTTAAAAATGTTCTAGGGATGGAGAACTCCCACTAAACCCAAAATAGAGGGATTGGGGTTGCTTCCTAAATAAATTACCTAGCATGGTGCACTGTAGGACAACTTAAAAAATTTAAATAAAATCACCCCTAGTGACACAGCAATAGTATTTTATTGTTTATTGACACATTTCACCCTTCACTATCTGTTTGCATACTGAAAATAGCTGAGATTTGTAGATTTGTTCAATACTCTCTTTCATTGATTCTGAAATGATATCTCCCCCTTAGAAATATGTTCTCCCCCATGAGACAAACCTAACCCCCCCATTTGAAATTGTCGACCAACTGCCTACGGAAGGTTTTAGAATAGTCCAGTCAGGAAGGGAGAGTCTTTGTAATCTTTTGTTATGTGAAAAGTTATATGATGACTGTAACACACTTTATATAAATAGAAAACAACAAACTATGTATTTAAATACTGCAGAGCTTTCAGCTTGAATGGGGAGACCTAGTATCACAAAAAATCCTCCCCCTTGAGGAGCGAGAAGTTGTCCCAGAAAAAACTCTCTCCCTTGTCCCTTTCATGGGTCCGTGCGGACACATTATCAGAAAAAGAAATCCCCCTTGAAGGCTGCAATTGTGCATACAAAAAAAGGTCCCCTTTGAAGATGGAGGGCCTGATTTACAAAAGCATTTTCAATGGCACTTTTCCCATTTAAAAAACATTTTAGTAAATCAAGCCTGCAGCCTCTGTATCACAATAAACAAACTCCCATTGAAAATGGAAGACCATAGCAGAATTAAATCCTCCACCCCATTAATGGAGGAGACTGTGTCGGAAACACCTCTCTCCCTTGTAGATGGGGACTCTGCCTCAGGATTAATTCTTCCCCTTGAAGGGAAAGAATGCATTTCAGGAAAAACTCATTCTGTCTTGAAGGGGGAGACTCTGTATCATAAAACAACCACCCCTTTAAGAATACATTCTGCCCTTGGAGGAAGGGTCAGTTTATAAGAAAAAGAACTGAACTATTGAAAGGAGCAGCCCTGTATCCGAGTAAAACATGTTTGATGAATTGGGAGAGTCTGTATTAGAGTGTTTTATCCTTCTTGAAGGGGAGACTGTGCATTGGAATAAGGTTTATCATAAAATGAGTGAATTTAATAATGTGGGGGAGACCCCACATCCTCCCTCACCCCTCTACCTTAACTAATACCCTTGCCCCACCCCACACCTATATTTTATTAAAAACAACCAAACATTCCGAAAAATAGGTAAACAAAATACGGTAATTTCTTTGTTTTTCTTTTAATTCAATCATTGATCTAGATACCTTGAAATAACACTAGGGGAGAATCTGTATCTGAATTCACATTCCCTTGAAGGAGTAACTGCATCACAAACAGTTCTCTCTCTTGCAGGGGGATACTCTGTCTCAGTACAAACTCTCCCCTTTGAAGGGGCATAGTCTGTATCAGAATAAACTCTCCCCTACGAGATAGGGACCATGTATAAGAAACATGTTTTCCCATTGAAGGGTGTGACACTGTATCACAAAGGAAAACTCTGTATCAGAATATATTCTCCTCCTTAAAGTGGGAGACTTAGGGCCTCATTACACGGAAGGCGGTGATCCAGGGTGCTATTAGCACCCTGGACCATGCCGGTAAATTACCGGCACCGCCTTGGCGGAAAGGGGATTTACCGCCCCATTCCAAGGTCGGTGGGGCGGTAAATCCCCCTTCCGCCATTGCCCTTCCCCATTCCCATTTCTGCCCCATAGGGCTCTATGGCAATGGGGAAGGCGCTAATTACGGCACCGCAATTTTGCGGTGCCGTAATTAGCTCCGAGGTCCCTTAGCGGGTTGGTTTTTAACGCCTGCAAAAAGCAGGCGTTAGAGCACCAACCCGCTAAGGGACCTTGTAGTACGGCGGTAAGGGTTAACGGTCACCGTTGCCATTAACGGTGACCGTTAACCCTTACCGCCGTCCGTGTAATGAGGCCCTTAGTATCAGAATACAAACTGCCCTTTAAAGGTTAAGGCACTATATCAGAATCATCTTTGCAATTGGAGTAAGTGACTATGTCTGAGAAAAAAGTTTTCCCCTTGAAGGTGGGTACACTGTATCAGAACATATTGTAAGGGTTGCCCAACTTACTGGGCTATCCCTAATTTTAAGGGTGCCCCTAATCACGCTCACACTAGGCTAAAGTACACCCCCAGACTAAAGTACACCCCTTTAGGGAAGTAAGGCCGAGAGTTTATCTTGGAAGGATAACACATTTATTCTTTACAGAAATGAGGATGGAGGCAAAGAACATTGCTCCCTGAATGGCCTTCTGTCCCTCTTCTGTTCCTTTCTCCTGCAAACTGGTGCAAGGCAGGAGCTTTTATACTCATGACCTGCTGTAGTGGCATCGCTGGATATGGGCATGGCTTTATCCCAACTCGTTCTGCTTCCATACAAAGGATGCTCTAGTCTTCCTTTCTTCATTATCAGCAATTTCTGTTAGGACATGCTACTTTACATATTGCTACCCTACATAGACACACACTGCAGCCTTACAAACTTTTACAAACCTTGTGGCCTAGCCCCAGGAAAAACTAAACATTTCTATAACTCATTTTCATTCATACTCCACTAATTTTACTCATATTTTTATGTGTTCCTGTAATTTCTTTTACATCTGGTTTTCATAATTCTTCATGTTGTGCATTGAACATGTTAAAATTCCTGGGTATCATACATGGGCTTTTGACAGCTGCTGAGTTACTTTGTGCTGCGCTGCCAGCCTTAGTGACGCAAAACTGCATGAGCCGTGCAATCCATTTTCAGCACCTGCTGCATTCTTTCCGGCGTAGAGCTTGCTTCTATCATGCTTCAAGATTTTTAGAACTGCATAGATTTTGACATTTATAAATGTATTCAGCTAATAGTTATTTTGCAACTTATATTTAAATAATAACGGCCTTCTTTTAGTGCCTGCCCATGTCTGTGCATATGGTATTATTTGCATGAAAAATCCTTCTCAGTGCCCTTCCTCCCCCCTGGTACCTTGTAGTGCCTAGAAGCAATCAAAAGAAGTCTTGCCTAATTCTAAAGCGCTTGGGAGTGTGGAAGATTCTAGTTCCTTCCCAACATTCCACCTTTTCATTACTTCTACAGTAACAAACTCATCCCCACCTGACATATCTACAACCCCAGAAATATTAGTTTGTGTTTCGCTGTTTATTGTATGGCAAGGTGTTTTAGATCCCCCAAATGATACCATCATCTTTGCACTATTAGGGACTATGTTGACACAACATTGGAGACCTAATTACCACATGCAGAAGAGGACCAAGAAGTATATGATAACTGGAACCAGTATTTTTATTGCTGCCCCCAGCCATGACCAAACCCAATCAAAGGCAAGCGATAGCTAATCTGTGTTCTGAACTCCACCGTCTTTCTCCATTTGAACACCTAGATTGTGCACCACCTCAATGACGTGGGATTGTGACCCATTCTCAGCATCCTCGAGGGGTACAAAATTGCAGCAGCTGCTTACAAACTCCGCCTTCTATGGCTGTTAGCAAAACCAACATGTAGTGGTTTTGCATCATCATGAGTCTCAATGCACAGAGCTCTACTTTGATGGCATTGAACCCTTTTCTGTGTCATTGGCCAGATGGACTAGGTCTCATCAGACTATCTGCACCCACTAGGCATTAGCAGATGCTTGCCCCCCAGGAGCCTAAAAAATGAAAAGAAAGTCTCTGCTGAGCTAAAAAAAAAAAGTCGATACTCATCAGGTATTTGTTGCGCTCACCTGGTATCCACAGGGACGCCACCCAGCTCGGTTGCTCGCTGGTATGCTTCTCAGCTTTGCCCTGATGTGGTCTGCGGGGAAGGTTCTGCCTGAAAATACCACAATTGTGGACATGATACATAACGACATTGCCTGCCTCATAGACATCCGTAAGGCCATCCCCCCTCTACTGAAGGTGGTGTCTGTGCTCCACTTCCTGGCCACAGGCACCTACCAGCACACAGTAGGGCAGATGCATGGCATATCGCAACCATTATTCTCACGTAATCAAGTGCTCAATGCCCTCCTGAAGCACACTGGCGACCACATATTCCTACCACGGACTGCCCAGGAGATCTCCAACACCAAAGTTGGCTTCCATTCATTGGCAGGCTTTCCAGGTTGCATCGGTGCCATCAACTGCACCCATGTGTAATTCGTGGTCCCACATGCCATGGAGGTAGTGTACCACAACCGTAAATTGTATCACTCCATCAACGTGCAAATGGTATGTGAGTCAAGCAAGATCATCACACATTGTTGTGCCCGATTTGCCGGATCAACCCATGATTCAATGGTCATGCGGAACTCCACGATACCACGCTACATGGAGCGACACGCAGGGCAACGATCCTGGCTACTCAGTGAGTTGCGTGTCATTCTCATGGCATTATGATGTGGGAGATGATTGGGAGGAGAGATGCATACTTCACCTGGCTGAGAAGGGGGGAGAGATGCATACTACACCTGGCTGAGAAGGGTAGGGGGAGAGATGAATACTTCACCTGGCTGTGAAGGGGGGGAGAGATGCATACTTCACCTGGCTGAGAAGGGGGGGAGAGATGCATACTTCAGCTGGCTGAGAAGGGGGGGATGCATACTTCACCTGGCTGAGAGTAGCTTTGAGGATGGACCATGCTCATGCCCCAAAGCAGGCCAGACTGGACCTGACACCTGACACCGAAATGCAGGATGTAAGCTGTACTACTATGAAAATGAGGCACTGCTGCAACCATTCCACAGCCATCAACATAATCAGACCGTAGTCCCTGCAATGCAACACAATGCAGCGACATGCTGTCAGTAGGGCCAATGCACATGAGCTATTTACATCAGTAAGAAGGATAGGTGTCCATAAGTGCGTACAAAGGAGTCACATGAGGCCAAAATACATGAGCCCACTCCTACACCAACACAGAGGTTCAGCATACCAACATGGCAACATCAGGTGCGGAAAGTGAGATCATCTAGAGTCTGGCATCAACGGTGACAGGATAACAGCATACAATGAACTACACATCACCTAGAACATGAGAACAATCGGCGTGGGCAACCACAGTGCATGAGTACTCATTAGGAATAGGACACCCCTGCGCCCAGTAGACGATGGCACACACACCAGGCGATCACATGGATACACACATTGTAGTTCCATTGAGTATCTCTATTCATGCATGGATATGAGGATGCAAACAGGAAATAAATGCATGCTATTGTGTCATTGATACAGGTCCCATTTGATGTAACCACTTACACATTACCATTGTTGCACACATGCAGGTGATACTGGCTATCCCTTGAAGAGGTGGCTCCTTACCCCTGTCCGGAACCCGCAGAACAGGCATGAAGAGGACTACAATCGTGCGCATACACATACCTGTGTGGTGATCGAGCACACATTTGGCCTTTTGTAGGCACGGTTTCGCTGCCTCAGCAGGTCCGGTGGGGCACTCCTGTACGGGCATGAGAAGGTGGGCAAGAGCATCATGGCATGTGTCATTCTACACAATATGTGCATCAAACGGAATGTGCCTCTGCCCCCTGATGTTGAACTACAACCACCTGACGAGGGGGATGAGGAGGTAGGAGATGGGGCTGCACATCAGGGGGGTAGCGATGCACTGGAGGGACGTGCCTTGCGCCAGACTTTGATTAACCAATGTTTCTAATACACATGGATGCGGAGTGTGCCATGGAGGTGGGACTCAGGGCACTGGCTGTGTCAGGGACATGGAGACTGTACACTGTTCACCAATAAAGCACACATACACAATAAGCAATGTCCGGACATGTGAATTCTCATTTCACAACAGGTGTATTGAACATATAGAAAATAGAATGTGCACAAGCCCTCCACCCTACACACCCTATCCCCCCTCCGCCTCCCCCCTCAAATACCCACACAACCTCTCCCCCTCTCACTCCCCCTCAACTACCCCATACGCCCTCTCGCCCTCCCCCCTCAACTTCCCCACACATGGTGTGCACTTGCATGCACCATTAGTCTTCAAGAGTTCGGAATGGCAGGCTGCACCTACACCCCTTTTCCACTGCCAGCATCGGGTGGACCCCTGTCTGACCTGCGCAAATTCTGACCAGACCTACGCAGGGGGCTGGTCTGTCTGTAGCTGGCATTTGAGGAGGTGCCTGGTTGTTCAAAAACCTGTGGGGGATGGAACTCCAAGGCTTCCACCATGTGGGTGAGGACCTGCCTCACTGCCGCCAATTCACTGCATATGTCTCTAGATGTGGACTCAATGGCAGCTTTTAGGGACACTGCACATTCCCTGAATTCCTCCCTTGCCTGGCCACTTTCAATGATGTGCTGGGTCACCAGCCCAGTCAGCTCCTCCTGGCGCTGTTGGACTACCGTGTTCCCCTCTTGCCTGTCCCGGACACTGGCGGATGTCGAAGGGGCATGCAACATGGTTGGTGCTTCATGCATGCACCCTGTGGGGCTGAAGCTCCCTGGCCATGACTCCACAGCAGACAGCTCATGGCCGCTGGTATTGTGTATGCTGGGTAGGGAGAGGTGGGGTGACTGCAGGGGGCCTGTAGCGGTAGGTGTTCCGGGTGTCGCAGTATGTTCTTTATCATCTGACACGGCTGCCGTGGCAGCTGACTCCCCGACAGTATTGCTGGCAGTGGATACAGTGCCTTCAGCCACTGGCTCCTGTGTGGTGGTGGCTGGTGTGGGTGCTGTGGGTGTGGACCTATTGCACAATGGTGCTGTAGGATCTTGGGGTGTGTTGGGCTTATGATGTGGTCCTGTTGTCACTCTTCCCCTTGATGTTGAGGGCCTGTTTGCCCCCTCCATGCCCCTGGACTTCTTGACTGGTGTTGCAGGCTTCTCCCTGGGGTCTTTATCATCGCTGTCAGATTGTGTGCCTGTGGGGGACCAAGAGAGGGAGAGCATTAGTGATGGGTCTACATGCATCAGGCATGCTTTGGGGTAGGTGCATTTCTATGGAATGGCAGGTATTTGCCGTTGGAGTACTGACATACGGGTTCCTTGCCTTTTGGGTGGGTCATGCAGGCATGCGTCTGAGATGACACATGTATGGGGTGCATCATGCATGTGGATAAGATGGTGCTGTGCACTGCCTGTAGGCAGGGTTGCACACATGTGTCTGGTGGACCCTGCTTTGCATCATTTCACTGTGAGTTCGGGGGGATATCTTCATGGTTTGCAATACAGTGGTTTATTTGTGACTCCTACCTGCATCAGCCGATGACGGGGCTCCTCGCTCCATATCCCCCACTCCGTCGATTGACTCCATCCCGATGGTGGTTGCACAAATCTCCTCCTAGAGATGCATCTTTATGAGTGAGCCGCCTCTGCCACCTGTTGCCATTCCCTCGTTACGGTTTGCTGCAAGGATGTTCCTTACACGTTGGCGCAGGTCATCCCAGCGCTTCTGGACATCTTTCACCATGCGTGGGGTGGTTCCTGCAGCACTCACTTTACGTGCTTCCTCCGCCCAGATCTCTTTTTTGCGCAACAGTGCTGGTCGACGCATATCAGTCGAAAACACTACATCCCCATTTTCAGCCAAGGTGTCTGAGAGCATGTTCAGCTCTTCTTCCGAGAAGCACTCCTTGCGTAGGTGCGCAGCTCCTTTTTTAAGTGCCTTGGGCATTCTTATATGCTGCTGAATTATATTGGGACAGGTGTGGTGTTGATGTGGATCCTGGGTGCAGAGGATGGCAATGGATTGTGTTTTTCAAGATGGCCGCCATGCTCTTTCCCGTTCCTGTACGATGACGCTACTTCCGGTTCCGCTTATTTACGGTCACTGCTATTAGCGGTGACTGCTATTTGCGGTCTCCGTTGATAGCGTTTACCACTAATGCCGGAGGCATGGCTGGCGGTGTTGCTATCTGCGCTTCTCGCGATGCCGCTAAGGGTGATTTTGGGGTCTTTTACGGCATGGCGGTAAGGTCCTTACCGGCATGGCACAAAGCTTGTGCCCGCGAAGTCGTAATGGCCCTCTAATAGCAGGCTCTTTGCAACACGGACAGGTTATTTGCTCCATGCCGGTAAGGACACTGACTTACCTCCAAACTCGTAATGAGGCCCATAGTTTGATCTCTTCTTTCTTTCCCGCTGTTGAAATTGTTCTTTCTCTGGCAGCATACCAAATTCTTGTGTGATCTGCAAGTTTCTTTCTGCTTCTTTAGGTGCTGGAGTGGCTGTTGGTATCTTGGCAGGCATTTCTTCTCCCGTCAGGTGTTCTTCAGGGATTACTAGTGTCACTGAGTGCAAGTGGCCAGTGAACACTTGCCCCTCCAGAAGGGTGGGAAGTGCAATTAGGCTTGTTGGCCACAAACCCAGTGGTAATCCATCACTGCTGCCGTACCTTTCGTCATGTCAGGGATCACAAGAGTCTGTTTGCACTGTGCGTTTCCACCAACAGGAACTGTTCCTTCATTGCTAAAACAAAGTTGTCTCTATGTATTCACACTGGCTTCTCCATTGTTGCAATCCATGTCAGCCTTGCCATGTATTGGGACCATATTTGCACACACACGGGGCCTCATTACGACCCTTGCGCTCCCGTAATGAAGGGGGCCGGTCCCGTACCGGCCCCCTTCATTACGGTAGCGCTGATTACGAGGTTCCCTTCGTGGGACCGTGTAAGGACGCCTGTTAAAACCAGGCGTGCTTTCCAGGTCCCGCAAGGGGAAGAGGGAGGTAATAACGGGCCAGTTGTTATGTGCCTGTTATTACCTCCCTCCCCATTCCCATTGAGCCCTATGGGGGCTCAAATGGGAATGGGGAATGGTTCCTGCAAGGAGGAATTACAGAGTCCTCCTATGTCGGAAGGACCTGGTAAGTCATCATTGCAGGAACCCGGTTTGGAGGCAGCCATGGTGTTAATAGCACCATGGCTACCTCCAAACTCGCAATCAGGCCCATAGTCTCTACTTGGGCTATTGCTTCTTTGATGTACTCACTCAGTCCATCTGCTGGGCATATCACTGTGGTGCACTGCCATTTGTCGTTGACATGTGAGTAACCCCCCAAGGAAAAATATGGTACTTGTAGACACTGGTGGTATTGCGTGTTGCCATTGCATAACGCTGGACTAGATCAATGCTCCTCAATTGCATGCAGTGTGTCTGGAATGTGCCCTTTATCCTACATAGTGCAAGATATAACAGGCATTGTACCTCTGTAATTGGGAATGGATGTGGAACTAAAAGCATAGGAGCCCCTGATGCGTGCGGGACAAGTGCACACACGTAACAGCTTTCATTGATCACATTCCTTCCTGCAGTGTGCATATCCGAGTACCAGCTATTGGAGGATTCTGGGTACTCAATGTCAGAAATGGCATCAAAGCCCAACCCCTTATATAAATCATACGTCATCCGTACCTCCCGTTTTATTCATCTAGGGGTGGCTGGCAAAAAGTGAGACCTTGTGTGATTCTTTTTAATCATTTTCATCATAGACATAGGGCCTCATTACACGGTAGGCGGTAGGGGATTACCGGCACCGGTAAGGGCACCAGTGCCGGTAATCCCTTACTGCCCTACTACGAGGTCCCTTAGCGGTTCCTTCCCTAACGCCTGGTTTTACCAGGCGTTAGGGAAGGGACCCGTTGAAGGGCTTCAATGCTAATAACGGGCCCGCTAATAGTGGGCCCGTTATCAGCTCCAATCTCATTCCCATTGAGCCCTATGAGGGCTCAAATGGGAATGGGGAATGGTTCCCGGAATGGGGACTTACCGGGTCCTCCAAGGTCAGAATGACCCGGTAAATCCCTATTCCGGGAACACGGACCCGGAATGCGGTAAGGGGGTAGCCATGGTGCTAATAGCTACCATGTAACCTACCGTGTAAGAGGCCCATAGTCATACTAATATTATTTTCCAACTGTTCATACCCCTTTTATATGGCCACCCCATATAACAGACATACCTTCATACACTCCAACAACCATGATCAGTGTCACACAAAACAATATAATACTACAATGATATTCTGCATAATTCCTAGAACAAATGTAATTTATTTTAACATTATTCCTACATTACAAAGAGGTTTGAACACGTCGGTCAGGCATCCTTGCTTATCCCTGGAGAGGAGAAAAAAAGTTATCAAGAAAGAGAGAAGGAGAGAGAGAGAGAGAGAGAAGGAAAGGGAGAAAGAGGGAGAGGGAGAGAGCCTTTTCCCATCAAGGCCAACGGGGTTCTGAAGCTTTAAAAATTAAAAAAAATCAACAAAAGATAAAAAATAAAAGAACAAAAAAAAAAATGAAAAAAGAAAAGAAAGAAAAAAGAAAAAAATCAGGTGTGTGACACTGCACACCACCCTGTAATGGATCCTTTATCTTACTCTGTTGATTGAGCTTTGTCTTGTTTCAGAGGCTCTTCGGACAGCTGAGAGATGCACCCAATATCTTAACTCCTTCACATGGACGGCATCAAACTAGCCCAGCAGGCTTCATTTCCATATGTCATGTCTAAACATCTCTTCCGATCTTAATTTAGCGCCGTACAGCCCAAGACCAGATGTTTTATTGTTTCTTTTATGTTGCCCATACCACATAACCGATAACTTAAATCTGTTGTATTACCATTTCAGCTACCCACTCTCTCGAGCCTTGCAAGTTGATTCATTTGAAAGCAGAGGTCTAAGGAGCTTCTTTTGGCGCATGGGATTTGTTCCCTGCTATATACCAATCTTGCAATTTCCTTATGTATGCTAGATTTGGTCATATTATCTGATGTTTTACCCCAGTCGTAATCAAACACCTTTTGTTTTGCTTGCGCCTGATTTGCGATCAACTCTTCAGAAGATAATCCTATCTCCGTCAGTAGTTTATTCATCTCCACCTTCATGCTGATTATAGTGTCTCCAAAAGTTCGCGTCTGTACTTGCCCCCATTTTTCATATAATGAGTGAGCTGGAGGATTTAGTAGCTTTGCATAACTCATCAATTTCCTCCAGTCTGCCTTTGATGCCAATGAGACTAGTCCAAACTCATGGTGTATAATTGAGTTTGGTATTGATTTTGCTAGCCTTAAAGTCTTTTTCCAGAGTTTTCCTTGGAATGTATTTAGATTTTGTCCCAAGTCATTAAGGTATATATCCAGCCCATCCAAGATCGTTAGCTCCACCTGCAGCTGGTAAAACTGTATGAGTGGAGTCAATGAGTTACTGCAGATCTGTGCATATACCCGCCTCATCTTTGTAAGAAGAGGACCATACCTAGCATTGAGGTCATTTACCCCTCCTAATTTGGAGGTCGAATTTAGAGCCTCATAGCCCAGGTAAGTTAGAGCAGAAACTCTCACCAGTGGTTCATCCCCTACACACCACATCAACTTATTGGGTCTTTACCATTAAGATGACATAGATCCTGAATCATCCTCCAACTACCCCCTGTGGATTTCTTGACTGGATATATGGCCGTATTACACAAGGACGTGGATGGCACAATGATCCCTTGCTTGAATAGAGCCTGAATAGTGCCTTTTATCCTTCCTCTACTTCCCTTGACAATGGGTACTGCCGCACCCTCAGGAGTACTGCTTCTGACTTCAATGTAATCTGTACTGGGGTCACATTTCTCAGTAACCCAACAGCATGTGGATTAACAGTCCATAATAGTGCTGGCACATATTGCATTTCCTCCTCAAAAAATAAAGACGGGGTCACCACTGCCATCAGGGGCACTGTACTTTCCTATACTGCACCATGATATCACAGGGAATGCAGATTTCCAAAATAATCTCCCCATTTTGCTCAGTGTCCTCAAAGAACTCCTCATCAGCAATTTCCTTCAATTGTACTGTCAGGTCTATACATAGTACTGTGCGGCACTCTCACCCGTCGTGGTCTGTTCCAATCAGTACTACTTTTTTTCAGATACTACTAGTCCTTGCAACTCTAATGGCAATATTGTCCCTGCCACCATCTCAGGGGCACCATAGGTCTGAAAAAGAAATCTGTGGGGACTCGCCAACACTTTGTCACAATTTGAGAAACTGCTTTTGCTAGCACCTTAATACCATAAACACATATTTCTGGATCACAGGAACACTACTGACTCCCTCGCCATTGCATTGATTAATGCCATTGCTCAAGCTACACACATCCCTGGAGTGGAACACACTACCCCTTGATCTGTGAATGATATAGTTATATTTAGTTTACTGAGCAGACCCCTACCGAATACGTTAATAGGGGAACAGTCTGAATATAACACAGGGGCTCATATTACCTTCCCTCCCACTTTTATATCCAGCTCCTCAGTGTATGGAACAGTAGAAATAGCCCCAGAGAATCCATGTGTGTCAAGAGTTTCATCTGATAATGGAAAGTTCCCCTCCATAATGCATGATTTAGTTGCTCGTGAATGTATCATAAATATAAATTGTTTGTTTCCTATTTCCGCCTCACCAAGAGCTCCTCATCGGGGTGTACGGTTGTCAATAGGATTTGACACGAGAGTGCTCTCTGTGGGCTGTCCTAATCAGAATATGCACTTGTCCAGGGGAATGAAAAAGGGCCAGCCCCTAGCATTGTAACTCCTTGGAATAGAGCGCCTGTTCCCCTGTCATCCTGTTGAACTGTGTTCCCTCACCCTGCTGTGGCTGTTGCCCATGTTGCCCATGCCTGTCAGCCCCATAAGGGAACTGATTTTGACCCCCTCGCCCAAATTGCTGTTGTCCCATTCCTTGAGGCCCTTGGAATCCCTGCCTTGGAGGTGATGGCCCATAATTGCATCCCATCCCAGGCCTGTTCCTGTGTTCCCTCAACTCCCACAATACCAGCACTGTGATGTTCCAATGCTCCTCCCTGGGGTACTATCCCCCTCTTGCTCCTCGAAATCCTCCTCTTCCCCTCCTACATACTGCAACTGTGGGTTGGGGTACTGTCCTCCCAGCCCATTGTCCCTGTCTTCATTCACCACATAGTGTCACAATTGTGGCATTCACAATTTGTTGAGTGTCACCTGTCCTTTCCCTTTGAACTGATGCTGTCACCGGTGCTTGAATGACAGCCTTATTTAGTTTCTTTTCCACTAGTTTTGCCTCATCCATTTCCCTCTTTTGGGCTGTCTCCCTGTCCCGCTCCTTGATTCTCTTACAATGGTGGACAGTTATCTCTGCCCACCTTGGCTTCAACTCCCACAACTTTATCTAGTGCCTTTTGGGCCTCTTTTGGTAAACCCCTCTTTAGGATAAAATAGAAAAATGGTACAGAATGGTCCCATTGCCCTCCTGTCTCAACTCTCCACATTTCCTGTAACTTTAGAATAAGCTTAACTGCGTCCTCATCATCACCCAGTGTGCACTGCATTAAAGAATGTAAGTCAGGGGTATCTAGGTACATCCTTCATATGGCATCCCATACCCTTGCCCTTACCTCATTAAAGGCTGCTCCATCATGTTCATTATCCTTAAGACTTATCCCAGGGTACTCAGCCCTTACCCATATGTCCCCGGCCTGGTCCCCAACTATGGCGACCAGCAAAGGTCTCCTAGTGCTAAAGGTACCCCTGCTGTTTGTTTTTCAACTTCATAGATCCATTTACTAGCGCCGGCTTTCAGCTGGGGGAGAGCTTTAATCAAAATTTGTGTCCATTTGAGGCTACGGCACAGACTGTGTTATTCCTACTCCTTTATGTATAAGAGGCATCTGCATGTCTATTTTGTCTTCTACCCCTTTTTTAGTATTCTTCTGATCTTGCACTAGCACCATTAAATCTGGTCTATTTCTTGGTCTATCCCCCCTCACTGCCTCTTTTGGCAGGGACACGTTTGTCGCCTTGTCTTTTCCTTGATCTCTTCCTTTCCCTGCCTCTTCATTATTTCTACCTTCATTTTGCATTGCTTGTTTTACTTTTTGTCCCAGGACCGTCCACACCCTCTGCCCATCATCTTTTTCAACACAAAAATGTCACATTGCCCGAGAGTTGGATCTAAAGAAAAAATCTCCTGACTTCCTATCCCATATTTTCTGCACAGGTACCGTTATTTCTGGTGATATTTCTTCCGGGTCTTGTAACCTGACTAACCTTTCCAGCAATGCTCTTAACTCGTTGTCTATATCTTTTCTTTATTGTTTTATTGTATTTAATTGAGAAAAACATTTTTTTAGCAAAACATTACAAAACACTGATTCCGGGCATAGCTTCCTATTTTTTTGTGGATGTTTTTCCCAGACTTGTCCTTTAAAACAGTTTGATTAAGAATTTCATGATTGCAATCACAAAGATAGTCTTGTTTTCCACTTTCAAAGTTCTCCACCACAGTTCTGGATCGAGTATTCGATAGTCAGATAGTAGAGGGCCAAAGTGAGCTGCACGTGCCTCTAGCAATGCTGGACAGAATATGATGAGGTGTTTAAGGGTTTCTACCGCCAAGGGGTCGTTACAATGGCAACATTTGTTCTCTTCTGATATGCCATGAATCACCTGGATCTCGTTCGTGGGTAGTATATTCAAATGAGTTCTCACGAAATGATCTCTGAACTTTCTGTTTGTAAACTTCTTTAAGTAGTTACATACGAAATCTAGTTTTCGTGGTTCAAAAGGTGGGTGAGTGACTGATTGGTAACTAGCGGCTGCCTCCAACGTGGTGATCCAATCTTGCTCTTTAAGGTTTTTTAATCCATGTAGGGTTATGTAACAATAGATCAATAGAGCCTCCAATTTCTTCAAGTCGGGTGGTTATTTTTAGTCTCCATTTGCTCAGCATGGGGTTATGGGATGCAATGATTTCCTTGTTAAGCATTTCTAGGATTTTCTAAAGAGAGCCATACCATTTCACTGTCTGTTTTAGTGAGGAGAGACCCAACCCCTTCTGCACAATTTGAATCGGTGTAGATGGAGGGATTCCCAGCACTCTCTTCCAAATTATACCTTCCAACTGCAGCCATACTAACTCCAGGATGTTAGGCATTCCCTCCGCTCCATAGGTGATGGCGGGCATCATCTTAGATTTATAGAACGACAGTACCAGCATTATTGAAAAGCAGCTGAACTTCTGATTCACGGCACGTGCCTGGCTCGCTAGGGCTTTGGTTTTGCCTCTTAACTGTGCCGCCATGGGGGACTCTGCTTTTGCATCACTGAGCCATACACCCAAGTACTTGAAAGAGGACACTTGATCGATACGCATTCCCTCCAGGAACCATGAATAGCAATTTTTCCCTCTGTTGGAGTTTCCAAAGCTCAACATTTTGGTTTTCTTCTTATTTATTTCCAGGCCATTAGATTTAATATAGCAACACAGTGAGTCCATTTGACGTTGTAGTCCTGCTGGTGTTTGCTCAGTTAGGACCACGTCATCTGCATACAGAATGTGCAGCAATTGCACATCCCCCACCGATTGGGAAAGATTCTTGTTGAGGTGTCTGGATGTTTCATGTCACCCAGAAAAAAGTTGAAAAAAGTCAAAGCCATTGGGCACCCCTGTTTGACTCTTTTGATGTAACAATTTCATTAGATAAGAGGCCCAAACTGTTCAACCGAACTCTTAAAGTTCTATTCCCATGCATGGCCTTCATGGGGTCTAATAATAGGGCCGGGCAAATTTTTGCTTCACGTTTTACCCACAATTTGGATTGATCGATCTGATCGAATGCCTGGACCAGGTCTACAAAGGCCATAAAGATCTTAGTTTTTCTGTCTCATACTCGGTCCTTTAGTATGTTCAATAATAATATGTTGGCTGTGGTCCCGATGCCCTTGACAAAACCCGATTGCAACAAGTCATTACAGCCTGTTTGCTGGCACCAGCTATGGAAGTGGTCCAGGAGTATCGCACCCTAGAGTTTTCCAATTACGTCAAGGAGGGCGATGGGTTCATAGTTCTTGGTGTTTTCTGCTCTCCTTTTGTGAAGATTGGCACCACTACAGCCCTCCTCCATGAACTTGGGATCTGATGAGATGTGGTGACTTGAGTCAACAAGGTATGTATGAAGCTAGCCCATTCTTCAGGGTGTTTTTTCAACATAAAGTTGTCAAGGCCGTACAGACCAGGAGCACGCTAGCCATTCAGCTTTTGAATACGTCTTTGGATGTCACTAGTATTACTAGAGTAGACCCAGGGCACTATACCTTGAACAGGTGAGCAAATAGAGGAGGTTTTTATTCTTGCGGCATATAGTTTATCAAAATGTCTGTTCATTGTTGGCTATAAGACCTACCGATTTTATCAATGACCAGAAGGCCCTGGATTACTTGGTTACGAGTGCCTTAAGCATGGCTTGAGAGTCATTCTGGTAAGTTTGCAGTCTAATAGAGTACAGCCATTTTTTGTATTACCTTTTTTCCCTAATGCATCTTCTTTATCTTTACTTAAGTTGGACTTATTTTTTACCCTTGAGAGCCTCCTGACCTCTTTTCTTCACAACACTAATTCCTAGTTAAAGGTGTGCAGGTGGTTTGCGGTTGGTTTTCTTACAATTAATGTAGTGTTGGTCCAGGAGTGTAGCATATTCCACTGTAGCATCTGCTTGTCTGCAATCCGTTGAGAGTTGGTATATATTGTTGTTAGAAATGTTTATGCGAAAGCCGCCATTACATATCATACTGCTACAGGCATCCTTTCCCGGATGTCAAGAATAGGAACCAACCATTCTAGAAAGTAGTAGATGATGTTCACTATAGGTTGTTTTGACAAATTTAAATGAAGTAGCCAAGGGTAAAAAGTTTCTAGGGACAAAAATATAGTTGATCACCGATGAAAAAATCCATGCCTTCCCACATTGGCTGCGGCGGTATGTAGCCCCTGGTATTACCGTTCAGCAGGTGCAAGTCTTTTGCATCCATCAGGGAGTGCCACATCGCGCCCCGGTTATGTCAAGCATTCCCGTGAATTGTCTCTTGACCGTTGAGATGATAGGTCAGACCTGGTGAATTTAGATCGCCGCATATGACCACATATTGCGTCTGTTGGATAATATTTGCATTGTCAATCAAGTCTGTGATGTGGTCTATGAAGGTCTCAT
Organism: Ambystoma mexicanum; assembly: GCF_040938575.1. NCBI lineage: Eukaryota > Metazoa > Chordata > Amphibia > Caudata > Ambystomatidae > Ambystoma > Ambystoma mexicanum. The sequence goes on from NC_090939.1 coordinate 789,165,911, forward strand.
TTGCAATAAGCATTGGGTTCCAATAAGCATTAATTATAACCCGTTTTGCTGGTTTCCATATTTTCTGGAAAAAGTCTGCAAACTCCCAACCCATGAGAAGTTCTTGTGACAAGAGACTTCATGAAATCATGTCAATTAGATTCAGTGGGCTGCCAGATTTGACAGCAGTTACAAGGCCAGCAGACGGGTGTCCTTTATTTCCTTTGGTGGCTGGGCTCAGTGAGATTTCAAAGCCATCCACAATGGGGATCTCCCACAGCATGTTTCTTGCAAACGTAATAAGTCAAAGTCCCCCAGATTGACTTTACTCTGTTTAATAAGGTGAGTAAAGCCTCTCGTACTCCAGGCGGCCATTTTTAGTCGAGTCAATCTTACTGTGTTTCTCCCTCTCCCCAGAGTTAGAGATGATGAAGGTTTAATCTGGGTGAGTGGCTAGAGATTGTCTTGGAGTTTTAATGCTCTTGACAGCCATGACCTGTCCGATGTTTTACTTCCTGCTGATGTAACCGATGGCACTACTGTCAGGTTGCTCACATGGCACAAGAGGGGTTCCAGTTGGAGCTTCCCACTGTGTTTTGGTCGCAACTCGACAGGAACCCTAGCTGTCTGTAATGGGTCCAAATAAGTGGTGGTGGAACTTGAACACCGAAAACCAGTGGCAGCTTTGCAGCTTTCCATGTTTGCAGTGTTTAATTTATTCTTTGGAAGAGTTTTCTGTGATGTTTGTTCTGTCTCAGGCTCTGAGGCCTTGATTGCTCTTAAATCAAAACCCAACATTTGGAGGCTTTCCGCTGTTTCCATTAGCATGTTTTTACCACCAGGGAGATAATGTGGAGGTAAATCGAGTCTGTGCGGCGTTCGTCTCTAAATTCAATGATCTCAGATCTTAGGTACTCAGATGTTAGTTGCCTCAGATTAGGGAGGCAGTGCAATAACTCCAATAATTTTCTATGGTTGAGTATTAAGTTGTCCTCTCGGGCCAGAATTCTCTCAAGTTTGAGTGAGCAGTGTTTCAGGTTTTGATTTCTCAACCCTGATAATCCGCGGATATTTTGATGCCTACTTCTGGACTTCCCGTTTTGGGACCAGACAGATGGTGATTGCTAGATTCAGACTTGTTTAGCCCCCCCTCAGGCACTCTTGAGTCATTTGATGCAAACATCTGGCACAATCCAAGTCCATCAGTAAAGTTGGAGGGCACTTTCCCGTTTGTTTGTTTCCACCCAGACTTTGTCTTTGAAGAATTGGTTTAGTTGATACCACCTTTTGAATTTTGGTCAGTGGCCATCCTTCTCCTTTTCTCAGACATCATTAGGAAAGGGGGTGATGCATGAATTCAAGGGGGTAAGCCCTGCACAGGCGCAGCTTCCACTAATGCGACCGGGAGATCTACAGTCTTTCTCACTTCTAGTTGACTGCTGACTTCCTCATCCATCGAGTATGTTGAAAGATCCATTAAAGTTTGTAGAGTTGGACTCGTCTCCCTCACGGCCGATGCACAAGCTGACGACACCTCCCCATCAACAGGCGGCACCCCATGCAGAAAGGAACACAGATGTTTGTTTGCTTTTGGGCAAACCCTCCTTGGGGCCGGTTTTGGAGCAGCCCTCTTAATGTTTTGGTCTTTTGAGAGAGGTAGTTTTGGTCTTGTTGTGTGGATGTCAGTATCTATCTGTTTCTCCTTTGGCTCAATCCTACCACACAGGTTGGCCTTTTTCTGGGTGAAGATTGCAAAAGCCGGGTTGAATAAAGCATTGCAACATTCCTCCATTACCCAAATTTCTTCCACTTCTTCTTCCTGACAAATGCACAGGCCGCTTCTTGTCTCTGCGGGGGCTGATGAGGTCGCCCTAGATGGTGTTTTACAGCATTCATGTATTTGACCAGCTAGCTCCACCAACTGCAAAGCGGTCAAGGTCTGTGTAGATAGCTACAGCGGTTGGGAGGTCTCATTGAGCATGATGTTCTTTGGCCATGACAAAACCCTACAGGAAGACTAGTTTGGTGTCATCATCACCAATAGAGTTGTATGATCTTTTAATGTTTCATTCAAATGTTTGTAAAGTTTCATGAACGGTGCCAATGCGATATCATTGTAAAAAGATCAGGTTTTTCTCTTCTAGATGAAACATTCAATTGAGGTGGACAAGGGTGCTGCTCTTTTTGGTTTTCATTTGGATCCATGAGGTCAGGGGCTGACTGCAGTGACCCATCTCTGGAATTTTCTAAATTCCTATTGTTAATATGGAAAGTTTGTTTGAGCACCGTCTCGTTAGTCCTTTTGTCCACACCAGGTTGTCCTGGTTTAGATAGTTCGGGCTCTACCAAAATGGAATTTTCCTTGGCGCTTTTCTTGGGGAAAAGTAAAGAAGTTGAAACACCAAGTCACATTGGCGGCTCCAGTGCCTGGCCTATAACCGGGGCTCCATCTTTGCCTGAGATCACGGGAATATTCACAGGTTCCCCAATGTTTGAACTCATTTGCCTCTTTCTAAGGCAAACAGTCAAATAAGGCGAAGCTGCTTCCATGATATTAGAATAAAGTTTTAAAGCTTTCATCAAAAGCTGCCCTTCACTAGATACAACTGGTGTGTTGCAATAGGCCGATTCACTGGTAACATCAAAGGTTCTTTAGGCCGGGTTGGCTTCACAAACGGAGAGAAGTTGCACGAGGTACAAGGTTTACATATTAAAGCATTAACGCTTTGGTTGCTCACAGGTTCTTTAAATTGCATGCTTCAAAACTCTGCACCCTCCAACAATTCACCATCAGATAGATCCCCCATTGACATGTTGCTCAAACGTGAAGCTGATTTTGTCATAAAAAATGATATTGCTGTATAGCTAGGGCAATGGCCTCTTGTGGGGATTTTATGGTACACTTGAGTGCACCGTTTTGGTCACATCACTAGAAGAGTTTATGAAGCTAGAGCATTTTGCAGAAACAAAACAAGCAAATTGCTTTCCAGGCCTTGCTGCCGGTGAGGTTTTTTTGTTGAGACCTCCACCCCCACAGTGTCATAAGATGTAGATCCGTACATGTTCAGAGTATTACTGTCCATCAAAGCAATGATGTCATTCTCTGTAAGCGGCATGTCAGTTGCAGAGACTGAATCCACCTTATGCGAGTCCCTACAGTTTACGGGCAGTACGTCCAAAGATGCAAGAAGCAGAGCTGAACAGTCTGCCGTCACACCTGTATCCTTGGCAGGAGATGGTGAATGCGCCAACGTTGCGCCCTGTTCTAACGGCTCCTTGTGGACTTGTGCAGTGACTGATTGCACAGTGGAAAAGATGGTGGCATCTGCTGCTAAGGCTAAAATATCAACGCATGTGGTGAGTTTGTTGCAGTGGGTTCCATAGCCCCCGCTGCTTTTTCCAGCCCATTTCTCGGTGAAGGGACAGGGTGTATGACAAACTTTGCTGGTCCTAGCTGTGGACGTGAAACCGTGACCGGGTCTAATGACCCTAAGATTTGTGTTTGCACTTGGTGGGTCAGCCTTGCAGCCGTCGTGGCATGCTCAAACATATTTATTTTTAAAAAGAATTTATTAAGCATTTAGTATATAAAAATACAAACTTTTTGCTGAGCCTTGAGAAAGTTATTTTTGTCATCCTTCATAAACCAAGCAAAGGTTCCCTCCTTGTATTATTTCCTTAATGTTTTTAGTCTTTCGTATATCCCGTGCGTGAAGCTGCTTGGCTATGAGAGGGCATAAGATCAGGTTTTCCATTGTCTGCCATTGCTACCAATTTGGTCAGCATCATTTCTAGGAAAACTCCCAGGGCCCTGGTTATTCTTTGGTTGGGATTTTCACATAGAGCTTTCCATCATAGATCGGAGTCCGTAGCACAAGATGCCAATAAGGTTTTGCTTAAAATGTTCGTTCTTTTCGCTTCTAGTTTTTCGCAGAACATCAGTAAGTGTTGTAATGATTCCTCTTGTTGGTGACACAATCGCTCAAACATTGTGCTTTGGCTGGGGGAGAGCAGTATACGTTCAAGACAAGAGCTAAGAGGGCCGCCCGGGCCTAGTCCACTCCGATGAAAAAGGCTTGCTCCCAATACTGCCATCCACCCCCGGTGCGATAGATGTAGACAAACTTCCAGGGGCTAACATGTTTGGGGATAGTACCAGTTGGCAGTTCTCATTTCGGGGAGGCTCAGCACATGAGGCAGCTTGCAACGCAGGGAAAGAGGGAAAATCATCATTCAGAGTTACAGTTTTACATGGAGCCTTACCCAGTGTAGAAAGCTCCCAGAACTCTGCAGGGCAAATCAGATGTGGCACCGGCTTTAATCTTCTTGCTGAGGACATCAGGGCCGGATCGCCTTCTTTCCGGTTCTTGGCACTCCTTAAAGTCCTGCTTTCATCCATAGGGCCCCCAGCCACCGGCCCACCGGACACCAGACACTCGACTACACTCCGCTCTTCTGGATGGTCATGAAGGTGGGCGTTAGCAGGAGGAGGCGAGTTCGATGAAAGGATGCAATGAAAGGTGTCACAGTTTGCACAATAAAGTAGGAAGTATCTCCAACAGATTGTGTAAACATCTACAGGGACACCAGACACTCAACAGTTTTCAACACCTCTCACCAGAAAATTGGAATGCCCTGCCTACCATACTAAGGAATGAAAAATCCTACACCACCTTCCGCAAAACTCTAAAAACCTTACTGTTCTGCTAAATGTACCTAACTAGCCTGCATACTTATGCTGTTGCACTGTAACCATAGCAACAGTATAGTAAACGCGTCTTTTTTTGTCGTCGTCTGATACCTGTCTATACTATTGTATTCAATACTGTCGTACTACCTATGCAAGCTAAGCACTCTTTAACAGTGCCACGATGCCCCAGGGCCGTTTGTGCGCTTTATAAATGCAAATAAATAAAACACTTGGCTACACTCTGCTTGTGGACCCTCTGGTTACACTGATGCTACAGGCATGTTAGTGCTTGCGGATGGGTTATATGGAGGTGGTGGTGCAAAAGCTCTTGAGTCCCCCCCAGTTGCTAATCCTGATAATTCTGTTGACACTCTCTTTACCACTGGAGGCTTATAGACTGGATTTATATTTCGTACTGCAGGTTTAGACGTTATATGGTATACCCCTTATAGTGGATCTCTTTTTTATCTTCCTGATCTTCGATATCCTTGAATAATCGACAGAGATCTAAAATCTCTTTTCTTTTTTGGAATTTGTTCCCTTTATATTGTTCTGCTAAAAAGATTTTTTCTAGCATGTTTCTGTTACAGGATGCCCTGCTCTGGCCAGGAGCTGGACATCCCCCTTCCTTTGTTTCCACTATCCATTGATTGTGATACATATCTATCCTGTCAAAATACAGTGGCAAGACCCTATGCATATGTTTTATCGGGATTTCATCCTCCATAAGGTTGCGTGCATCCCTAATGCTTCACTTGGACCTAACTACTATGCTGCGCATGCTGCTGCTTGTTACAAAAATACAGATCAACTGACTTTTTCCCCCACTCCCTTTTGATTCTTTTCTACTTTGATTTCACACACACACACCGCCACACACACACCGCGACTCATCCACCCTCCTTCCATTTTTACCACCAAAGACAGCAAGAGAAAATATACAAAAATAATTGACTAAAATCCAGGCCAATTCCTTATACCGAGCCACTAGTTTTTTTCCATCTTCCTTGTAATACCACCTTCCCAGCTTTTTTTCATATACTGATGATCCCATTGCTTTTTTATCGTCATAAAAAAATAACGTGTTCTGGATTTTCCCAGATCTTTAAGATGAGTAGCAATACCTTGGAGATGGATGGGGATGCAGATTTTATTCATAAATCAATAATCAAAACGACTCTAGTAGTTTGGCAAAAGGGGAGTCCGTTTTATTGACAAGTATATAAAAAGTGGAGTACAACGAACATCAGTAGTTGTATGATCCTCTTACTCTAAACATCTTAGTAGAAACTGAGGTTATATTGCATAAACTCGTCATCTTTGACATTGACCTGCGTCACTACCTACGTGGCAAACTACAAAAACCTATCGGTGGGAGTGATTGGTTCTAATTGAATGTCTAAACATAAGTTCCATATCAGTATACAACTGTAAAGGAAAGTGATAGGGTGCTTAACATCAGGTGGGGCAACTAAGCCCTCCCTAAACATGGGCACCATGAACGTCACTAATTACACAATGTTGCATTGGCTACATAAACTATAGGACCCTTGATTACATGGTCCTCTACAATTGGTTGGCTTCTAACCTTCATCAGTACTTTTCCATCCACGTTTAGCAGCACGCAGACTGAACATCCATGTGCTAGTGGGCTCATTCCAAAACTAGCTTCCCACCAATTATTATATCAATCCATCATCACCTCAACAGTCCAGTGTCAATTAGTGATTTGAAGTTTGGCCTTGGGTTTGTTCTTTGGTCTGAGAATTTTAAGGGAGTGTGAGCACAGTCGGCCTTTGTGCGTAGGTGTGACCACCTCGATCGATCAATTTCTTCTTACCATGTGACTGGACATTTTGAAATTGAGCTTTTTGTGTATTTAATGTTCTTTTTATTAGTACTCTGACATATTTTGTTTTGCTCCACCTTCCTGGGCAGGAGCCTCTTGTCCCTTCACACAATTTGTATCCAAAGTCAGCCAAGTCCTGTTTGATAAGACTTTTGGCATCCTGGCTCATCCACCTCCTTCTGCTGGGATTAATTTGTAATAAAAAATTGCTTTTGACTGTAACACACTGGAGTGAGGCCTTGTTTGCCCATGTTCATATTCAGTACTGCTTTATAACGTATACTGGAAACATCCATTTGTTCTTTGTCCATATGCATCTATTGAAGGTACATGTATATATATATATATATGTATTGGCGCTTGCCACGGTCTATCTATTAAAAGCGTAGAGCTAGCTTCACGATCATTTTGCTGCTTGCGTTTCTTCTGCATCTGTACACGTGTAAAACGATTTGATATCTTCATCCGTTTCTGCAGCATAAGCTTCTTCATTCTGAGCCCAAGATGTCACTTATCCTTCTTGCTTTCTTGATGCCTTATAGAAAATCTGCATTCTCAGGTCTCTGCATCTCTTCTGTGTGCGTCATCTCTTTCCGTGTGACGTCACCATTCATCCTTGCCTTTCAGTTTCTCTGCTTCTTCAGGAATCTCATTCAGATGACCATTATATTCTCTTGCGTGCAGGTATGGTTTCCTCAATGGGTATTTTACTTCCCAAACTCTCTTAGGTATTGGTACTCTTATGGGAACTGCACGCTGTGCTCTTTGCTGGTTCAACTGTTCCGCATATGTCACATACTTTGGTTCCCATTCTATAGGTAACATGGGCAGGGCAGTTGGAGGGGGAGTACTTGGCTCCTCCTCTACAAATGTGTGGTACTACTTCTCAACCTATTACTGCTGAGGCTCTCTTTACTCTCAGTCTTTATACGCAGAGGCTTCCTTTTTCCATTATAAAAAGTAGAAAAGCAGAAATACGCGACAATTTCAATACATAACCCACCTCCTATCCAGTCTAATCCTTAACACACAACCTGAAATCCTATCCAATCTATACCATAACACATGACCAAAAGTCCTATTCAATTTATTTATTTTTTACATTTATAAAGTGCTTACTTAGTCACAAAAGAAATAGGTATGCACACTTGTCTGAGGTTCTTGGTTACATTGAACCTAAAGCCAGACGGACAGGTGTTACATTGCTACAGATAATGGAAAGAGATACAGGCTTAAAGGTTCATGTAGGAGACAGAATACCAGATACCTAGTCCAAAGGCAGGAGATCTTCTCCGAAGCGGAGGAGTGGGATGGCATTGAGGGCATAGGGCACTGTGGAGAGTTAGTTGAAGAGAATGGTTTTTAGAGATTTATCGGAATGCTAGATGAGAGGTTTAATTTCTTAGGGTGGAGGGAAGAGAGTTCCAGAGTTTGGGGGTAAGGAACGTGAAGCAGGTCCCTCCTGCTTTGGCCCTTTTGAAGGAGGGGACTTTAAGTTGATTGGAGTGATGAGACCTTATAGGTCTAGAGGAGGTGGCTGTAGTTATTTTATCGGCAAGGCAAGGGGGGCAGTACGTGAGAGACACTTATGGGAAATGGCTAATGTCTTGAAGAGAATGTGTTCTTTGACCAGAAGCCAGTGGGCTTCTTGTCTAGCCGGGAGATGTGCTCCCTTTTGGGAATGCTGAGGGCCACCCTGAGGGCATTATTCTGCCTCATACTTCATCCACATCACCATACTATCATACGTACATACCTATCCCCTTCTTGTTATCACTTGCAAGAGTATACTCACATGTGCGGTTTCACTTGAGTTTCCTCTGTTTACGAAGTCCCAGTGCTGGCTTGTCTTTCTTTCTGGAGCCATGCCCCACTTCAGTGAGCAGAGAGGATTTCTATTAAAATGGCTCCTACTAAAACCGCTCGGGATACACATGTGTTTTGATTTAAGGGACCGGTCGTTATAGATGGGCGTGTCTCTTTCCTGGTGACTGGCCTGGGTCTTGCCTCATTCTAAAGTGTGTGGGAGTGCGGGAAGATCCTAGTTCCTTCCTAATAATATTCTCCTCCTTGAAGGGGAAGGCTGCCTCAGAAAGAACCTCTGCCCTTTGAAGCAGGAAATTGTAGGAGTAGGCATTTAGACTCTGCATTTCACATTCACATTTTAGTGAGGGTTTGAACTTCAACTGGGGCCAGGGTGTAAAACTCATTGCTAGACTGAAGAACGTGAGTCTCGGGCCGATTTAAATAGATGCTAATGCACAGAGCACATGCTAGAAATTGATTATGTTGATTCATGATGCTATTTCAATGAATTGAGCCGCACTAAATATAATACTAATCTAAATATAACATACTATTCACATGTCAAAAACAAATCTAACAAATATCCAACCCCATTTCACATGTTACAGATTCCCATAATAACATTTAGTGCAAATTAGCTCATGAAATAAGCCGGATGCAGATTAATGAAAATGCATAATGCTCTAGAAATGGGAAAGAAAAATGAACTTTAAACGTGCAGGCTGAATCTGCGCTGTGTGGTAAGATGAAAAATGTGATAATCTGTTCTACTAAAGACATGGCTTTGTCTTGGAGCAGGAAGCGTAGAGAACTGTTACATTTTCTGGTCAGCAATGCAGTTAGTACAATGAGAAAGGGACGTTGCGTGATTTCTTTAGTGGGATGTACTGGACAGGGGGAGGTGCTTGTGATTGACAAGGGATTTCATAAAAAGGCTTTTGAGGCAGAGTAAGCAGGCATTCCTCTCCTGGCACTGACGGACAAAGGAGGCAGAAGTGCTGGTTGCTGAGCAGATGATGATCCTTATAAAAACTGCAGTCTCAAGAATCCTTATTTGGGTTGACCTGTGTGAGGCAAGCAGAAAGGCTGGGGAAGATTTCACTGCCAGGCTGAGTTGGGAATATTGCCAAAAGATTTAAGTAAATCTGAGGTTAATTGAGGTGCTGGTGATATAAATGGTAATATGGAGCAGAGGTTAAATTGTTCAGTTCATTTTAGGTCTTGCATTAGAATTTCGAATTTCAATGTGGATGTACTACTGTGTTTATATTTTGCAAAATTCTACTGTTATTCAAAGTATATTTACCCTGCCAGGTTTTGTATGAATCCAAGGTCAATTGGCAGAGCTGTGCACAGATTGAGTGCTGAAAGCCATTGCAAATAAAAAGTACTAGCACTGTGAAGTACAAAGTGGGCAGATGTGTCACTCTGTGTAGCTTGGATAATTCTATTTTATGATAAAGAACAAATTCAAAAAAGTAATTTAGTCTCATTATATTTATTCTGCATTCAGTCCCTTTGATTTGACATGCATAGAGAGATGCATATGTGCTGTAAGAAATATCTCAAAGCAAAGTAGCCGTAGTGAATTGTTTTATCTGGTGAGAGTGAATGAATGTGCTGGTACCTCCTCTGACCTTGAGGCCAGCATTTTCTGTGATAAAATCTCTGTTGGTGGCACATAGTTCCATCATAGTAGCAAGTCCTTGTTTGATGAGTAGCACCCATGTGACCCTAATTCTGTTTCTCTGGCAGGAGTACCCTTTCCCTCTAATGTGACTTTACATGCATCACTGGAAGTGCCCTTGTCCCCAACAGACACTCATTCTATAGCTGAACAGTCATATGGGATGTCAGTTTTCTATCAGCCAATCATGTTCACTCTGTGGTCAATCACATCACCCCCCCCCCCCCCCAAGCATGGCTGCTGTGCTGCTCTGCTTGTTACATGTGCAAAGTCAGTGTTAATGTTTCAAAAGTGGAGACTTTGTCCTACTCAGTATCAGAATACAACCTCTGCCTTGAGGAGGGAGACTCTGTATAGGGAACAGCTAATGACTCAAAATAGTGACACCATATCCAAATCCAAACACCTTTTAGGTAGAAGGGATTCTGTGTCAGAATAAACTCTCCCCTTTGAAAATGGAGATGCTGTACCGGGACAGCACTCTCTCCCTTGAACGGGGAGGCTTTGTCAAAGAATAAACTAATCTCTTTGAAAGGGTAGAATCTGTATCAGAATAAACACCTGCCCTTAAAGAGAGATACTATATATTAGAAGAAACAAATACACTCTACCTTCGATGGTATGGAATATATTTCCGCATAACGTTCATCCTTTAAAAGTGTGGATTTTCTGTATCAGATTAAAAGCTCACCTTTGAAGTAGGATATTATATATTACAAACAGTTATGAATTTAGAAGTGTAAGTGACTTCAACTCAGCAATCCAACTAAGTCAATGCCTAGTCTGGGATGCCCAATGGAAGCCCTTATTTATATATTTTTATGTCAAGTTCTTAAATCTGGATGATAAACCCTTATATAACGCCCCTCTCTTTGAATCCCCCTGACCTCACTGAGCCAAGAAATAGGTTTGTTTTGCAAATTAAAAGGTTTATTGGAAAAAATAAACAATATATATATCACACTTTTATGAATAAATTAATATTTGATAGCACACTTATGAGTATGAACAGTGAACAGTGATCACCAATGGATAATATTACAGTATCACAATTCCTTAATTACTTAGGAGTTGGTATAGAAAGGATAAGGTAGCAGAGAATACTTTGTATGGTTTCAAGGAAAAGCAATGATGGAAAGAATGCAGCACAGAAACACATTGGATATGGTTTCAACAAGAGATAATCTGATCACTTTTTCCTTTATGACAACTCACCCCCCCCCATGCAATATGAAGAGATGGAAATGAGGGCACACAGGTTTTCAGGAATACAATCAGAAGCAGTTAAGTTCCCGTTCCCCCCACCAAGCTTAGAGAAACAGGGACGATTTTAAAACACAGGCCAAATACTTTTAAATGTGGTTGCAATAAAGTGAAAAATATGCTAAAAATGATTTTAATTCCCTATAGGAGATTCAGGGTAGGTGATAGCTACTTTTAATTAGTTCAGGTCAACACTAGCAATGATTCAGGAATGATTATCAGAGTGAAAATGAATTTCAGCAGTGGAAATCAAGTAGCATCTATATTTACAAGTGGTGAAATTGAGTCAAATTGCAATTCGCGGCACATTTTCCGAGTACATCGATCGCGATTACGGAAAAACTATAAGGAGTTGGAAGGTCGTTTTGGGTTTGTTGGAAAGCTATCGGCACTGCACAGCGGTCTGGTCTGGGTCTGGATACAGCTCTGCTTTCTGGGTCTGGATATGGTTCTAGCCAGAATCAAACAGCTCGCCCGGCTGTTGAATAGTTTGGTTAGGTTGCTGGATTCTGATGCCTGCTGAGAAGAATTCAGCTTTTGGTTCAGGCCTCTCTGCTTCAAGTTCTGGAGTATATCTGGAATCTAAGTTCTGGATATGGTCGGGCAGCTGCGCAGAAATCGATTAAAGAGTGGAAAATGAATGTCCCTATCTGGGTCTCGGTGGTTCTTTTTATGTCTTTTGAAAGTGGGTAGGAAGGCTGACTTTCTATGCCCAACCCTCTGAGGATCCTGATAGGTTAAAGGATTTACTGTGACCTGACCGGAGAAGGGAATTGTGAGTCAGAATGAGTTATCAGGTATCATCTTTAGGGCTCAAGGAAAGGACACTCCCCTTTGTGTCCGTACAACATATATTCTTTTTCATAAAACACATAATTACAATAAACCCCACTTGTTAATATGACCTAAATTGCATGACAGACTGCTTAAGGTACAGTTCGGTTCAAGTCACATGTTTCTACGAGCTTGGGTTCAGAAATGACAACATTTTGCGCTTTTAGTGGGTTTTACCATATTGGTTTTTCATCAAATCTGACACGGAGGTACACATCCTCTCTGGGCATATTACAGTACGTTTTGAGGTCTCTAGCATAAACACAGATGTTACAATATTAATAATTACAGGGCTTGGCCTCAGAACATCCCACAACATCCAGCTTAGTCTCAAATCGGGGGTGCATTTTTCATATTAAGAATCCCCAAATTGTACATTTCTGTCAACTTGATATAATATTTTATAAGCAATTTAATAAAAGATACATTTGCCTCCACTGCAGTACACCCATTGGTTTGTCCCCGCCCCTAGAAACTTGGCTTGGCTCAGAGATCAGATGTCTTGCCTTCCCCCAGAGCAGTGTTGACAGTTCACACCCAAAATGAGCATACCCTATTCAGCTGAAGCAATCCTTTGTCTGGTTTTTCCTGCTAGCAGGGCATCAGTCCAGGGTGTCACTCTCCATTTGATTAACAGAACCATGAGATTTCCTGCCTTCTGCTGAGATGACCAGGTGTGAAGACTTCTCATGGACAAGCAAGCCTTTGTAGTCCCAGCTAACTCAGGTCACTGTTTAGCTCCTGAAATACAAGTCTCCTGTCAGAATTTAGATCGCTAGTGCCAGTCAGTGGCGGGCACCGGTATTGCACCCATTTTTGACAGCTGCCTTAAATTAATACATTTCAAAAAGGGGATTTTACTAGATAGCATATGATCCTTGCTAACATTGTATTGATGTGGATTCTGCAGTAGAGTAATGTAGAACACCCAACCAGAAGTTGGATATTTTTTGGTGGTTTCATGCCCATGATTTTAGCAATTTTGACAATCAAGAAAATTAATTGTTGAACAGCTCTGTATTCCTTTGTCTGCTTTTGTTCTGTGGGCAGCCAAAGGATGGGGCTGGCAATGGTCTCCTGTATTAACACTGACAGAGGCAAAAGAAGATGACAGCCTGTCTGACAGATTCTCACTGCGCACCTTCTGGTGATTTCTGGCCAGCAGCATGCTTTCCGGCAGCCATTATGATGTTTCCGCTGCCAGTAATGCACAATGATGTAGCAGGGCTTGGATGCGTGGGTGAAACATCCCACAGAAGGCGCAACTCTGTATTAGAAAAAAACCTCTCATCTTTGAAGGAGAGACCCTTTGATAGGATTACCTCTCACCTGAAAAGTAAGGAATACTTATCACAATACATGTTCTCATTTGAAGGGGAGACTTTGTTGTGCATTAAATTCCCCTGTTGCAGGGGGAATGACTATTCTGGTACAGAGTGCCCTCTTCAATGGACACAGTTGTCTCTGATACCAAGTCACACCATTTCAAGGGCACTGTTTATTCTGACACAGAGGGGCTGATTCATGGAATTTTTGCACCGAAAAATGACGATTTGTGTGTCATTCTGGCCGCAAATCCCCATTTGTTAAACAAGGATTTGTGGGCAGAATGGCACACAAATCTCTGTTTTTCGGCACAAATAATTCCATGAATCAGCCCCAGAGTCTCAACTTTAAAGGAGAGGTTTAATTCTTGTACAGAGCCTCCTCATTCGAGTGGAGGTTTTAGTCTCCCACATCAAATGGGCAGAGTTCATTTTGAAAAAAGAGTCTACCCTATGAATGAGAGGATTTATTCTTCAACAGGGTCTGCCACTTGAAGGGGGAGTAAGAAACACATTTAACCACAATGCACACCTGTTTCACATTTGAGTTTAAATTTGAGTTTAAATTGTCCAAAAATTGTCCAAAAATAGAAGTAATTAATTTGAAAGGTAAGTATAATTTGAGGTGCAGGGGAGAAGTGCTCAGCCTTGGTAGTTAAGCTGGTCAAATATGCATGGGATAAATGGTTTCCTAATTAAGGAAACCTGCGTCCCCTGCACACTTTCAGCTAAGGCTGAGGCCTATATGTATTTTTAAAGGTACTAAGAGTAACCTTTTAATTTTCACACAAGATAATTCTAAATTTTAGTAATTCTGTAATCCTTGCAATGGCAGGAATTTTTTTGGGAGATACTCAAATTAATGCTTCATAATTCATCTGTTTATCAAAAACAGTTTTTATTCCAATTTTAACAAAAAAACATTCAATATATAATCTGGTCCAATGCGTTTCGAGTATTGCTTTCACTCTTCATCAGGGGCAAAGTGTTCTGTTTTCTTTACTGTTTTTCTAGAGATTAATTTATACATAATTAATCTCTAGAGAGAAAATAGATTAATAATCCATTATTACAAATTCATTCTAGTACAAATTATTTTTCATTTGTGCATATAAGGCAAAACAAAACTCTTAAATAACTAAGGAGCACATACAGTATTGGTATTATGTACATCTTTGCTGCATTCTTTAAACTCAAGAACAAAATTCATTGTTTGATAGAAAAGGCATTGTAGATAGTGACTAATGCTAGGTGAATGACAAACAAATCTTTTCATCCATAGAACATGGTAAAGTAGATAATCTGACAAGCTCAGTGGTTCCTATTGTGATGGTTTGTAAGGGTACTTACTGATAAAGATATAACGAAAAAAGTGATTTCCAAGGGTGTGAAGCATCACTTCAAACTGGATAGCAGTATTGTGGAAGGTCCTAGTTCTTCCTAGACCTATGATGGATAATAGAATGAAAGTAGTGCATTGTCTTGGCCCGGGATAAGAAGGACTACTGGGTGATAATACACTTACTTGGCAAAGTTATTATTGGCTCCACAGACCAGCATCTAGTGCAAAATTAATAGGGATGGTAGATTGTCCCGTTCTAAAAAAATGAAAAAACAAAAATCTAAGATCAACAGGGGAAGGTGTACATATGCTCTAAAGGCTAAAGGGTTCAATGTGGCAGAAAAGAGAATAAGCGGCTAAGCGGCTCTACTTACAAGCTAAAAGTTGGATTGTGCAAGAGATGTCAGATGTGGCTCTGTCAGGAAACTCTCCATCTGCTTCCATTTGTAACAGGAAGCGGATCGAGTATTTATGGTCACAAGTGACATCATCCACGCATGCGCGAGATGATGTCACATTGCGGCCATTTTGTTTGTTTATCGTCATTCACGCTTGCGTGAAAATGACGGGAATTACATCAGGATACTCTGATTATTAAAAGATGAAGGCTTGTGCGCAAAAAATAAATGTGAATGATAATTCTAGAGGTATGAATGTATGTTAGCAGATAAATAAGAAGGGGTGGGGCTGAGTCAGGAAACACACCATCTGCTCCCCTACGAAAAAGGAAGCAGATCGGGTATATATGGTCGCAAGTGACGTCATCCGCGCATGTGCAAGATGATGTCACATCGCAGCCATTTTGTTTGTGAATCGTCATTCACGCAAGCGCGAAAATGACGAGAAACGCGTCTGAATGAAGCGGAATACCATGATAACTAAATGGTGAAGGCTTGTGAGCAGAAATAGATTTAATGTAAAATGTTAATTCAAGATGTATAATATTGAATGAATGTAAATAGATAAACAAAAAGATGCGGGCAAAGGGGGTGAATAAGTTGGACAATTATCCAAATGAGGACAAATTTCCCAAAGGTAAAAAGAGTAAAAGAGTAAAAAACAGAAGTCGAATTAAAAGATGCATAAATAGACTAAATAAAATACATTAGAGAAATCATAAAACTGTAATAGGTTTTCTGAAAAAAATGCATATAGAATCATTAGTAGGAATTATTAAAAGCTGTTTGTCATTAAACCATAAGGCACCTGTACATAAAAACAACCTAAGATGCTGTTTGTATGCAAACTGTACATAATGAAACCCTTGACTGACCCACTAAGGGGTGTACATTCTTATGACTTGGTCATGAGATCATGTAATTTTAATATTTCGTGTACCCTCTTGAGGATAAAATGTAAGGGGTTATTTTATTGGGCTTTAGTATTATTAATTTCAAGAAAAAATGTGGTCTAGTAAATAAATCTGATTTTAAAAACATTGAATAATTATTGGAAAAACAAGGGATCCCTGGACTATGCTCTGAGATGTGTCTACAGAAATGGACCTAGGTAGTACTCCTCATTCATCCCAAGAGGGGACATAGCGTCCAATTTTTTAATCCAGTAAAGTTCTCTTTGAGCTAAGAGTTTTGGTAAATCACCTCCTCTTGATAATGAATGAACTACTTCCAAGATCACCATTCTCATTTGTCAGATGTTGTGTGTTTGGTGTTGGTAGTGCGTGTAGACAGGTGACTTTACATTCTTCGTACTTATGTTGGACTTGTGTTCTGTCCACCTTTCTTTCGCTTTCCAATTGGTTTTTCCTACGTATTACATCCCACAGGGACAGCGGATTCCATAAATAACATTTTTTGTATCGCATGAAGCGTATTGTCTCAAAGTTATTTTTTTGCCTGTATTGGGATGTCTCTCATGGTCACCTTTTATGATGTTATTGCAATGTTGGCAATGTAGACAGGCAAACGTTCCTGTTTTCTGTTTGCTAAGAGTAGTTTGCAATGTTATTTTTGTTTTTTCCGCTCTGATGAGTTGATCTCGGATATTTCTTCCCTGTTTGTATGCCATCATGGGGGGGTCTGGAAAAAGTTCTTTTAAGGTGTTGTCTGTTCTCATGAGGTCCCAATTCTTGTGGATGATCTGTTTAACTTGGAAACTCTGACTCAAGTACTTTAATGTGTGTATTAAACTCTTTGTTTCTTTCTTAGTGTTCCCTTGGAGGAGTTCTTCCCTTTCTTGCAAGTTGGTCCTTGCAATTGCATTGTTTAGTGTTTCTGCTGGATATCCTCTTTTCAAGAATCGCTGTTTCATGATGTCATATTCATTCCATAGTGTAGCTTGGTCTGATGTTATCATCTTGAGTCTTAGTAGTTGGCTATAAGGCAAGTTTTCTTTTAATGTTTTGGGTGAGAACTGCTGTGATGTAGGCAACTGTTTGCATCTGTTGGCTTTCTGTATATCTTAGTCATAAGTGATGTCCCTGATCGTTCAATTGTTTTATCCAGGAAATTGACATTTGAAGAGGGAGTATTCATCTGATGCTGAGTCTCCCTCCTCAAGGGGAGCTTTTATTCTGATACAGAGTCTCCAACTTCAAGAAAGATAGCTGTTCTTTGCCACATTCCCCTGTAAAGGACAAGCTTTATTCTGAAACTGAATTCCCCCTCCTTTGAGACGGGAGTTAATTCTGCTGAGTATGATAGACTCACCCTTGAGTGATTTGTCCTTGTTACCAACTCTCCCGTTCACAGGAAACAATTAGTCTGATACAGACTCTCCACTTACAAGGGGAAGGTTTTATTCTGCGACAGTCTCCTTCTTGATGGGGAGGTTGTATCCTAATACATTGTCTCCCACATGAAGGGGGAGAGATTATTGTAGAAACTCCCACTTCAAATTGAATATGTTAATCTCATACATAGTCCCTACCTACAAGCAGAGCATGTATTCTGTCAAATGGAGAAAGTTTACTCAGATAAAACGCATGTGCCTTCAAGTGGGTGAGTTTACTCTGATACAGAGCCAACCCCCTTCAACTAGGGTGTTTTATTCATATACCAAATCACACCTTTCAAGAGGGGGGTATTTTGATATAGTCTTCCCTTCAAGGTGGGCTTCTTATTCGGATAGCTTGCTCCCTCCAAAGGAAGGTTTTACAGCATTTGAAATCAGAGACTCCCCCATACTGACTGAACTTGTCAAAAACCTTCCGTGGAAGGGAGGGGACTCTGCATTAAAGTATGCCAGATGTTGGGGGTATACAATGGTATAAATTACGTTTTTATCATGGGGAGAATATATTTTCTAGGGGGAAATTCAATTTCCAAATATATTCTCCTTGCAAGACTTTATTTCAGAATAAAATATCTTGAGGGGGATTATGTTACAAGGGAAGTTGTATTTGATGACAATTACACTGGCTGGTGAATTAAATGGTCTGGTGTTAAAATACCACAATGACTGGGATCAAAATGAACAAAGTGAGTAAACTCCCTCCAACCGAGTTCAATTTTGAGGGGTTCTATCCAATGCATGTCTAAATATAATGAGGTGAAATGGTGCATTTAAAGCCACTATTGTTTTAAGAAATGTGAGAAAAATCTGTATGATATAAAGGCTGTTCTATCTGATAGGGGGCACTTGAAATACTCCAATGCTTCAAAAGTCACATCTGCGAGAGTTAACTGGAGCATGTCACTGGAGTTGCAAATCATATATATGCACATCTGTAACCGGCATGCCGAATTCAAACACAAGTTGCATAGTTGAAATATAGTTGTTTGAGCTTGCAATAGAGTGTGCCACTATCGATGTTGTAAAAATGGCATTGGAAGTAATAAATTATATGTGGTAGAAATTACCACAGTATAAATACAACATGAGGAGATATTACGGTTGTTTTTAAGATTGTATCAAGAGATACAATGTATATCTTTGTTCCGGTGCTAGTTCATAAAATACAATAAGATTTGACAGCAAATACAAACAGAAATGCCATCATATGCCAGGGAGATGCCACCACATGCCAGGTTACACCTTAATTATATGGGAGTGTTGCACAATATATAATGCAAACAATAATGTCAAGGTGTTGCTCATATATTCTAGGGCACTGCCAACAATATGAAGGCTAATTTATTAACCTGACATGCTGCTTTTCAAATACCTAAACATATCATGGCAGCCAGTGTCATTCATTGCAATGTGCTTGCTTGTCACTTTCCAAATGTATAGGTCAGTTTCACATTCCACCAGTAAATTGCATGCTAGTTTCTATATTACACTCAGAAAAATGCAATGCCAGTTTCACATCGCCATCAGAAAATGTTAATGCCACAATCAATGGTGTATACCAGTTTACCTCCAGTTAAGTACTGTATCGTGCCGTTATAACATTTCCCCAGATAAACAAACGCCTTGCCATTTTCACATTGTCACAGAAAAATACTGTGCCATTTTCACATTGTCTGCAGAAAAAAAGGCATGTCTGTTTCACTCTACAGCTTCATTTCTAAGTAAGAAAATAGCCAAGCCTCACGATTGCACAACGATTATTATCATGTCAATTTCACTTTGACCATAGAAATTAGTATGCAAGTTTCATCTATCCTCAAAAACATTTTCAAAGTAGTTTCAACAGTGACGTGTCAGCTTTACATTTCCTCAGTGAAATGAAACATAATTTCATCTAGGAATTGACCATCTACCTTAGTGACTCGTCCACGCCCTGAGCAGCAACGTGCCCTTGGAACCTCCATTAACAGTGGCTCTGTCTTCAGCAGCATCTGTCCCTTGAAGTTGCGAGAGGTTTGCTGAGCTTGGCTGGCCACCGATCTTGTTTTGGGAGTTACTGAAATAAAGTACTCTAGATCCCAATCCCTCTCACTATCCCAGCGCCCCACAAAGGCAAGCAGCTCATGTAAACTGGGGCCACACTGTGTACAAGAAACTCCCGCGAAAGGCAAGCTCCATTATATGAATAGCTTACACAAAACAACTGCCAAGAGTTCACTAGCCGGCTTGCGGCAATGATACATTCATGGAAGCAAAGGCTTTAAAACACAGCGAACTAAAAATAGCAGCCATGGAAAAATGGAACAAAATCAGCATTTACAATTTCTAAAGTGAAAGGCTAGTATTAAGAGCAGCGAGGAGGGGAGCCTTGTAAAAGGTCAACGAAGCATGCTGTGAGAGTGCCAGCGAGAGCATTTATGTTGCTTATTTTCATTGTAGAGTCGTACACAATTTCCAATTAAGCCGAACCATACTTGAAAATGGTTACCTTTACTTTGTGCCATCTAAGAAAATGAAATTAACATTCACGAGCATAGTATTTATTTTTAAACAATGTTATTTTTTTTTCAAAAGATGTAGCTGCAAACCACAAACCACACCTGTCCATGCCATTACAAAAAGGCATACCAGGTTGCCCCTCCGCCCAATCAAAATGAATACATGCACACACTGTGTGTGCTCATCTACAATCCCTCCATCTATTCCTCACACTTTAACTCAACCCTCGTGAGCAGTTAGTTGCTTGTGAGTGATTGTGCCTCAGTTTGTGCCGTTTTTATAATCGTTTCGGCCATATTGTTGCCACCTCTTCTATTTTGAACTCTGTTTTACACTATGTTGCATTTCCCCATGTTCATATTTGGCAATGCAGCTTCGACGTTCTATATGACCCTCTCCTCCGGTTCATCATACATGAACATGTGAGGATGAAATGCGGAGCTAGGCAGGAATTCTCCCAGGTCTCTGGTATGACGCCAAATATGAAAACCCTCTTTACATCTTTGGCAAATGAAATAGAAATTGGGGCAAATCTACTAAGCCCCACGAGAGTGGGCATTCAATGCATGCTTAGGTTTCATATAGGCTTTGAGTCTGCTCAGCCTGTAATACATATGCAGTGCCCGCATGGGACATCAGAAGACCAGTTTTGGGTTCCTGTTCTCTGAAAACAGAAGATCAATAGTATTAGGTAACGCAGCAAATCATATATTAGCACTGTCTGCACACCTCAAATCGTTCAGGTGTGTGGGGCAGACATCTCTCCGCCTAATTTGCTCGTCAGAATGGAACCCTTTGAATGTTCTCATGAAACTACCCAAATGCTACATTTCTCTTCTGCCGCCTAAGATAGGAACATGTTAGACGAGGGAGAGAATCGGACGAGCATGTCCATGGCGATCGCATGCATGTGTAGGTGTTGAACCCTTCTGGAGTCAGCCCTGGAGGTAAAACCGAATCAGTGCTGGGGAGCGGTTGCAGAACCAACTCTCACAGACAGACTGTTTGGCGCATATCTCTTTTAAAGACTAGCAGACACGCTGGCACCATAGTGAAACATTACAAAAGATAATACTGTTACATTTTACATATGATATGCGACTAAATACAGACATATATTGTCGCATGAACGTTCCTCTTTTGTGCTTTCCTTTGGCCAAATCATTATTTTATTGTCACGTCATTGGAGGGTTGCACAGTGGAGATCTGCGGCACTCTTGCGCTAGAATGTTTTATGCAGCGGGATGTTCTTGGACATTTTAGATACATTAGTAAGCATGACATAACTGTTGTTTTCTTCATCCACATAGTTGTCCTCATAGATTTCCACAGTGTAACGATACTGACTGTAATCATGCCACATAGTGATATCCTCACTAAAGAATAACGACTGAGCTGCAAACAAAGGAAGCAAGGCCATGCATTTGTTTTTGGATTCTTTCTACCGCAAGGAATCCAGAAGCAGGGGATGCCTTTGTAGGCCCTAACTGGCTAGTCTGATGATTAACAAGTAGTTCCTTGAAAGAGAGGGACTACTTCCTTTGAGCCACATATGTTTTGGGATACCAGGCTAGTTTTCTTTATTCTGTTTGTGTTCAAGTGCGACATCTCTCATCTGCCACCTTGGACATAGATATGTTTTCGCCTGGGTGTCTTGGTTGTAAGGCCACCCGACATATATGGACCTCCTGTCATGTAGAACTCCAAGGGATTGGCCTCTTCTCTGTCCGAAAGGTGAGTACGGTTCATCCAATGGAATGTAAAGCAAACAACTCTTGCTGCACTTTGATATAGCATGTGCTTTATGTGCGCATCTTTGTATGCTTGCGTGTGTTTATCGTTGCTTGTTGGGTGGTCGGTTGCCTGTGCATGTTTCTCTGTGTTTGTGAAACTCTTACTATGGGTGCTTTATGAATGTCTGAACTCGTGTCAGTATACACGTATGAGCAGAGTCATAGGTGAGGTGACTGTGTGGCATTATGGATCTATTGCTGTGTATATTTGAGAGGTGGGTGCATGGATGCATTGGTATGTGTATCTCTGGCTTTGAGTTATCTTGAGCTTGAACATGCGTGTGCTGTGATGGGTGTCTATGATAGTAGACTGATGGAAGAATCCGTGTGCTGGGTACGTGAGAGTGATTTTGGGCGAATTTGGTGCAGCAACAACACTAAAACTCACTCTCCTTGTGCGCCCATCCATTGCTAGCTAGCTCGGTGTAAGTCATATAGATGTCTATACACACACTACAGCACACTGGGATGTGGAACTTTCTGGATGTGCACAGGCATTTATGTCTGTGTGCATGTTCCCCGCCCTTCATTTCTCTGATCCTTCCAATAATCCTTCACACTAGCCCCCCCCCCCCCAATCCCCCTGGGGTTCTCCTGTATATCTCGTGCTCTCGTGTGTTCTCCTCCTCTTATTTCTCTGTTTTGTCATTGGTGACGCCATATGTGGTGTTATTAGTTATGCCAATTGTGACACCATTTATGGGGGCATATCATAAGCAAAATGAGGCCGGAGGGGAGTTATGGCTTTGTTTGTTTTGAGGTTTTATATTGTAACCATAACATGCGTTCAATTGAGATATTTTCAGAAATTGTGTAAACATTTTCAGTGACTTATGTTTTCTTAGAAATACATGTTAGCCTCCTTACCCTACTGGGCATTAGTGTGTAAGCACTGTGCTTGGGCAATGGTTTACTCTAACGCCAATGTGTGCCATGTCAGCCTGCAGGCATTGTGCCTTGTGCATTTCCTTTAGTCATTCCCTGTGCACAGTGAACGCTTCTGCAATGCTTACATTTACAGTGCACAGTACACCGATGTGCCCTGCATGCCAGGCATAGCCTGCAGCTAAGAACCACACACACTCAGTGTGCATGCAGCATGTCCTAGATGTGTGACAGTCAAGCCCAGCCGAGGACATAGCTACAAGCAATGCTCTGAAAACTGTGAACCCCGCCCATCTGCAGGGCCTCACCCTTCAAGCACAGTGGCTTGAGCATCACTGTTAGCCTTTGGTAGTCTCCGAATCACAGAGGACACGACTACAGAATAGTCTGTACAACATGTCAGGCTATAGGGCCTCATTAATAACCTCAGACTAACAGACTCTTATTGCATTTCCAAATATAAATGTCCTTTGGTAAATATAGATGGCATAAATATCATGCTTATTTTTAATTATTTCTTTTAAGATGTTTTCATACCTGTGGCTATGTTTTTATGAAGAGATAACATCTATTTAAGATACACATGCACGCATCCTTTTCATTTGTAGGATAAGGAGAGAAATAAAACCCCATCAACTGCCCTTGTGACTTCTAAATCAACTCTGTGTATAATTCAAATATCTGAGTAAGTACAATGGGAAACGCCTCCTATTCTGCACTGGCCAATGAATGTAATAAGGACTGTGTGTATCCCTTTTACAGAGCAGATGTAAAATGCAGATGGCAATTCATTAATCAATTTGGTTAGTTGAAACTCTTGTGAGAGTAATAACAGAGAAGGTGCTAACACTCGAACATTGATGCTACTTTATTCTAATCTAAGGGTGAATCTAAGGGGGTTAAATCAGTATCTTGCAGCTCGGTTGATGACTTCTCATGGCTTTACAGGGAAGATAGATCTCCAATCAAGGGTATTGCCGGGGTATGGGGATCATGGACTGGTGGTGGACGGTCGTGAGCACCCACCGCTTGTCCTTACATGGGAGGAAGTAAGCTGATCTCTACACCGCCAACAATTGGGGAAGGCCCCTGGCCCCAGTAGGGTCCCAATATATGTATATGCAACAGAGCCAGATATTTGGATCCTTTATCTTTCTAAGTTATTCAATGCAGTTTTGAAATACAATGCTGTTTCCGCATCATGGACCTGTGCTGAGATAGTTCCCATCTATATAAAGGGAGCAAGAGAAATGCCCAAAAATGATCGCCCAATACCATTACTGGATGCAGGGGGCAAAATGTATTCTAGAGCAATTCTCTCTCATCATCTCGAATCTTGGATTATCGATAGTAATATAATCAACCACCGTCAAGTGGGGTTTTGTGGCGGGTGAGCACATTCGATCAAAGCCTGCGGCTGAGATTGATATGTTATAAATATGCTGTCCTTAGAAATATGTGCATCTACGCAATATTTGTAGACTTGCGGACAGCATTCCACACAGTGCCAAGGAGCCATCTGTGGGAGTTTCTTCATGCACCAAACATTCATGTACACCTGTTAGACACCATTCAGAATTTGTAATCGGGCAATTTAGCTGCTGTCCGATGGGAAATAAATGATATCACCTCAAGTACTTTTAAGATCGAGAAAAGGGGTCTGACAGGGGTGCATACTAACCCCTAGGTTATTGTGTATCTTTTTTAACAGAGTAATCAATGACCTGTTGGCTTCCCAGTCAAATGCCCCCAAGCGGGCTGGAGACAAGATACCGGGCCTATTGTTTGCCGATGACTCTGTATTACTGTCATTAAACCCTACTAACGTGCACAAAAAAACAGGGATATTTCTGTATTTCTTTAAGAATAATGGCATCGTCCACAATGTCGCAAAGACAAAATCAATGGTATCCAGTTCAAGATTCAGGAGAAAGTCAAGAGGATTAAGGCTAGTGCTGGAAGAGGGCCCTATTGAAGAGGTTGATTTTTACGTCTACCTGGTGGTAAGGGTAATGCCGTCTTGTGGTTGGAGCATGCATTTGGACAAAGCAAGGGTCACATTGGCAAGGCACAGTGGTGCCCTTGCAAGGTTCACTCCCTTATGGCTTACAAAGCCCAAGGTAGGCATGTGTAGAATGGGTAATTGAAAATAATGCCTCAAGTGATAATCATGACACATTTCATCAAGTTCTAGGCTGCAAGGAGCAGACATTGGGCCTCATTACGAGTTTGGAGGTAGCCATGTCGTTTTTAGCAGCATGGCTACCCCCAAACTCTGGTCCGTGTCCCAAAAAATGGGATTTACCGAAAAGACATGTACACTATCAATGAATGTGTCTTCTTTCCAACACAATACCAAACAACATCATGAGACTGTTATAACTATTTAGATCATTTTTAAGCACACATTCACCCTTATCCATTCCTTGTCAAGATCAACAGTAGAGCGTGTTTCTAGTAAATATCCCACAGTTCAAGTGATGATTGTCAGGGACCATATTAGGAAGAGCTACCCCTACCAGCATGGGAAATTAATGTGTACAGTAGAGATGACAGGTTTCAACTGTATGGCACTTTCTGGGTCCCAATTACAAATAAAGATTTGTTTATACAGGGGATTGTGAGGAATGTAGGTCCCTGAATCCACCAAAGTCACAAAGTGGACTCTGTGGTCCAGGAAAGTGGGTTTACAAGGGTAATATCATCAGAGCCCTGGTCAGGAGAACTCTTTCCCTAGACTTGTCTTGATCTGAATGATATTTTCTCAGAGCTATTAGACTCAGAATGCAGTGTTGCACTGTCTTCTTTTTGTCAAACCCCTTCCCCAGTTCTCAGTTCCCTACATACGAAAAACACTCCGGTAGCTTTTTGCCTGAGGGGGATCATTGCAGGAAGATGAGAAACCAACTACCAGTGTAGCAATTAGGACAAAGAACAAAATATGTCCTATTTGTTTTTCATCATCCTTCTTCCATTGAAATCGCTCCCTTTACAGGTAATGGATCTAGCAAAAGAGTTGCCTCACTATATGGGTTTGCAGAATGTTTATTTTAAACCAATCTGTCATGATTTACATCATAGCCTGCATGTCAGAGCCTAACCGCCAGCTCAAAGGCACTCTAAATATCTAGCTCGGGCTGGGGCAGGTTCTGTGGCAGAGATCAGTGCTGTACCTGAAGAAAGACTCTGGAGAAAGTTGTCTCTGTATGCTTTAGTGCAAGAGAAACTACTACAGCTGAACACCTAACCACCTAACAGGAGAACTATTGGACAGCAATATTGTTGAGGGTCTACCTTCTGGGTGAATCTATGTATCAATCCTTTGTGTGTATGATAGACATTAGATGTTATTAATATCTTCCCAACACAGTTTTATCACTAAAACAACCAGTTTTTTGTCAACCTTTATTTATCATTATTATCACAAATTTAAGCGATATGTCACATAGAATTAGTTGGCGAAGCATAAACATGAGGACATTATTTAAGGAACACCCAAACAAACAAATAAGGGGAGCATGATAGAGTGAGACATGTCCGGCAGCCGGTCGGGGAATCGGTAGAGAGAGGGCGGTGGGCAAATTGCCTAGTCAGAGTACATGGAGCAGGGTGAGAGGGATGGACCATCAATGGTGGGGGTATTCCTTGTCACACGTAGTTTTCCAGGAGTTCCCAATATTGAGCTGTTCGGGTTGGGTTGTGGCCGGAGAGCCTTTTGAAGGCTGCCCTTTCCAGTCTGCATGTTCTGGTGAGTGCGTCCGACCATTCTTTGGCAGTAGGCGGGTGTGCATCCCTCCAGTGAATTAGCAGTAGCTTGCGTGAGACGAATCGCATTAGGGCCATGAGTTTGCGTTTCAGTGAGTCGTCATGCCACTCCTTGACGTCGGTACCCAGAATCATCGCCTTTGAACTGTGCGGAATGTTTGCCCCTTCTATGTTCATGGTCTCCGTATGGATCATGCGCCAGTATGGGGTGACAAACAGTTCTTGAACTTGCAATCTAGTGTCTTTTATCCTCATAGACAGAAGCCCACTAACAATGTTCTCACTTTCTGTTTTAGCATTTGTGCATATGTATTCTCTCATAGACATAATATGCAAGCATTAAAAATAGAATAGTCAAACAATATGTAATTCCTAATAGTAGCAATAAAGAGATAAGTGGATACCTAAAATGCCACTCCAATATTCACTTCTAAAATGTTAAAACGACCTACTACAAATCACTGATGTGTATATAGCCATTGTGGCAAGGTAAAACTGAAAATTATGCTCACAACTGTGATGCTGTGGTTTGACAAGCCAGGGGACAGGTGAGGTTATACTGCATAACCTATTAGGTCAGAATGGTCAAAAACCTTGTCAACAAATCCATGGCTTCCATGGGCAGTGAACTAATAACCTAAAAGCAAACTAAAGCCAAAAAATGGGTACACATAGCGTATTGCCAGCTACGAAAATACTGAACCAGCCAAACACATATAATGGTTAGCCCCCATGTGCAGTTAACCGTCTCAGGGTAAAGTAAAGCTGTTTGCTGCTTTTTTCAAAATCAGATCTGCTCTGTAATTTAGTTCTGCCTCAACATTTTTGAAGCAGTCGTTAAAAAACAGAATTTGTCAGAGTTAGCAATGTGCCAATTTTTAGGTCCGAAAACTGGAATTACAGTCTTGGCCTAGACATTAAAGTATCTGCTTGGTTCTGTACCATAGTCAAGTAGGTTAAGGTCTTGTGGTTCAGCAGTGGCCTCCTGCTCCTTTGTGATTCTGAGTGCTGCAGCCCACTGAGAAATTTCAGAGAAGGCTCTGGACTGTCTGAACCAGCTGTCTTATAAAAGCTGAGTCCCACTTGTGTGTCTCTGTTAACCAATCAAATTCCAACAAATAATGATGTCTTTCATGGAACCAGTAGAATCAGTATAATGTAATATCTTGATTGTTTACATTTGAAGTGAAACCAAACGTGTCATTATCTGTCAATTACGTAAGTATTACCATATCTTAACAAGATGGGCCTTTGCCAATGTGATAAAATAAGTCAATGCCCTATCCACCACATGTTTGGCTATCACGTATGCAATTAAGGGGCCGATTCATGGAACAAACGTGCGCCGAAAATCTTCGCGCAAGCAGGCGCAAGCAGGGGCAAGCAGGCGCAAGCGGAAAAAAACAGGCGCACGCGCACGCGTGCGATTCATGGAAGTCCCTGCGCGTGTACACCTCGGGATGTGCGCCAAACCCGTGCATGGCGCACAAGTCACTGCAACATCCCGAAAGGCGTGCGCGACGCGCACAGTGAAAGCGCACAACCTCGGCGCATACACCAGAAAGTGGGCGGGACACGGGACGTAACGCGCGGAATGGGGAACAACGCGCGAAAATAAGGGCGTAACTGGGGATGTACTGCAGGGAAGCAGACGGAACGCCCACACGCACTCGAACCACACGTATTCATGGAATCGAATAGGGCAAAGCCACGCACAGCCAAAGACACGCACAAGCTGAAACACGTCCGCCACACGAAGGCAGGCGGTAGAGTCCCAGCGCATCACAAAAGTGGCAACATACAGCAATTGGGCCTGTGCGAGCGAGGTACGTGTATTTCGGGGGTGCGCGGGAAGTTACACATGCGATTGAGCGGGGTACATGTATTTCGGGGGTGCGCGGGAAGTAACACACGTGATTGAGCGGGGTACGTGTATTTCGGGGGCGCGTGGGAAGTTACACACGCGATTGAGCGGGGTACGTGTATTTCGGGGGTGCGCGGGAAGTTACACACGCAATTGAGCGGGGTACGTGTATTTCGGGGGCGCATGGGAAGTTACACACGCGATTGAGCAGGGTACGTGTATTTCGGGGGTTTGCGGGAAGTCACACACGCAATCTCATCAGGGTACGTGTATTTCGGGGTGCGGGGGAAGTATCCCACGCAACATCAGCAGGGTACGTGTATTCCAGGGGTGCGCGGGAAGTTCCACACGCGATCTCATCAGGGTACGTGTATTACAGGGGTGCGCCGGGAGCAGCACACGTGAATTGCACGTGTGGGTCCTCCCAGGTGTTCCCCTTTACACCCTCCATGGCCCCTGCAGGTGGCTCACACCCCAGGGGCCTACCCAGCACATGTCCTGCAGGCACCCCATCCACCATGGCCATGCCCACCAGCCAACCCACATGTCAACTTGCACTACTGCCCACCAACGCATGTCCCCCTGCACCCCCAGCCACCAGGGGCACCCACCACCAGGCCCCCACCCATGTCTCCCACCACCCCCACTCCCCAGCAGTGCAGGGGCAGCCTCCACCAGGCCCCCACCCATGTCTCCCAGCACCCCCACCCCCCAGCCACCAGGGGCAGCCTCCACCAGGCCCCCACCCATGTCTCCCACCACCCTACCCCCCAGCCACCAGGGGCAGCCTCCACAGGCCCCCACCCATGTCTCCCACCACCCCCACCCCCCCAGTCACCAGGGGCAGCCTCCACCAGGGCCCCACCCATGTATCACAGCACCCCCACCCCCCAGCCACCAGGGGCAGCCTCCACCAGGCCCCCACCCATGTCTCCCAGCACCCACACCCCCCAGCCACCAGGGGCAGCCTCCACCAGGCCCCCACCCATGTCTCCCACCACCCCCACCCCCCAGCAGTGCAGGGGCAGCCTCCACCAGGCCCCCACCCATGTCTCCCAGCGCCCCCACCCCCCAGCCACCAGGGGCAGCCTCCACCAGGCCCCCACCCATGTCTCCCACCACCCCCACCCCCCCAGCACTGTGGGGCACCCACCACCAGGCCCCCCACCCATGTCTCCCAGCACCCCCACCCCCCAGCAGTGCAGGGGCAGCCTCCACCAGGCCCCCACCCATGTCTCCCAGCACCCCCACCGCCCAGCCACCAGGGGCAGCCTCCACCAGGCCCCCACCCATGTCTCCCACCACCCCCACCCCCCCAGTCACCAGGGGCAGCCTCCACCAGGCCCCCTCCCATGTCTCCCAGCACCCCCACCCCCCAGCCACCAGGGGCAGCCTCCACCAGGCCCCCACCCATGTCTCCCACCAACCCCACCCCCCCAGTCACCAGGGGCAGCCTTCACCAGGCCCCCACCCATGTCTCCCAGCACCCCCACCCCCCAGCCACCAGGGGCAGCCTCCACCAGGCCCCCACCCATGTCTCCCAGCACCCACACCCCCCAGCCACCAGGGGCAGCCTCCACCAGGCCCCCACCCATGTCTCCCACCACCCCCACCCCCCAGCCACCAGGGGCACCCACCACCAGGCCCCCCACCCATGTCTCCCAGCACCCCCACCCCCCAGCAGTGCAGGGGCAGCCTCCACCAGGCCCCCACCCATGTCCAACTCATGTCTCCCAGCACCCCCACCCCCCAGCCACCAGGGGCAGCCTCCACCAGGCCCCCACCCATGTCTCCCAGCACCCCCACCCCCCAGCCACCACGGCAGCCTCCACCAGGCCCCCACCCGTGTCTCCCAGCACCCCACCCCCCAGCCACCAGGGGCAGCCTCCACCAGGCCCCCACCCATGTCTCCCACCACCCCCACCCCCCAGCACTGTGGGGCACCCACCACCAGGCCCCCCACCCATGTCTACCAGCACCCCTACCCCCCAGCAGTGCAGGGGCAGCCTCCACCAGGCCCCCACCCATGTCTCTCAGCACACCCCAGCCACCAGGGGCAGCCTCCACCAGGCCCCCACCCATGTCTCCCACCACCCCCACCCCCCAGTCACCAGGGGCAGCCTCCACCAGGCCCCCACCCATGTCTCCCAGCACCCCCACCCCCCAGCCACCAGGGGCAGCCTCCACCAGGCCCCCACCCATGTCTCCCACCACCCCCACCCCCCCAGTCACCAGGGGCAGCCTCCACCAGGCCCCCACCCATGTCTCCCAGCACCCCCACCCCCAGCCACCAGGGGCAGCCTCCACCAGGCCCCCACCCATGTCTCCCAGCACCCACACCCCCCAGCCACCAGGGGCAGCCTCCACCAGGCCCCCACCCATGTCTCCCACCACCCCCACCCCCCAGCAGTGCAGGGGCAGCCTCCACCAGGCCCCCACCCATGTCTCCCAGCACCCCCACCCCCCAGCCACCAGGGGCAGCCTCCACCAGGCCCCCACCCATGTCTCCCACCACCCCCACCCCCCAGCACTATGGGGCACCCACCACCAGGCCCCCCACCCATGTCTCCCAGCACCCCCACCCCCCAGCAGTGCAGGGGCAGCCTCCACCAGGCCCCCACCCATGTCTCTCAGCACACCCCAGCCACCAGGGGCAGCCTCCACCAGGCCCCCACCCATGTCTCCCACCACCCCCACCCCCCAGTCACCAGGGGCAGCCTCCACCAGGCCCCCACCCATGTCTCCCAGCACCCCCACCCCCCAGCAACCAGGGGCAGCCTCCACCAGGCCCCCACCCATGTCTCCCACCACCCCCACCCCCCAGCAGTGCAGGGGCAGCCTCCACCAGGCCCCCACCCATGTCTCCCACAAACCCACCCCCGCAGTCACCAGGGGCAGCCTCCACCAGGCCCCCACCCATGTCTCCCAGCACCCCCACCCCCCAGCCACCAGGGGCAGCCTCCACCAGGCCCCCACCCATGTCTCCCAGCACCCACACCCCCCAGTCACCAGGGGCACCCTCCACCAGGCCCCCACCCATGTCTCCCACCACCCCCCCAGTCACCAGGGGCAGCCTCCACCAGGCCCCCACCCATGTCTCCCAGCACCCCCACCCCCCAGCCACCAGTGGCAGCCTCCACCAGGCCCCCACCCATGTCTCCCAGCACCCACACCCCCCAGCCACCAGGGGCAGCCTCCACCAGGCACCCACCCATGTCTCCCACCACCCCCACCCTCCAGCAGTGCAGGGGCAGCCTCCACCAGGCCCCCACCCATGTCTCCCAGCACCCCCACCCCCAGCCACCAGGGGCAGCCTCCACCAGGCCCCCACCCATGTCTCCCACCACCCCCACCCCCCCAGCAATATGAGGCATCCATCCCCAGGCCCCCAACCCATGTCTCCCAGCACCCCCACCCCCCAGCAGTGCAGGGGCAGCCTCCACCAGGCCCCCACCCATGTCTCCCACAACCCCCACCCCCCCAGTCACCAGGGGCAGCCTCCACCAGGCCCCCACCCATGTCTCCCAGCACCCCCACCCCCCAGGGGCAGCCTCCACCAGGCCCCCACCCATGTCTCCCACCACCCCCACCCCCCAGCAGTGCAGGGGCAGCCTCCGCCAGGCCCCCACCCATGTCTCCCACCACCCCCACCCCCCAGCCACCAGGGGCAGCCTCCACCAGGCCCCCACCCATGTCTCCCACCACCCCCACCCCCCCAGTCACCAGGGGCAGCCTCCACCAGGCCCCCACCCATGTCTCCCAGCACCCCCACCCCCCAGCCACCAGGGGCAGCCTCCACCAGGCCCCCACCCATGTCTCCCAACACCCACACCCCCCAGCCACCAGGGGCAGCATCCACCAGGCCCCCACCCATGTCTCCCAGCACCCCCACCCCCCAGCACTGTGGGGCACCCTCCACCAGGCCCCCACCCATGTCTCCCACCACCCCCACCCCCCAGCCACCAGGGGCACCCACCACCAGGCCCCCACCCATGTCTCCCAGCACCCCCACCCCCCAGCAGTGCAGGGGCAGCCTCCACCAGGCCCCCACCCATGTCCAACTCATGTCTCCTAGCACCCCCACCCCCCAGCCACCAGGGGCAGCCTCCACCAGGCCCCCACCCATGTCTGCCAGCACCCCCACCCCCCAGCCACCAGGGGCAGCCTCCACCAGGCCCCCACCCATGTCTCCCAGCACCCCCACCCCCCCAGTCACCAGTGGCAGCCTCCACCAGGCCCCCACCCATGTCTCCCAGGACCCCCACCCCCCCAGTCACCAGGGGCAGCCTCCACCAGGCCCCCACCCATGTCTCCCAGCACCCCCACCCCCCAGCCACCAGAGGCAGCCTTCACCAGGCCCCCACCCATGTCTCCCAGCACCCCCACCCCGCAGCCACCAGGGGCACCAACCACCAGGCCCCCACCCATGTCTCCCAGCACCCCCACCCCCCCAGTCACCAGGGGCAGCCTCCACCAGGCCCCCACCCATGTCTCCCAGCACCCCCACCCCCCAGCCACCAGGGGCAGCCTCCACCAGGCCCTCACCCATGTCTCCCACCACCCCCACCCTCACAGCCACCAGGGGCAGCCTCCACCAGTCCCCCACCCATGTCTCCCACCACCCCCACCCCCCAGCACTATGGGACACCCACCACCAGGCCCCCCACCCATGTCTCCCAGCACCCCCACCCCCCAGTAGTGCAGGGGCAGCCTCCACCAGGCCCCCACCCATGTCTCCCACAACCCCCACCCCCCCAGTCACCAGGGGCAGCCTCCATCAGGCCCCCACCCATGTCTCCCAGCACCCCCACCCCCCAGCCACCAGGGGCAGCCTCCAACAGGCCCCCACCCATGTCTCCCACCACCCCCACCCCCCAGCAGTGCAGGGGCAGCCTCCACCAGGCCCCCACCCATGTCTCCCACAACCCCCACCCCCCCAGTCACCAGGGGCAGCCTCCACCAGGCCCCCACCCATGTCTCCCAGCACCCCCACCCCCCAGCCACCAGGGGCAGCCTCCACCAGGCCCCCACCCATGTCTCCCAGCACCCCCATCCCCCAGCCACCAGGGGCAGCCTCCACCAGGCCCCCACCCATGTCTCCCAGCACCCACACAACCCCAGCCACCAGGGGCAGCCTCCGCCAGGCCCCCACCCATGTCTCCCACCACCCACACCCCCCAGCCACCAGGGGCAGCCTCCACCAGGCCCCCACCCATGTCTCCCACCACCCCCACCCCCCCAGTCACCAGGGGCAGCCTCCACCAGGCCCCCACCCATGTCTCCCAGCACCCCCACCCCCCAGCCACCAGGGGCAGCCTCCACCAGGCCCCCACCCATGTCTCCCAGCACCCACACCCCCCAGCCACCAGGGGCACCCTCCACCAGGCCCCCACCCATGTCTCCCACCACCCCCACCCGCCCCAGTCACCAGGGGCAGCCTCCACCAGGCCCCCACCGATGTCTCCCAGCACCCCCACCCCCCAGCACTGTGGGGCACCCTCCACCAGGCCCCCACCCATGTCTCCCACCACCCCCACCCCCCAGCCACCAGGGGCACCCACCACCAGGCCCCCACCCATTTCTCACACCACCCCCACCCCCCAGCCACCAGGGGCAGCCTCCACCAGGCCCCCACCCATGTCTCCCACCACCCCCAGCCACCAGGGGCACCCACCACCAGGCCCCCCACCCATGTCTCCCAGCACCCCCACCCCCCAGCAGTGCAGGGGCAGCCTCCACCAGGCCCCCACCCATGTCCAACTCATGTCTCCCAGCACCCCCACCCCCCAGCCACCAGGGGCAGCCTCCACCAGGCCCCCACCCATGTCTGCCAGCACCCCCACCCCCCAGCCACCAGGGGCAGCCTCCACCAGGCCCCCACCCATGTCTCCCAGCACCCCCACCCCCCCAGTCACCAGGGGCAGCCTCCACCAGGCCCCACCCATGTCTCCCAGCACCCCCACCCCCCAGCCACCAGAGGCAGCCTTCACCAGGCCCCCACCCATGTCTCCCAGCACCCCACCCCCCAGCCACCAGGGGCACCCACCACCAGGGCCCCACCCATGTCTCCCAGCACCCCCACCCCTCCAGTCACCAGGGGCAGCCTCCACCAGGCCCCCACCCATGTCTCCCAGCACCCCCACCCCCCAGCCACCAGGGGCAGCCTCCACCAGGCCCCCACCCATGTCTCCCACCACCCCCACCTCCACAGCCACCAGGGGCAGCCTCCACCAGTCCCCCACCCATGTCTCCCACCACCCCCACCCCCCCCAGTCACCAGGGGCAGCCTCCACCAGGCCCCCACCCATGTCTCCCAGCACCCTCACCCCCCAGCCACCAGGGGCAGCCTCCACCAGGCCCCCACCCATGTCTCCCAGCACCCCCACCCCCCAGCCACCAGGGGCAGCCTCCACCAGGCCCCCACCCATGTCTCCCACCACCCCCACCCCCCCAGTCACCAGGGGCAGGCTCCACCAGGCCCCCACCCATGTCTCCCAGCACCCCCAACCCCCAGCCACCAGGGGCAGCCTCCACCAGGCCCCCAACCTTGTCTCCCAGCACCCCACCCCCCAGCCACCAGGGGCAGCCTCCACCAGGCCCCCACCCATGTCTCCCAGCACCCCCAACCCCCGGCCACCAGGGGCAGCCTCCACCAGGCCCCCACCCATGTCCAACTCATGTTCCCAACCACCCCCACCCCCGAGCACTGTGGGGCACCTGCCAGCAGGCACCCACCCATGTCCAACTCATGTTCCCCACCACCCCCACCCCCCAGCACTGTGGGGCACCTGCCAGCAGGCCCCCACCCATGTCCAACTCATGTTCCCCACCACCCCCACCCCCCAGCACTGTGGGGCACCTGCCAGCAGGCCCCCACCCATGTCCAACTCATGTTCCCCACCACCCCCACCCCCCAGCACTGTGGGGCACCTGCCAGCAGGCCCCCACCCATGTCCAACTCATGTCCCCCACCACCCCCACCCCCCAGCACTGTGGGGCACCTGCCAGCAGGCCCCCACCCATGTCCAACTCATGTACCCTACCACCCCCACCCCCCAGCACTGTGGGGCACCTGCCAGCAGGCCCCCATCCATGTCCAACTCATGTTCCCCACCACCCCCACCCCCCAGCACTGTGGGGCACCTGCCAGCAGGCCCCCACCCATGTGCAACTCATGTTCCCCACCCAACATGTCATCACAATCTAGATCCCTGGTCCCTATGGTCAGCCTCCAAATGCAAAACACCCACCCGAGTATTGCATCCACCCACTCATAATTTGCAATTACATCACAGAACACCAATTGCAAGTTCCGAAACAAACACATTTCCCTCACATACACCCAATGGGTGTCAGTGAATCTCAAAATACATATCATGAAATGCATGAAACCAATGAGATACCACACATTGAAGTTCACCAAAAAAAATATGTATTAAAGGAAACATAAATAGAATAAAAAATGAAGAAACAGAAATGTGAATGTACAAAAATTAAAAGAAGCATGCCCGTGAAAAAAAGCAAAACCAAAAATAAAATTCCAAAGTAATGTTGTCCAAAGTCAATGTCCACAAAACAAAATCCAATGGGAAATAAAAAAGAAAGCCATTGCTCCATGGTTAAAAAGTGAAAAAAAAATACAATCCAACTGTGAACGATGTACATGGGAACAAGCCAGGGTCCATTATCCCAACAAAATAAAGGAAACCTATCTAACTACACTAACTAATAAAATAAACTATATACAAAAATGTGGCCAATGTCCGAAAGGTCCAAATAAAATCAAAACAAAAATGAAACCTAACACTACCTACATAACTATGTACAAGGGCAGCGGGCTAGTTTCACAGCTCACTTGTGGATGTCCCGGGCCAGGGCATCATCGAACTCCTCCTCAATGTCCCGGAGGCGGTCCTCCTCCATGGCCCCGAGGGTCCGCAGGGCCGTCGACGTCTCCACCTCCAAACCCCTGCGGATTGCCTCGAGGCACTCCGCCCGCCTCAGGGCCCTCCGCATGGAGTTCTCCGCCCTGACCATTGTGAGCCGTGCCTCTTCCGCCCGCTGCCGCTCCGCATCTATGGCGTGGCCCAACCGCTGCCACACGGAAGACACTCTCTGTCCTGGGTCCTCCTGCCCTCCGGCCGATGCCTGTCCCTCCAATGTTGAAGGCCCCGAGCCTTCATGGCTCCCACCACGTTGCTGCTGCTGCTGTGCCTCTGCCCGTGCACTGCCTCCTGCTGCCTGCACATCCTCCGCCGGCTGGGGTGCAGTCGTAGATGTGGCCACCCCTGCTGGACGTCTGACTCCCGACTGTGGCAGGGATGCCTCCTCCACCAACCTTGCCGCACCGTCAGAGGCAGCTCCACAGGGCACCCAGGTGACTGATGGGTGGGAAGATGGCACAGAGGACGACTGGCGCGTAGGGGGTCCAGTTGAGGAGGGGGTCGTAGCAAGCCCCATCAGACGGAGGAATCCGGCCTGGGTGACCTGTCCCAGCAGGCTGACGTGGTCCACGAGCCATTCGAGATGATGTGTAGTCTCTTCATGAAAAGACTGCAGGTCACCTCGCATTGCCCGTTGACGCAACGCCACACCAGCCAGGACAGGCTCAACCCGGACCTGGATAGCCACGTCCGCAGGCAGAGGAAGGCCAGTTGAAGTGAGCTCATCCCCTGCCTGAAAACGGGTCTGGACGTAGGCATCCCTGCTGGTGCAAGATGATGCAGGGACAGGATCAGGGACAGGATTGCACACAGGCACCTCCGCGGCGGCCTGTGCTCCCTCCTGTGCTTGGTCCTGCACTGCACCACTAGCACCAGTGGGATCCCCACATCCAGACCCCGTCTCTGGTGCTTGCACGGCCTCCTCCTCCACCAAACCCCCCACCAACCTGGATGACTCCATGCCATCTTCCCCTGTTGGGCCCTGTGGGGTCCCAGCAGCCCCTTCTGCTGCCGAGGAGTCCAACTCCAACCTCCGCCTCTTGAATCTCCCCCGGCAGCTGCGGCCTGGGACGCGGCACCGGACTCCTCACTCCCCGACGAGATCACAACATGGGAGGGGAGCCGGGCCTTGCGTCTCCGGCTGGCGGTGGGATCCCCGCCGCTGTGCTCCACAGCACCTTCTCCGCCCTCTTCATCAGTTGACGCTGCAGACAGGGAGAAAGAAAACACAGGCATCAGGGCACTGTACAATGGACACATACACACATGACAGTTGTACATGAGTGGCATTGGCAAACCTCAGACATGTCATCACAATCCCCAACACACATGTCATTACAACTCGCACACATGAGCCATACCACAGCCATATCGCAACTGCCACCACCATCCATACACATACAACAGCATGAGCAGCCAAAGGCGAGCCAGACATCACATGCAACACAGGAAGTGCACCACACATGTACACACACCACCACACTTGCATGCATGTGTACACCTCTGCCAAGTGTCGCAGTGTTCAGACGGGCATCCATGTCACATCTGCCAATCAGGCTTCCACATACCGCTGTCACA
Organism: Ambystoma mexicanum; assembly: GCF_040938575.1. Taxonomy (NCBI): domain Eukaryota; kingdom Metazoa; phylum Chordata; class Amphibia; order Caudata; family Ambystomatidae; genus Ambystoma; species Ambystoma mexicanum. Next base: position 789,203,767 of record NC_090939.1, read on the forward strand.
TGCATCCATGTTGCATCACTGTTGCACCCTTGTCAAATACACACACATGCACATGTACACAGTGCTGATACATGCAGCCAAAAACAACATACATGCGTGACATCACGGACATGTCTACTTACATACACATTCATCCAAACATGTGTGCCCACACAACTGCATTTGGCATGCAAGCCTACACACACAAGCACCATCCATGTCTCACACATTCCAGCCCTCGCATGTGTCAGCCCCACGGCCCTGTACACCCCCACCCATACTCGACCCCATACAAACAGATGTGCAACCTGCACACTACTGAATAATCAACACACACACTGCTCACAATCAGGATGCATGTACACTCACCGCTCGACTCCAGACGGGTCTGCTTCTCAAGGACCTGGACGTGGAGCGCTGGGGATATGCGTTCCAGGACCCTCATCTGTTCTTCCGACAAGTGGCACCGGCGCCCCTTGGAATCCGCTGCCTTCAAGAGGCGCCGGGCCTTGTTCAGGGTCCTGGACCTGAAGTCCTCCCAGCGCTTCTTGACATGTTGTAAGTCGCGGACTGCCACCCCCTCCGCGTTGATGGCAGTCACGATGTCAGTCCAGATCCGAGTCCGTCCTTCCTTGTCGGCGCGGGAACTTCCGAAGAGGGCATCATACTGCCCCAGGACTTGCTCCACCAGGACACCAACTTCGGCGGCACTGAAGCTGGTGCCCCTCTGCCTCTCTGGCCGGGGGTTGTCAGTGGTCCCAGATGGTGTTTGCCCCGACATGACAACCCCAGAGGCAGGAGTGGGTGGGCAACTGGGTCATGGGGCTGGGCTGTGGAGCGATGGAATCCCAGTCGGGAGTCTTCGGTTCCAGCAGGGGTGGTCACAGCAACAGCACCCCTGGCTGATGTGCAGGCAGCAAATGGCAGGGCACGTGGGCAGCAGGCAGTCAGGCAGCAGCAGATGGCAGGTGGGAGCGTGCTCGGGGCTCTGGGGGGCAGTAGTTTGGCCTTCTGGGCAGGAGTGTGGTCTTCCGTGTGCTTACGCGTGGCCAGCTTGATACGGAGTGATTTGGCACGTGAAAAATCTGCACGTCAGCGTGTAATTCGAGGAAAGACCTTTAGCGCGTAAGCGCGTCTGCACGCATATGCATTTTCATTGGACAGAAGGCCCCTCAAGCGCAAGCGCCCCTGTGACGTGACGCGTACAGACGTGCATGGGCATTTCAGCGCGCGTGAAAAACTGCACGTCCACGTGTAATACGAGGAAAGGCCCTTAGCGCGTATGCACGGCAGCACGCATATGCGATTTCATTGGACCAAAGGCCCTTAGCGCGTGAGCGCGTCTGTGACGTGACGCGCGCAGGTGTTTCCCTCATTGCACGTGATGACAGAACACACGTGGATTTCCACCAATCGCGTGTGAAAGTTCCCAGCACCCCGGAACACACGTACCCAGGCTAATCGCGTGTGGAACTTCCCGCGCACCCCGAAACACACGTACCCAGGCCAATTGCGTGTACGCTCACTCCCCTCCGATCACACGCGATGACACTCGGACTGTATCCGAATACGGGAAACCCGCGCACGGCAAAAGACGTGCACAGGCATCAACGCATCCGCCCACACTAAGGCAGGCGGAGCCGTCCCCGTGCACAGCATAAAAGTGCGCGCAAACAACAAACGCGTATATACAGCTACGATGAATGCCCCATTTGTCGCTGCACTGATCGTGGGACACCGCAGGAGGAGGAGAATAGCCAGGGCACGTATTTTCGCACCACGGACAAGCCTTTTTGGGATGCCTGACGACCAGGTCTACGGCAGGTATAGGTTTCCACCCCATATCATCCTAGACCTTGTCAGGGAGTGGGAAGATGACCTCACATCCCCCACCCTTTGCTCCCAAGCATTGAGCCCCTTGGAGAAGCTGCTCAATGTCCTGCATTTTTTGGCCACTGGGTCATTTCAGCGGACCACTGCCATAGTGGGGGGGGTCTCACAGGCCACGCAGTCACGCTGCCTACACCAGGTACTGGCAATCATGACAGCGCGCCGCTCAGTCCGCAGGCACATATACATGCCCAGAACACCCGCAGAAAGGCAGGCCGTTGTCCTGGATTTTTTCAGGGTGGCACACTTCCCCAAAGTGCTCGGTGCCATAGATTGCACCCATGTGGCCCTACGTCCACCTAGGGCCATTGAGCACATCTACCGAAACCGCAAGCACTGGCATTCCATCAATGTACAGGTGGTATGTGATGTAAAGGGAATCATCACCTCTGTCTATGCAAACTACCCTGGCTCCACCCATGACAGTTTCATATACAGAATGTCCGCCCTGAGCCGGGCCCTGGAAGCTGGGCAGCATGGCGACACATGGCTCCTAGGTCAGTACAAATGCCCTTGCACATGCATGCAAGTCACATACAGACAAATATCCAAACCCTAAAAATCTCAACTATTATCACCTCCCCAGGGGACAGTGCCTACCCTCTGAGCAACCACATGATGACGCCAATCCGGAACCCCACCATACCACCCCAGGTAAGATACAACGCCGCCCATATTGCAACCAGGGGCATAGTGGAGCGCACATTCGGAGTGCTCAAGTCACGTTTCCGCTCCCTTGACCGCTCTGGTGGGCAACTACTCTATGCACCACCAGTAGTGTGCAGGATCATTGTGGCAGCATGTGTCCTGCACAATGTTGCAACACGGCAGGGCGTCCCGGTGGACATGGTGGTGCCCCCACATCCCCAACCACAGGCACAGGTGCTGCCCCTGGGAGGGGACAGGGCACGTGGCGAGGAAGCCCAGACCCAGCTTCTGGCCACATTTTTCATCTAAACTCCCACCCCTGCGGAGTGCACACAGGCCTGGCACATACCAGGTGACAATCGATGATGACAAAGAGACAGTCAACTGTCACAACCCTACCACCCTGAGATAATTGCCATGGAAGTGCCACATCGTCTGCATCCCTAGCTACTTAAACACAAGCTATCCTGTGTGACCAAAAGGCACACATATGACATATGACATGATATGGGCCATACACAAGTATTCCAAGGCGCAATGAGGCAGGGAGGGGGGAACAAGGGAACACAGAGAACGGTACTACTAGGCCAGGTGTCATTGAGATTGTGCAAGTGCAGGGGTAGGGGGAATGGGAAAAGTGCAAGGGGAAGGGTGGGGGGGAGTCCAGTACAGGGGAAGTAGCCCAAAAAAATAATACATAGGTCGCCTGGTGGCAACTACAAAGCTAAGTGCAGACAAGTGCTGGGAAGGGAGGGTTGTAGGGATAGAGAGACAGTACTGCAGTGCAGGGGTTGCCAGGGAGGCAGTGCAAGTGGAGAGTGGCTGGGCCAGGGACTGAGGTCGGTGAGAGTGGCCCAGTTGCAGCTCCTGTGCAGTTCCAGTGAAGAATTCTGCAAGGGAGAGGCAGAGAGTAAGCAGAAGCAAAGAGCAAGGTCTTGAGGTGCTTCCAGACCTGGAGATGGTTCCCCTCAAGTTCAAGTCAGGCCGGAAGTCTGTTCCAGGGGGAGGGCCCTGCTGCGGAGAGAAATCTACCCCCAGCTAGTTGCTCTGAGAAGCGGATGACCCGGACATGCAAGGTGTGCATCACACACACCTGCAAAACAGGCCATGGCCATCACTGTCATGTCACTCAAACCCTCGCAAACATCAACATGACATGGCAAGCAATACCCATACACCAACGCAGTAACGATAAGGTACACATTGCCATGTCCTAAATGTACAGTGGCATCGGACACTGCTGCCTGACCCGGAATGAGATGAAATGACAGACCAACAAAATCTCCCACCCAAAATAAGTCATTTCCAAATGCATTACAACAGTCGTAGACGTAACATCACAATGAATGCCTGTCTACATGCACATTATGCATTGCAAAATCAACACTGCAGCTCATGTGTGGAGTGTCCTACTCCTGCATCACACTGCTCAGCGCACAGCACAGTGAACAGCCATTGTGTGTGATGCACACCCTGAGCATCACATCTAAGTGACAGACCACGTCAAACATCAAATTAGGCATGTACTGGATCCATGATCGGCCACAGAACATGTGCTGCCGGGACACAGTGGGCACCAGAAGGCAAACAGTGTACACGTGGATATGCAAGGGTGGGAGTACATGTAGTGCATCAGAGTGCAAGTGTGTGGTTCTGCAAGGACATGCACTCCACATATGCATGTGCACTCAAGTGACCATCAGTGTTCCCCTACACATCACATGTGAACATCCACCATGTGTACACCCCAGCATGTCAAACCACAACTATCCCCTCGCACCTGAAAGGAAAACACAACACATGAACAGGCATTGATCAGCAGAACACAACATGTACATAGGATACCACCATTACTATGTCAGAGTTCCCATCACACTGCAGGGCAAGGCAACTATCAACAACAACCCCCCCTCCCTCACAAATGACCATGACCCACTGAACAACTGCACCTGGGTCATGGAGCCTCCAAACCTCAATTCCACCTGGCCACAGGATCACCTTTACCCTTCGTCACCATCTCCCACCTTGTGTGTAAAAAGATGCCTGAACCCTCAGAATCCACACTCATTTCCAAAATCACAAAATCCAAGGCATGAAAACGAACCCGAACACCCTCCAGTAGATGACTTGACGTAGCAGTACCTCACAAAGGCCAAGTACTACCACAATGATGCAACAACCAAGGTAGCACAGCAAAACAATGTCACGACAGGATGTGAGACATGTGTGGTACATGACATAGGATGATGCACCATGAATGGATGTGTACTGTCACAGGTCCCCTGTACAGGCGCGGGAGTGTCACGAAACAACCACCCCCACCATGTCCCGGGTGCCTGCAAGGTCAAACTCACACAGGCCCCTGAGACCCTGGTGGGGAATGAGGTTCAGGGATATGCAGTCGGGACAGGTGTTGACACACTGGATGACTGGAATGAGTGGCAGGAGAGGGGAGGAGGAATGACACATGAAACTAGGGAATGCACGAAAATGTACAACCTGCATGAACACATACACAATCCAAACAAACTTGGACATCATTGTCACAGCCTTCTGTAGTCCAGGCTCAGGAGTGGTACGAACCAACCATCCCCTCTAGGGTTTTGGCGCCTGCAAGTTCGGGGCTTACACAGGCATCCGCAACCCCAGTGGGGAAAGAGGGTCAGGGAACGTTGCTTGGATAGGCACGGGAAGCAGGAACACCGGGTAGAGGGTACAGGTTTCAAAATTGCATAGGATCACGGGTGATTAGGGAGAAAAAAACATACCAAATTGAACCACACATACATCCATGCATCAGTACACTCCCCAGCAAGCCTATGCAGAGCAGTTCGTAAGAAAAACAACAAGACACTTAGCTCTGGTTTTGAGTGCTGGCCTCCTGCCTGCGCACTCTCATGTCCGGTTACAGGAGCACTGCAATGCTGCAAAGAGAGCCACAGTCAACAACCTGTACGTGCCAATTACACAAAAACACAACACCAAACATTCCCCATAGCAACAAACTGCTCTACAAACAGACAATCTGTGGTCGATGCTTCGTACCCATATATAACATCACCCCTGTGACGGGTCATACACAGTCAATGCAGTACGTCAGCCGCTGGTGGGTGCGTGGCAAATGGAACACCAATGTGTCACAATTCACACAACATGCAATGTTCCCTGGGTAAGCAGACAGACCCATATAGCAAGCCATGACTACAGAGCAAGTTGTGTACCACCATGACCGAAACAAAGTTGGCAGTGCATTTATCATGAAGTACGTGGAAAAGACATGCACTGCACCCAAGTATGTCCCTTGCTGTATGTCCCTGTGAGCTGCCCCTTTCCATGTCTCGGAAGGCTACATGGTTGATACAAGTGCCTCAATGGACCTTGGTGTACCGGAGGGTATGTGCCACTGCCCCTGCATGTGTCCCAGACAACCCTACTATCAACAGCCATCAGTCAACAAACACATCTGAGCTGCATTGTGTGCTTCAACACCAATATTCGTCTAAGCTCACCCTCAGTGCTGTGACTAAGCCTGCATGTGCAACTCGCCTGGTGCAAGCTTTGCCGTGTCGTGGCCCCCCTGTGATGCTCACCTTGCCTGGAGTTCCTTGGAACATGTCAGCAGTTCTAGGATGTGGGTCTGCAATCACTGTGCCTCTGCTTGTGCACACATGTGCATGTGGGCACTAACAAACGGGTCCAGAATTCCGTCGTCCAATGGGCCATGTCTGCTGGCAAAGGTGCTCTGGAGGCTCATCCCCCTGCAGAAAGGGCATGAAACACATGATTAATGCTTCAAAGTCATCTGTGTGTGTCTCATCAGGCATCTCATTACTTGACCATGTCAGACAGTAACATCACAAATCACACCATCAGTCCGTCTTTCACCTCCAAAGTGTGGAACACTATCTACAGCATGAATTGCAACAAGCACATGTACAGGAAAGATATGAAACATACTACACAATGCATAGTAATCAATGTCCACATTAATCATGACACACCCCATCTAGCAAAAGCTGAACAGTGGACAATAACACCTAAATCATCCCCACTAGGGGTGTCAACACAAGTCACACAGCACCAGACATGCCACAGATATGACAGTCCAAAGCCCTTGTGTAAAATGCTGTAACACCGAACCATCCTTGCGAGCCCATGGATAAGGGAGGCAGGAGTGGCATATGTGAGTCAAGGACCCCAAGCAGCAAACACATACACAAGACAACCATGAAGGGCCCAGCTGGAACAGACAGTGGATGCCTTCAAAAGCCACAAAGCACTGCACCGTCAGATGAAAGCACAATAGACTAGCAATTTTAAACTAACTCAACTATTAACTAATTACACTAACTATGGAAAACCTACATTACCTATTTAAACTAACTATCAAACAGAAACTTAACTAACTAAACTAAAAGAAAAATCAAAAATGGCCACATACGACCCGGGGGGGAGGGGAGGCACCCAGGAGGGGGGAGGTACAGGGTGCTGCTCAACATCCACATGCGATGATGCTGAGCCAAAAAAAAAATCCTCCATGGGCTCAACGCCTGCACAGCACGACCTATGTGGGAGATAGATGGTCGTCCGAGTCTGGCTCATCCTGGAAAGGAGGACGTGGCACAGTAGCCTGGCCACGCCTAGCCGCAGCTTGCCCCTCGTCGGCAGCAAGTCTGCCGGACAGGTGAGCCTGGTTCTGTGTGGCGATGTGACGTAGGTCTGCATGCAGAACCTCACGTGATACACGTGCTTCCTCTTGCAAGGTAGCACGTGTAACACGGAGTTCCTCCTGCAAGGCCTGGCTGGACAACCGCTGCACCTCCCGGCAAGCCTGTAGCTCAGCCGAGATGGTACGCTCAAGCTGTGCAAACCTCTCCTCTGCCTGCTGCCTCTGGGACATCATAAGGACACCCAGAGTGGATCTGAGGGAAGCATACTCCTCCCTCAGGGCATCCATGTGCGCCTCTGCATGAGCAGCAATTGCTTGACGCAGAGACAACGTTTCAGCCTGGCGTGCCCTGTCTGAGGCCGCCATGCCCAGCCTGAGCGAGCGGGCCGTGGACCGTGCCGCCTGCTGCTGGAGAAGCACCTCCCTAGCAGGGGGGAGCACAGATCGGGCCACACGCTCCATGCTCTCAGCGATGTTCTCCATTGCTGCCCCCTGCCGTTCGGAATTGGCAGTCATGTCTTGCTTCCACTCAGTATACAGCGGTTGCGCGCGGCGACCGCGTTGCCGGGCTTGACCCCTGCGGGACCCAAGGACCGGGGGTCCTCGCTGTGTTGGCACCGCCTGCGGCTGCACGACTACATGCCCCCGTCGACGTGATGTCCCAGGCACATGGTGTGGAGGGTGACCCTGCGTCCCGATCCACCACGGGCAGAGGAACCAAGACTGTCTGATCCCTCAGTGCAGGTGTCGCAGACAGAGGAGTGTCCACATCAGAATCACTCACCCCTGCCACATGGACTTGATGCTCATCCAACTCAACATGGACGTCAGAGTCGTCATCAAGGCTGGACTCATAGGCAGCCAGAGACAAGATGGACTGCAGCACTTGGGGGTTTTCGTGGCCTACCACCCCACGACCCCCACTAGTGCCGGGTTGATGTGGTGTTACCAAGCCTGTGTCTGGCATGACAACACCATCCTCCGCCTCCATTGCGTCATCACCTGAAAAATAGAGAGAAAAAGGTCAATACACATGTCAGAAGCACACGACACACACACACACCGACAGCAAAGGCATCCTGCAGACATGTGACACACAACATATGACCTGGCATGCATGCTGGGTCTACTTTGAATAGCTTCTGTGATCAGACCTGTTGAAAGGTGGCAGTTTCCATCGAAGTGGGTCTATGCAGTGCAGAAAATGTGTACGCCACTCACTACCTACATGTACAAGCACTACATGGTGTGTGCCAGGAAATGTGAAGGCAGTGCAATGTCAAATTCAGACATCACGTGCATTGTGCATTCAATGTGTACCATGTCTAGAAGCCAAGCACCCCTCCACCCCAGTACCAAAGCAGGGATGCCTAGCATGGTATCAAAAGGCTGACCATACACCTGTGTATTGACAGGCAGTGTTGACTGGCATCAACAGATTAATGTGATTCAAATTACAACACTGCAAATGATGCTGGGACAGTGGGCAGGACACATGATGGAAACTCCGGAGGCCGCCCACGTGTGAAGAAGACACAAGAGTTGGACAGAGTCATTGGCCATTGAACAGGCTGAGGCCTGTGAGCCACACAGATTGTCAGGGCCTAAACATTTGTGCAAGGCAGGACTGAGCCACAGTTGACATGGGGAGGCCGATGAGATGGCAGGCAATGTATGTAACCAAGGACTCATATTACAGTGATCATCCAGTCAAGGACACATAGGGGCATGCGTGCAATGCACATGGAGCATGAATGGGCACTCATGTCCCTGCGGGACATCTGACCCATGCACAGTACAAGTGAGATACCCTGCATCGAGTACTAAGGCTGCACCACACGGCATATGTCTGGCAGTTTCTACGCTGGAAGTTAGCATCTACACAGGACACGTGAACAAGAAACTACACATTGGCAAGATTGGAGAAGACCAGTGCAAAGGTGGAACTGGAGTGCAGAGTGGCGGAGGAGGGGCAAGGGAGCATGCCCACATGGAGTCCCGCATGCAGGCAGAGGAGACATGCATGACGGTAGCATTGCATTACTTACACATCAGAACCATGTACACGTCACATGTAGCAGCAATCATGCACAACACATCCCACAAGTGAAACACACACGTCCTCAACAAACACGCATCAACACTCACTGGACTGGGCATCAAAGTCCAGCATCTCTCCCACTCCTTCGACCAATTCAGGTGGTGTGAACTCCGCAACGAGAGCCTCATGCGGAGTGAGTTCTTCCTCCTCTGGTGCAGGCCCACCGCCAGTCACCAGAGTCAAGTTGTAATTTGAGGCACGCTTGGCCTTAGTGCTGCGCTTGATGTCATTCCAACGCTTTTTGCACTCCTGCGCCGTGCGCACCTCATGGCCGAATGAACTGACATGTTCCGCAACATGCTTCCAGTGGGTGTCACGTTGGGCAGCCGTAGTCTGACTATTGGCACCCACTAGCATGTCACAGCTGTGGCCCCGCACGTAGTCCACGAGGAAGTCCAGTTCCTGCTTACAGAAAGGCTTCTTCCTCGACGTGCAGGAGGTCGTGGCTGTGTGTGGGGTCCCAGCCTGTGCTGCAGATGCAACCTTCCTCCTCTTGGACTGTGGCGCAGACCCTGGCTGGCTAATGCCGCCCTGACCAGTATGGCCAGTGGGTTCGGTGGATTGAGCCAAGGGAGTGGCAGGTGGAGGGATGACCAAAGGCCTGACTTGTGTCAGTGGCAGCTGGGTGCCCACTAATGGACCCTGCGCAGCAACATCAGCTGTGGCAGGGTCATTGACCGCAACGGTCCTGGTTGGCAGACTCACAACCGGGGTGCTGTTGGGTGCATCTGCCCCTGCACTTGCCAACACCCGGCTGTTCGGGGCAGCAGATGACATGACTGCCCCAGGGACACGTGTCTTGGTCTGAGCAGCCCGGCCTGCCCCTATGGTTTCCCCCCTGGCCTGTTGGAGATCTACCAAGGGCTCTTCAAGTGCCAACGCAGCCTGCGCTGGCAGACCCTGAGCCTGGGTGGCGGTGTCCACAGCAGCACCTGCAGCTACCACTACCCTTGGGCCCGTGGCAGTCGATGGAACGGACTGCCGGGTCATATGGGTGCCAGTGCCAGATGCAGGAGCTGCATCCCCCGGAACCACAGGGGGTGGTGGCATGGCTGCACGACACATGGCACAACATTGTGCTCAAGTGGCGCACCCCTGCCTCTTCCCCCTCTGTGGCTGCCCTGGACACCCTGGAGTCTCCCTACTCCCTGGTCACCACGGCCACGTCCCCGACCACACCCGCCACGAGGAGTACGCCCAGCTGAGGCGCCCCTCACCTTTGGTGGCTTCCCAACCATGGCACAGATGTAGTAGTGCTGGCACAGATGGAGTGGTGCCAATGGGAGGTGTACACCACAATTGACCTGGGCAATTGGGGTGAAGGGGGTGGGAAGCAAGATGTTAACAGCCCCCCTGCACCTGCAAGGCTGTATGTGACCCCGGTGATGTGGTGACGGGTCACGCAACGCTCAGGCACCCCAAAACTGCAGTAAAACCATGCACGCAATCCTGCAGCCTACGTGCGTGGATTCAACCTCCCGCAGTACGCGGTGGCACCCAGTAACACGAATAACGCTTACTCGTGGGACACGCAGGCTACTATGACATTGAAAATGGGTGCGATACACAGGGGCACGCGCAGTGGGAAAAAGAGCGTGTGCGACTCACCGTCTGACTAGCGCGATGCAGAAAAACACGCGTAGCCAATACCCCTGCCAAAAGAAGAGATACGTCCTTGATAGCTGTGAAGTTGTGATGGCGCGCGAAACAACAGGAAGCAGCAACACATGTCGGTCTCCACGAAAGGCACGTACAGCGAACTGCTGGGCCCGCTCACCTTTAACCCGTGCTGAGGGAAACGCACGCGCGCGTCACGTCACTTACGCGCATGGGCCCTTTCCTCGTATTACACGCAGACGTGCAGTTTTCCACGCGCGCTTACGCGCATGGGCCCTTTCCTCGTATTACACGCGGACATGCAGTTTTTCACGCGCGCTGAAATGCCCATGCACGTCTGTACGCGTCACGTCACAGGGGCGCTTGCGCTTGAGGGGCCTTCTGTCCAATGAAAATGCGTATGCGTGCAGACGCGCTTACGCGCTTAGGGCCTTTCCTCGAATTACACGCTGACGTGCAGATTTTTCATGTGCCAAATCACTCCGTATCAAGCTGGCCACGCGTAAGCACAAGGAAGACCACGCTCCTGCCCAGAAGGCCGACCTACTGCCCCCCAGAGCCCTGAGCACGCTTCACCTGCCATCTGCTGCTGCCTAACTGCCTGCTGCCCACGTGCCCTGCCATTTGCTGCCTGCACATCAGCCAGGGGTACTGTTGCTGTGACCACCCCTGCTGGAACCGAAGACTCCCGACTGGGATTCCATCGCTCCACAGCCCAGCTTCAGGACCCAGTTGCCCACCCACTCCTGCCTCTGGGGTTGTCATGTCGGGGCAAACACCATCTGGGACCACTGACAACCCCCGGCCAGAGAGGCAGAGGGGCACCAGCTTCAGTGCCACCGAAGTTGGTGTCCTAGTGGAGCAAGTCCTGGGGCAGTATGATGCCCTCTTCAGAAGTTCCCGCGCCGACAAGGAAGGACGGACTCGGATCTGGAAGGACATCGTGACTGCCATCAACGCGGAGGGGGTGGCAGTCTGCGACTTACAACATGTCAAGAAGAGCTGGGAGGACTTCAGGTCCAGGACCCTGAAAAAGGCCCGGCGCCTCTTGAAGGCAGCGGATGCCAAGGGGCGCCGGGGCCACTTGTCGGAAGAACAGATGAGGGTCCTGGAACGCATATCCCCAGCGCTCCACGTCCAGGTCCTTCAGAAGCAGACCCGTCTGGAGTCGAGCGGTGAGTGTACATGCATCCTGACTGTGAGCAGTGCGTGTGGTGATTATTCAGTAGTGTGCAGGTTGCACATCTGTTTGTATGGGGTCGAGTATGGGTGGGGGTGTACAGGGCCGTGGGGCTGACACATGCGAGGGCTGGAATGTGTGAGACATGGATGGTGCTTGCATGCCAAATGCAGTTGTGTGGGCACACATGTTTGGATGAATGTGCATGTAAGTAAACATGTCCGTGATGTCACGCATGTATGTTGTTTTTGGCTGCATGTATCAGCACTGTGTACATGTGCATGTGTGTGTATTTGACAAGGGTGCAACAGTGATGCAACATGGATGCATGTGACAGCGTTATGTGGAAGCCTGATTGGCAGATGTGACATGGATGCCCGTCTGAACACTGCGACACTTGGCAGAGGTGTACACATGCATGCAAGTGTGGTGGTGTGTGTACATGTGTGGTGCACTTCCTGTGTTGCATGTGATGTCTGGCTCACCTTTGGCTGCTCATGCTGTTGTATGTGTATGGATGGTGGTGGCAGTTGCGATATGGCTGTGGTATGGCTCATGTGTGCGAGTTGTAATGACATGTGTGTTGGGGATTGTGATGACATGTCTGAGGTTTGCCAATGCCACTCATGTACAACTGTCATGTGTGTATGTGTCCATTGTACAGTGCCCTGATGCCTGTGTTTTGTTTCTCCCTGTCTGCAGCGTCAACTGATGAAGAGGGCGGAGAAGGTGCTGTGGAGCACAGCGGCGGGGATCCCACCGCCAGCCGGAGATGCAAGGCCCGGCTCCCCTCCCATGTTGTGATCTCGTCGGGGAGTGAGGAGTCCGGTGCCGCGTCCCAGGCCGCAGCTGCCGGGGGGAGGTCCAAGAGGTGGAGGTTGGAGTTGGACTCCTCAGCAGCAGAAGGGGCAGCTGAGACCCCACAGGGCCCAACAGGGGAAGATGGCACGGAGTCATCCAGGTTGGTGGGGGTTTGGTGGAGGAGGAGGCCGTGCAAGCACCAGAGACGGGGTCTGGATGTGGGGATCCCACTGGTGCTAGTGGTGCAGTGCAGGACCAGGGACAGGAGGCAGCACAGGCCGCCGCGGAGGTGCCTGTGTGCAATCCTGTCCCTGATCCTGTCGCTGCATCATCTTGCACCAGCAGGGATGCCTACGTCCAGACCCGTTTTCAGGCAGGGGATGAGCTCACGTTAACTGGCCTTCCTCTGCCTGCGGACGTGGCTATCCAGGTCCGGGTTGAGCCTGTCCTGGCTGGTGTGGCGTTGCGTCAACGGGCCATGCGAGGTGACCTGCAGTCTTTTCATGAAGAGACTGCACGTCATCTCGAATGGCTCCTTGACCACGTCAGCCTGCTGGGACAGGTCACCCAGGCCGGATTCCTCCGTCTGATGGGGCTTGCTACGACCCCCTCTCCAACTGGACACCCTACGCGCCAGTCGTCCTCTGTGCCATCTTCCCACCCATCAGTCACCTGGGTGCCCTGTGGAGCTGCCTCTGATGGTGCGGCCAGGCTGGTGGAGGAGGCATCCCTGCCACAGTCGGGAGTCGGACGTCCAGCAGGGGTGGCCACATCTACGACTGCACCCCAGCCGGCGGAGGATGTGCAGGCAGCAGGAGGCAGTGCACGGGCAGAGGCACAGCAGCAGCAGCAACGTGGTGGGAGCCATGAAGGCTCGGGGCCTTCAACATCAGAGGGGCAGGCATCGGCCGGAGGGCAGGAGGACCCAGGACAGAGAGTGTCTTCCGTGTGGCAGCGGTGGGGCCACGCCATAGATGCGGAGCGGCAGCGGGCGGAAGAGGCACGGCTCACAATGGTCAGGGCGGAGAACTCCATGCGGAGGGCCCTGAGGCGGGCCGAGTGCCTCGAGGCAATCCGCAGGGGTTTGGAGGTGGAGACGTCGACGGCCCTGCGGACACTCGGGGCCATGGAGGAGGACCGCCTCCGGGACATTGAGGAGGAGTTCGATGATGCCCTGGCCCGGGACATCCACAAGTGAGCCGTGAAACTAGCCCGCTGCCCTTGTACATAGTTATGTAGGTAGTGTTAGGTTTCATTTTTGTTTTGATTTTATTTGGACCTTTCGGACATTGGCCACATTTTTGTATATAGTTTATTTTATTAGTTAGTGTAGTTAGATAGGTTTCCTTTATTTTGTTGGGATAATGGACCCTAGCTTGTTCCCATGTACATAGTTCACAGTTAGATTGTATTTTTTTTTCACTTTTTAACCATGGAGCAATGGCTTTCTTTTTTATTTCCCATTGGATTTTGTTTTGTGGACATTGACTTTGGACAACATTACTTTGGAATTTTATTTTTGGTTTTGCTTTTTTTCACGGACATGCTTCTTTTAATTTTTGTACATTCACATTTCTGTTTCTTCATTTTTTATTCTATTTATGTTTCCTTTAATACATATTTTTTTTGGTGAACTTCAATGTGTGGTATCTCATTGGTTTCATGCATTTCATGATATGTGTTTTGAGATTCACTGACACCCATTGGGTGTATGTGAGGGAAATGTGTTTGTTTCGGAACTTGCAATTGGTGTTCTGTGATGTAATTGCAAATTATGAGTGGGTGGATGCAATACTCGGGTGGGTGTTTTGCATTTGGAGGCTGACCATAGGGACCAGGGATCTAGATTGTGATGACATGTTGGCTGGGGAACATGAGTTGCACATGGGTGGGGGCCTGCTGGCAGGTACCTCACAGTGCTGGGGGGTGGGGGTGGTGGGGAACATGAGCTGGACATGGGTGGGGGCCTGCTGGCAGGTGCCCCAGAGTGCTGGGGGGTGCGGGTGGTGGGGAACATGAGTTGGACATGGGTGGGGGCCTGCTGGCAGGTGCCCCACAGTGCTGGGGGGTGGGGGTGGTGGGGAACATGATTTGGACATGGGTGGGGGCCTGATGGCAGGTGCCCCACAGTGCTGGGGGGTGGGGGTGGTGGGAGACATGAGTTGGACATGGGTGGGGTCCTGCTGGCAGGTGCCCCACAGTGCTGGGGGGTGGGGGTGGTGGGGAACATGAGTTGGACATGGGTGGGGGCCTGCTGGCAGGTGCCCCACAGTGCTGGGCGGTGGGGGTGGTGGGAGACATGGGTGGGGGCCTGGTGGAGGCTGCCCCTGGTGGCTGGGGGGTGGGGGTGGTGGGAGACATGGGTGGGGCCTGGTGGAGGCTGCCCCTGCACTGCTGGGGGGGTGGGGGTGGTGGGAGACATGGGTGGGGGCCTGGTGGAGGCTGCCCCTGGTGGCTGGGGGGTGGGGGTAGTGGGAGACATGGGTGGGGGCCTGGTGGAGGCTGCCCCTGCACTGCTGGGGGGTGGGGGTGGTGGGAGACCTGGGTGGGGGCCTGGTGGAGGCTGCCCCTGGTGGCTGGGGGGTGGGGGTGGTGTGAGACATGGGTGGGGGCCTGGTGAAGGCTGCCCCTACACTGCTGGGGGGTGGGGGTGGTGGGAGACATGGGAGGGGGCCTGGTGGAGGCTGCCCCTGGTGACTGGCGGTGGGGGTGGTGGGAGACATGGGTGGGGGCCTGGTGGTGGGTGCCCCTGCACTGCTGGGGGGTGGGGGTGCTGGGAGACATGGGTGGGGGCCTGGTGGTGGGTGCCCCACAGTGCTGGGGGGGTGGGGATGGTGGGAGACATGGGTGGGGGCCTGGTGGAGGCTGCCCCTGGTGGCTGGGGGGTGTGGGTGGTGGGAGACATGGGTAGGGGCCTGGTGGAGGCTGCCCCTGCACTGCCGGGGGGTGGGGGTGGTGGGAGACATGGGTGGGGGCCTGGTGGAGGCTGCCCCTGGTGGCTGGGGGGTGGGGGTGGTGGGAGACATGGGTGGGGGCCTGGTGGAGGCTGCCCCTGCACTGCTGGGGGGTGGGGGTGGTGGGAGACATGGGAAGGGGCCTGGTGGAGGCTGCCCCTGGTGACTGGGGGTGGGGGTGGTGGGAGACATGGGTGGGGGCCTGGTGGTGGGTGCCCCTGCACTGCTGGGGGGTGGGGGTGCTGGGAGACATGGGTGGGGGCCTGGTGGTGGGTGCCCCACAGTGCTGGGGGGGTGGGGGTGGTGGGAGACATGGGTGGGGGCCTGGTGGAGGCTGCCCCTGGTGGCTGGGGGGTGGGGGTGGTGGGAGACATGGGTGGGGGCCTGGTGGAGGCTGCCCCTGCACTGCCGGGGGTGGGGGTGGTGGGAGACATGGGTGGGGGCCTGGTGGAGGCTGCCCCTGGTGGCTGGGGGGTGGGGGTGGTGGGAGACATGGGTGGGGGCCTGGTAGAGGCTGCCCCTGCACTGCTGGGGGGTGGGGGTGGTGGGAGACATGGGAGGGGGCCTGGTGGAGGCTGCCCCTGGTGACTGGGGGTGGGGGTGGTGGGAGACATGGGTGGGGGCCTGGTGGTGGGTGCCCCACAGTGCTGGGGGGTGGGGATGGTGGGAGACATGGGTGGGGGCCTGGTGGAGGCTGCCCCTGGTGGCTGGGGGGTGGGGGTGGTGGGAGACATGGGTGGGGGCCTGGTGGAGGCTGCCCATGCACTGCCGGGGGGTGGGGGTGGTGGGAGACATGGGAAGGGGCCTGGTGGAGGCTGCCCCTGGTGACTGGGGGTGGGGGTGGTGGGAGACATGGGTGGGGGCCTGGTGGTGGGTGCCCCTGCACTGCTGGGGGGTGGGGGTGCTGGGAGACATGGGTGGGGGCCTGGTGGTGGGTGCCCCACAGTGCTGGGGGGGTGGGGGTGGTGGGAGACATGGATGGGGGCCTGGTGGAGGCTGCCCCTGGTGGCTGGGGGGTGGGGGTGGTGGGAGACATGGGTGGGGGCCTGGTGGAGGCTGCCCCTGCACTGCCGGGGGGTGGGGGTGGTGGGAGACATGGGTGAGGGTCTGGTGGAGGCTGCCCCTGGTGGCTGGGGGGTGGGGGTGGTGGGAGACATGGGTGGGGCCTGGTGGAGGCTGCCCCTGCACTGCTGGGGGGTGGGGGTGGTGGGAGACATGGGTGGGGGCCTGGTGGAGGCTGCCCCTGGTGGCTGGGGGGTGGGGGTAGTGGGAGACATGGGTGGGGGCCTGGTGGAGGCTGCCCCTGCACTGCTGGGGGGTGGGGGTGGTGGGAGACCTGGGTGGGGGCCTGGTGGAGGCTGCCCCTGGTGGCTGGGGGGTGGGGGTGGTGTGAGACATGGGTGGGGACCTGGTGGAGGCTGCCCCTGCACTGCTGGGGGGTGGGGGTGGTGGGAGACATGGGAGGGGGCCTGGTGGAGGCTGCCCCTGGTGACCGGGGGTGGGGGTGGTGGGAGACATGGGTGGGGGCCTGGTGGTGGGTGCCCCTGCACTGCTGGGGGGTGGGGGTGCTGGGAGACATGGGTAGGGGCCTGGTGGTGGGTGCCCCACAGTGCTGGGGGGGGGTGGGGGTGGTGGGAGACATGGGTGGGGGCCTGGTGGAGGCTGCCCCTGGTGGCTGGGGGGTGGGGGTGGTGGGAGACATGGGTGGGGGCCTGGTGGAGGCTGCCCCTGCACTGCCGGGGGTGGGGGTGGTGGGAGACATGGGTGGGGGCCTGGTGGAGGCTGCCCCTGGTGGCTGGGGGGTGGGGGTGGTGGGAGACATGGGTGGGGGCCTGGTGGAGGCTGCCCCTGCACTGCTGGGGGATGGGGGTGGTGGGAGACATGGGTGGGGGCCTGGTGGAGGCTGCCCCTGGTGGCTGGGGGGTGGGGGTGGTGTGAGACATGGGTGGGGGCCTGGTGGAGGCTGCCCCTGCACTGCTGGGGGGTGGGGTTGGTGGGAGACATGGGTGGGGGCCTGGTGGTGGGTGCCCCTGCACTGCTGGGGGGTGGGGGTGGTTGGAGACATGGGTGGGGGCCTGGTGGAGGCTGCCCCTGGTGACTGGGGGGTGGGGGTGGTGGGAGACATGGGTGGGGGCCTGGTGGAGGCTGCCCCTGGTGGCTGGGGGGTGGGGGTGCTGTGAGACATGGGTGGGGGCCTGGTGGAGGCTGCCCCTTCACTGCTGGGGGGTGGGGGTGGTGGGAGACATGGGTGGGGGCCTGGTGGAGGCTGCCCCTGGTGGTTGGGGGTGGGGGTGCTGGGAGACATGGGTGGGGGCCTGGTGGAGGTTTCCCCTTGTGACTGGGGGGGTAGGGGTGGTGGGAGACATGGGTGGGGGCCTGGTGGTGGGTTCCCCTGCACTGCTGGGGGTGGGGGTGCTGGGAGACATGGGTGGGGGCCTGGTGGTGGGTGCCCCACAGTGCTGGGGGGGTGGGGGTGGTGGGAGACATGGGTGGGGGCCTGGTGGAGGCTGCCCCTGGTGGCTGGGGGGGTGGGGGTGGTGTGAGACATGGGTCGGGGCCTGGTGGTGGGTGCCCCTGGTGGCTTTGGGGTGGGGGTGGTGGGAGACATGGGTGGGGGCCTGGTGGAGGGTGCCCCACAGTGCTGGGGGGTGGGGGTGCTGGGAGACATGGGTGGGGGCCTGGTGGAGGCTGCCCCTGGTGACTGGGGGGGGGTGGGGGTGATGGGAGACATGGGTGGGGGCCTGATGGAGGCTGCCCCTGGTGACTGGGGGGGTGGGGGTGGTGGGAGACATGGTTGGGGGCCTGGTGGTGGATGCCCCTGCACTGCTGGGGGGTGGGGGTGCTTGGAGACATGGGTGGGGGCCTGGTGGTGGGTGCCCCACAGTGCTGGGGGGGTGGGGGTGGTGGGAGACATGGGTGGGGGCCTGGTGGAGGATGCCCCTGGTGGCTGGGGGCTGGTGGTGGTGTGAGACATGGGTGGGGGCCTGGTGGTGGGTGCCCCTGGTGGTTGGGGGGTGGGGGTGGTGGGAGACATGGGTGGGGGCCTGGTGGAGGGTGCCCCACAGTGCTGGGGGGTGGGGGTGCTGGGAGACATGGGTGGGGGCCTGGTGGAGGCTGCCCCTGGTGACTGGGGGGTGGGGGTGGTGGGAGACATGGGTGGGGACCTGGTGGAGTGTGCCCCTGGTGGCTGGGGGGTGTGGGTGCTGGGAGACCTGGGTGGGGGCCTGGTGGAGGCTGCCCCTGGTGGCTGGGGGGTGGGGGTGCTGGGAGACATGGGTGGGGGCCTGGTGGAGGCTGCCCCTGGTGACTGGGGGGGTGGGGGTGGTGGGAGACATGGGTGGGGGCCTGGTGGAGGCTGCCCCTGGTGGCTGGGGGGTGTGGGTGCTGGGAGACATGGGTGGGGGCCTGGTGGAGGCTGCCCCTGGTGGCTGGGGGGTGGGGGTGCTGGGAGACATGGGTGGGGGCCTGGTGGAGGCTGCCCCTGGTAACTGGGGGGGGTGGGGGTGGTGGGAGACATGGGTGGGGGCCTGGTGGTGGGTGCCCCTGGTGGCTGGGTTGTGGGGGTGCTGAAAGACATGGGTGGTGGCCTGGTGGTGGGTGCCCCTGCACTGCTGGGGGGTGGGGGTGGTGGGGAACATGAGTTGGACATGGGTGGGGGCCTGCTGGCAGGTGCCCCACAGTGCTGGGGGGTGGGGGTGGTGGGGAACATGAGTTGGACATGGGTGGGGGCCTGCTGGCAGGTGCCCCACAGTGCTGGGGGGTGGGGGTGGTGGGGAACATGAGTTGGACATGGGTGGGGGCCTGCTGTCAGGTGCCCCACAGTGCTGGGTGGTGGGGGTGGTGGGGAACATGAGTTGGACATGGGTGGGGGCCTGCTGGCAGGTGCCCCACAGTGCTGGGGGGTGGGGGTGGTGGGAAACATGAGTTGGACATGGGTGGGGGCCTGCTGGCAGGTGCCCCACAGTGCTGGGGGGTGGGGGTGGTGGGAGACATGTGTTGGACATGGGTGGGGGCCTGGTGGAGGCTGCCCCTGCACTGCTGGGGGGTGGGGGTGCTGGGAGACATGGGTGGGGGCCTGGTGGTGGGTGCCCCTTGTGGCTGGGGGGGTGGGGTGGTGGGAGACATGTGTGGGGGCCTGGTGGTGGGTGCCCCTGCACTGCTGGGGGGTGGGGGTGCTGGGAGACATGGGTGGGGGCCTGGTGGAGGGTGCCCCTGGTGACTGGGGGTGCAGGGGGACATGCGTTGGTGGGCAGTAGTGCAAGTTGACATGTGGGTTGGCTGGGGGTCATGGCCATGGTGGATGGTGTGCCTGCAGGACATGTGCAGGGTAGGCCCCTGTGGTGTGAGCCACCTGCAGGGGCCATGGAGGGTGTAGAGGGAACACCTGGGGGGACCCACACATGCAATTCACGTGTGGTGCTCCCCGCGCACCCCTGTAATACACGTACCCTGATGGAATCGCGTGTGGAACTTCCCGCGCACCCCTGAAATGCACGTACCCTGCTCACACGGGCCCAATCGCGTGTGGAACTTCCCGCGCACCCCTGGAATACACGTACCCTGATGGAATCGCGTGTGGAACTTCCAACGCACCCCTGGAATACACGTACCCTGCTGATGTCGCGTGTGAAACTTCCCCCGCACCACGGAATACACATACCCTGATGAGATCGCGTGTGGAACTTCCCGCGCACCCCTGAAATACACGTGCCCTGTTGATGTCGCGTGTGAAACTTCCCCCGCACCCCAAAACACACGTACCATGATGAAATCGCGTGTGGAATTTCCCGCGCACCCCTGAAATACACGTACCCTGCTGAAATCGCGTGTGGCACTTCCTGCGCACCCCTGAGATACTCGTACCCCCAATCGCGTGTGGAAATTCCCGCGCACCCCTGAGATACACGTACCCTGCTGAAATCGCGTGTAGCACTTCCTGCGCACCCCTGAGATACTCGTACCCCCAATCGCGTGTGGAAATTCCCGCGCACCCCTGAAATACACGTACCCTGCTGAAATCGCATGTGGCACTTCCCGCGCACCACTGAGATACGCGTACCCTGCGGAAATCGCGTGTGGAACTTCCCGCGCACCCCTGAAATACGCGTACCCTGCTCGCACGGGGCCAATCGCGTGAGGTACTTCCCGCGCACCCCAGTGATACATGTAGGCCGCTTGCCGTGCTGGTACAGGGTTAGCGCAGCCCTTTGCGCTGGATTGGGTATATTGATGGCTTTTCCCTGCACGAGAGGCGTTCTTGGGGGCGTAACTGGCGCTGCTGCAGGGTCGCTGCGCCACTGTGCGCCACGGCTGGTTTTGGTGGCTGGAATCCATGAATACGCTGTGCGCGGAAATGGATTTTAGCGCACGCGGCTGGCGCAGGGATTCGCACGCGCACACTGTGCGCCAGCCGCGTGCGCCACTTGTGCGCTGGATTCTATGAATTACCCCCTAAATCTTTTCAACATCATTTTCTTCTTAAACAAAATATTGCCTATGTTTTTGAAATCTAGTGTTCTCTGCAACTATGTCTTCATAATAACGCAAGCACATTGCTACGTGCTAATTATAACAAAGCAGAGATATCATTTGATTTGGAAAGCAATTTGTAAGTTTGACACCCGAAGTAAGTAAAGGATTGATTGTGCTTATGATATCTGCCTAAAGTGCTAACAAGTGATCAAGTACATGAATACCACAAGATGTTGCCACTTGTAGTTAAGGATGTGTTTTTGTAGTAATTGAGAACCCATTGATCAGGCACAAAGGCAGAATAAAAATATACCAGATTCCTATAAGTGTTTTGATGTGTTCTGTAGAAAAATATACACAAACCATTACCTGTGTGTAATTGTTATTTTATATTATGTTTTTAGATTCCACAAAATAGGCTGGGGTTACAAGATGGTATTTGTACTGATTAAAATAAATGTATATGTCCTGAAGAAGGCCTGCAATAGCAAAAAATATGAAATGCCACTAGAGATAGTGTCTAATGTCTCCCAAAAGGCCGAAACATGTCGATGATCTAATAAGTCTTTTGTGTGCTATAAGTCTTTATAAATTGACCTTTATTGACCCCTGTATGAATTGTTTTTCAACAATACCAGTGTTCAGCTATTAATGACTGTGCCCTATTTTTTCACTTTTCTATTATGCAAACAAACAACTGTGGTTTGGACAATTACGTGATAGTTGTGAATCATGAGTTGATGTATTGTTTAATTTTTTTTTTACAATTTTTTGAATAATAAACATATAATTTTGTGATAAAATGTACAGTTTGTGTCTGGTTTGTAAAACCTTGTGTAGTCTGGTCATGCAATTGTGCTCTGCGATACACCCATATAAGTAAACTGTTATGTTAATGTTTGTTGTAAAAGCAGAACCAATCCACCCTGTGTGAGTATAGAGAGAGGTAATCAGTTTCTCACTACTCCCGTTTTTGAGAAACCGATCCCCCACAAAAAAATTGGGAGTTTACCTTTTATTAGACGTCTTGGCGTTAGGGACATTGAAAAATACTGCAGGCGCAGAAAACTGGTCTCACCATAATAGAGAGTAACATGGACTGGGAAGAGTAAAGGAGAGAGCAAGGAGGCAGGGTCAGATGCAGGAAGAATAATAAAGTCCTAAGCAGGGACGGGAATCCATGGGGAATAGGCAATGAAGGAGTCCGGATTGCAGGACAGTTCAGGGCAAAACTGCGTTGAGACGTGGTGAACTGGCAACAGCTGGGGGAATAAATATGGCTCAGATCAAACAAGAGGCTTAGACCTCAAGCCACTGTTGCCATAGCATGCAGTACACTGAGCGTTTGCGGGGTGCTGGACATGGACATATGCGCAGGTGCTGTCCCGACAATATGACCACACCCATGGGAATCACCCCCGCACCGAACAAACTCGTGGGAAGTGCCAACGGGGGTACAGTCGGGCCATGGAAAGGACATCCCTTCAAGGTATGTGATGTGACACAGAAAAGCACTTTGTCCTGGCTTGGAGTTTATAGCTGTTCAAATTCTAGGTTTATAATAAAAGTTATGACAAGTCTAAATTATAATTTGAGTTGAAACATTTTTTGCTATTTTCTGCACATTCAAGGTTGAATCATGTGCTATCAAGCAATGAGGTTCAAATGCATCCTGGTGTAATGTCCATGTAGACTAGTGCAGTTTGATTTTCTGGCATCATGGCTACTGATACTGCCATGAGCTATCCAACAGTATCTATGCAGGTACCAATGACATGTATTTTCTAGGCCTGCTTATATTAGCCTTGCATTTCATCTGCAAACAGGTCTTTCTTGCTTTATTGCACAGCACAATGAAAACATTATCCTATATGCTGAAATGCACAGCACAATATAAACACTTCAAATACAGGCCTTCTGCACTGTGCGAGATAGACACTTGAAATACAGGACTTCGTGCTATAATGCATAGTGTGAGGCAAACCCTTGAAATACAGACTGTCTTGCTATAATGCACAATTGCCATGTAAACACATTTATGTATAGTGAAATGCAAGCAGGGAGATTTGCTTTGATTTGCTTTAGTAATGTACATTAGGATTTTTTCTAAATAGACCAGGCTGCGAGGCAATTTCCTTCCACTGAATACATAGCAGTCTCCTTGCATAAACATACCTGTTAATTTCAGTTTAGGCTCTATCCAGGATGGAATCCAATGTTCTCTCAAAACACCAAACATAGATAAGTGTCAAACAATTGCGAACTACAAAAAGCAGGCCTTCTGTATTTCTATTATGTCAAAGGACAGAACCATGTCGATCGCCATGCTGTGCATGTGAAAGTGCCGTGATTTAAAATATAATTGCTGGCAAAATTCCTTGTGGGCTCTGAAAGACATGACTATGGCCTTCATTCTGAGTTTGGAGGTAAGTAACGTCCCTTACCGGCATGGCGTAAATAGCGTGTCCGGGCTGTCACCAGTCCGCTAATAGAGGACTATTCCGACTTCGCAGGCACGAGCTTTACGTCATGCCGGTAAGGTCATTTGCGCCATGCCGTAAAAGGCACCCAAAATGCCCTTAGTGGCATCAATCATAGGGCAGATAACACTACCAACATTGTTCAATGCCCCATTAGCAGTGACCCTAAATAGCAGTGACCGCTAATAATGGTCACTTCTATTTACGGTCACCGCTAATAAGCAGAACCGGAAGTAGCATCATCGCACAGGAACGGGAAGGAGCACAGCGGCCATCTTTAAAAACACAATCCATTGCCATCCTCACCACACAGGACCCCTGGGACTCTGCTGGTTTTGAGAAAAAATACACCTCCAACACCACTATGCCCAAGGCCCTGAAGAAGGGAGCTGCCCGACAGCGCAAAGAAAGGTTCAATGAGGACGAGCTGCAGATGCTGGTAGACACAATGCAGGAGCATGCTGCCACAGTGTCCTCAAGCAACATGAAGAGAGAGGCTGTACTAAAGAAGAAAAAGACCTGAGCACTTGTTACCCAGAAGGTCAGTGCTGTGGGGAACACCCCAAGCACGAATAAAGACTGCCGCAAGCGCTGGGACGAACTGCGACTAAGGGTGAGAAACATCCTCGCAGTGAACCGCAGCCAAGCCATGGGAACCGGAGGAGGTCTCAGTTCCCCGATCAAGCTCACCCCATTGGAGGACATCTGTGCCAGCATGATAGGGATGGAAGGCATTGAAGGTTTTGGCGAGATGGAGTGTGGCGCCACAACATCGGGCGATGGAGGTGAGTGTCCAAAGTAAAAATTGCAATTGCAAATCTGATGAAAGTCAACCAATATGTCAGTTCAAAGAGTCAAACCATGGTCCCACACACATACACACACACACTCCCAGCAAAGTAGGCTGACGCATTACAGACACATGCAGATGCCTGGTGCAAGGCAATATCGTACATGACACATACCACACAAAGATGTAAATGCCACGAGTCACACAGCGTGAATGGCCAAAATACTAGGCATGTCAGATAGCACTGCTCTTGGGCAACATGAGTGACACCGACATATGCCTGCATAAACCACCCATGTATCAAACAATATGCTCATCCAAAAACAAATGGCTATTACCCCCAATAGTGTGGGTGAGCAATTGTCCTAATGTATGTATGATGCCTATCAAAACATCACTCATGCTGTCCCTCTCTTCGACCCCCACAGGCACTAACCATGACGCGATGGCCAGGACGCAACCCCTGCACAGGCCACACCCCAGAAGAGGTCCCGGGATGACAGCAACCACCCTTCATCCTCGAGGGGACAACCCAGGGGGCGCCGTGTACCAACAGGCAAGCCACCCCAGGTACCCATTGCACCGGTGCCACCAAGGCCCGTAGAGGGCGAAGCACCACCATCACCTCCACCCATTGGCCATCCTGATGATACATGCGAGGCACCACAATCCGAGGAGTCGAGTTTGGCTGGAGAGGTGGCAGCCACGGCACCCGTGGCTGTGGAGGACACACTGGAAGACATCTGGGTGCCCATGGAGGACGACGTCTCGGAAGTGGTCCATACCCCAACTACACCGGTATCCCCCCAAGTATTGTCACTCGATACAGAGCACGCCACCACCCCAGAGCAGTCTGGTCATGAGCAGACGGAGGGACACCTCAGTCCAATTTTCACCACTAGGGAACCTGAGCAGGCTGGGCAGGACAGCCAGGGGCTGACTACCTCCACATGTGCACCCGCTGGGACGCAGTGGTCTGACCTTGTTACTGCCCTTGTGCGGGAGTTTGTCCAGGACAACAGACTAGCCAGAGAGGAGTGGTCACAGGATTTAGCCACTCTAGGCAGGTCCATCATGGACAACACTGCCTCCTTGGCCAAATCATTTGCTGACAACACCAGCCGCCTCTGCGAAGAGGTCTCGGCCCTCCGGCAGGTGATAGGCCGCATAGCAGATGCCATGGAAGCAGGGCATCCCGCTACACTATCACAGCAGGCGGCCACACCGTCTTCCTCCAGTTCTACACAAACAAGCCCGCTCCGCATGTCGGCACGTACCCTGCGCCGGCAAGACATGCAGCCCCCTGGACCAGGCAGTGCCAATTAATCGTCAGGGCAGCCTCATGTAGGCTTTGGAGACTCAATGGGACTTTGGGGGAGTTGTGGGGGGAGGTGGAGGGGGGTGAGGGTGTGTGGGGGAGTTATAGGGGGAGAGGGGGGTGAGGGTGGTGGAGGGATTTTACACTTACATTTACGTTGTTACATTTAATACACCAGTTGCGTGAAAAACAAGACCTGAGTGGACATTCATCATTGCGCATGTGTCATTTATTCATTTGCAGTGCATAGTGTACATGTACCCCCGCACCCAGTGCCCTCTATCCAACTATCATGTCACCCTCTGCTGCAGTGTGTCAGAAATATTGTGCAATCACTGACTGGCGCACAGCACGTTCCTCCTGTGCATCGGCACCGCGATCATGTCCAGCCACTTCTTCTTCATCCCCTTGATCATCACCAGGTGGTAGCAGTTCAATGTCAGGGGGCAGGGGCACATTCCGGTGGATACACATATTGTGCTGCATGACACATGCCATGATGATCTTGGCCACCTTCTCATGCCTGTAGAGGAGTGCCCCACCCGACCGGCTGAGGCAGCGAAATTGTGCCTTCAACAGGCCAAAGGTCTGCTCGATGACCACACAGGTACGGGTATGGGAACAATTGTAGTCCTCCTCATGCCTGTTCTGTGGGTTTCGGACAGGGGTGAGGAGCCACGGTTTCAAGGGATAGCCACTATCACATGCATGCGAGGCAATTGAAGGTACATGTCAAGCGAATCATGATGGACAGCTGTACTAGTCCCACGTGCCTGCAGGTTGAAGTTGGCCACATGCATATGTCCCTGGATGTATTGTCGCCTTTTTCAGTCCCTCAATGCATACTGTGCCATGGACTGATGGTGTGGGTTGCATCTTCAAGATGATACATGGTGTGCACTGATGTTTTGTTGCACATGCATCGTGTACGCATACAGCTGTGTTATGTCAAATTAGTGAGGTGTTGTGTTCTGTGAGATTTACTTGGATGGAGCATTGGCAGAAGTATGTGCAATATTGGGCAATCAGCGCTGATCATTCCCATGGTGACATGCAGCATTCCTGTGGGTGTGCTGGCCCTGTGCCAGACAGTGGATTCCTTAGTAGGTTCAGTTTGATGCACTCACAGGGATGCTTGTCCTGTGTGGTGATATGCTGGAGACAGCCACATTGTGCATATGCACTGCATGGTGCAGAATGGTGTTATGTAGGGTGAGGGCTGCTGATGAGTGGTGCACATGTTGTAGGATGTGGGGTGGTTTCCTGATAGTCATGTAGTGATAGGTGTCAACCTTACTTCATTCCTATGGGATTTTGGTGTCATGTGCCGTTTGTGATGCTTTGGGGCACAGTGTTCGGTGATGTGCTCAATGTGCATTAACCACACAAATTACATCAGGGTGGTGTGTGCATTTCTCCACCCATTTCAATGCCATGTGCAGGTCATGCAACTTACCAAGCAGCCAGGCACATCGTCCAGCATGCCGCTCCATGAAGCGTGGTAGCGTGGAGTTCCGCAGGACCATAGAGTCATGAGTTGATCGGGGATATCGGGCACAACAATGTGTGATGATCTTGCTGGCGTCGCATACCATCTGCACATTGATGGAGTGGTATTGCTTGCGGTTGCGGTACACCACCTCCATGGCATGCGGGACAATCAACTCCACGTGGGTGCAGTCGAGGGCACCTACACAATTTGGCATGCCTACCAGTGCATGGAAGGCAACTTTTGTATCAAATATCTCCTGGGGAGTCTGTGGTAGGGATATGTAGTCCCTTGTGTGCTTGTTGAGGGCATCCAGCACTTGGGTCAGTATCCGGGAAAATAAGGGTTGTGATATGCCATGCATGTGCCCCACTGTGTGCTGGTAGGTGCCTGTGGCAAGGAAGTGGAGCACAGACACCACCTTCAGTAGAGGGGGGATGGCGGTGCATATTTCAATGAGGCTCACTATGTCATTGTGTATCAGGTCCACTATGGTGGTGATGGTGTCCAGGTCCAGACGGTACAGGGTGTGGATCTGCTCAGGGGTTAGGTTGAAAGGACTGGCTCTGATGCAAGGGATTGGGGGCTGTCGGCGTGGTAACGGTGGCGGCACTGGTTGGGCATGCTGGCCCTGTCTCACCCTCCTTCTCCTCTGTGGTGGCGGCTGTTGTTTTTGTTGTTGATGTGGCAATGCAAGCATGTCCTCCAGCTCCAGTAATGCTACTACTATTGGAATCATCATGGTGTGGGAGTCGGTGTGGTGTTTGGGTGTGCTCCTTTTGTACTGTGCCAGACTCCATTGCCTCCACCTGTGCTGATTGTGTGTACCTGTGGCAGTTGTGAACACTACTCAGGGCATTTTATGGCAGGTCGGCGATGCCAGTATTTACGGCATGCCGGTTACAACTTTTTCCGCCTTCATGAAGCCGTTATTTGCATGTCCGCTTCACTTGTGATCTTCTCCAGTTTACGGCATGCCACTAATGCCGGCATGGTGGGCCGCGTGCGCGCGCCCAGACCGATATTAACGGCATTGTACTTTACGATGCCGCTGATAGCGGCCGGGCTGGTCAGAATAGCCCGTAGCGGTAATCAATGCCGGTATTCCTTTACTGGCATCGTTGTTCCCTTAGCACCAAGCTCGGAATGACCCCCTATGTCTGTGGCTGTTCTTTTCAAGTGGAAGATGTTTCAGCTAATTTGCAATTGCTGGCAAGATTTCTAGTGGCCTCTGAAGGACAGAGACAGTAGGTTTGAAAAGACATGAAAACAGGGGCTGCACAGGGGGTATATAAGGGAGTGAGTTCAGCCCATGCCCATTGCTGTTCAGGCTATGGAGCTGGCCAGAGGAGGCAGACACAGGTGGCGGGACTGAGATCAAGAGCAGAAACGGTTTCCTCTGATGGGAGGGTGATTCCACTCCTAAATCTATTTCTGGATTCTTTAAGTCTCAAACTGGGTTCTGGCTATTTTCATTTATTTTGGGCAGTACTCTACTTTCTTTTGCTTTCTTTTGAGCTGTTTGGGGAATGATTTTTACTTTTCCTCAAGGCACCTTATTCAGCTCACAGCCTAAGAGCAGACACCTTATCCTGGATTGGCTATATGCTGGCACCAGTATGTCCAATGGACATTTAATTCTTTTTGAATACTTTACATTATTTTTTAATCATTTAATCCTATTTGTATGCATTTTTGATGAAAAGCCCAAGGTGCAGCAACAAGTGTCTTTTGGATTTTTCCAACTTTTTCATTTTTTCAATGTTTTCATTTTTAATTTGAATTGTATGTTTTTACAGACATCCAGTTTTTCCAGATCTCTTCAACTCACTACCTTAGAGAGTATGAGGAGGCTTTATTTACCCTGCATTTGAAATAACATAGAGAACAGTATTTTGGAATTGATTATTGATTGAGGCAGATGCTAAATTGCTCATGATTTGGTGAGGCAGGTGCTAAATTACCTAGCGTGATCTGTGAGGTGTCTAAATATTTCACAAAGCATACATGGTCCGCTATGACCCCTAACCTTTCTAGATCAACAATGCTCCTTCAGCAAAAGCTTCTATCTGTGGTCTGAACAGGTTGCTAAACGTGTCAATGATGTATATCGTAGGGGTCAATAGCCTAGATTCATCTGTCATCAATAGTGTATGTACCCGAGCCTGCATTCTATGCCCATGAAAGGGTTATACTGGCTTGTCCAGAAGTGTCCTAACTCTAGTGGGTATAGGCTTTTTTGTGTAGAGACTCCTCCCACATCAGCCTGCGCTTCCCTCTTATGTATTGGGTCTTGAGTGTGTGCTATTTCTAAGGTTGAAATGTTCAACTGTTGGGATTAGGATATTCGGTGGGATTAAAAATTATACCAAAGTCAAAAAGACAAAAAAAGTGAGAAGGCTTATTCACAGCAAACATGAAAAACAGGATCACTGCAGCAACAAAGTTTGTAAGTTTCAGTGAACTTAGATGAGCAAAGAATTCTTCTTGTTCTAGAAGAACCCCATGCTTGGCTGTTTCTAGGCCTGTTTCTGCCTCTTCAGTTCACAGAAAACAGACATGCTCACATATGACATGGAGGTTTCTGGAGTCATTGTGAACTTCACATTTTCATATGTTCTTGCCTGTTTGTCGGGTTGTTCAGGAAAATTAATCTCCTCTCTCGGGAACAAGGGCGGAAACAGCTGGAGCTGACTCAAGGTGGTCGACAGACACTTGTCAGGTACCTTTCTCAGGAGGCATGGCTGGTATAACTGCTGTTCTTGAGCCTTTATGTTTCAGTACCTGTACAGGAGGTCGGTCGCGCAGTGAAAGTGTTCCTCTGTCATAGATCTTCACAAATCTTCTCTAGGATATAATCCCCAGGTTTCAGGGTCAGTGAGTTTGAGACTTCTCTGTCTTGATGCTGTGGTGCTTCTTCACCATTGATGGAGTCTCTTAGAAGATTTATGGAGAGCAGCTGGTCTGGCCTGTTGAGAGAACTCAGAATTATTGTGTAAATCAGGCATATACATTGGTGCATCAAACAGCGACTCAAAAGGTACTTTAACCTCACATTGAAAAATGCAATATAGATTATTTATACTCGACTGCACTATAGTAAAACATCTTACTCAATTAACACCAGAAGAAATTATGCATGTAGTCAAGGTTTGCCTTTCTATCCTATTGGCTCTCACTTGACACTATTGTCTTGGCAAAAGAGGATTAGAGACTTGCAGCATAGAGC
The DNA here is from genome assembly GCF_040938575.1 of Ambystoma mexicanum. Lineage (NCBI taxonomy): Eukaryota > Metazoa > Chordata > Amphibia > Caudata > Ambystomatidae > Ambystoma > Ambystoma mexicanum. The sequence goes on from NC_090939.1 coordinate 789,234,384, forward strand.
CTTAGCTTAACAGGGCCTCTCTGAAGGCTTTGCTGAAAAGAAAAGCCCACTGTCAGCTTGGAGAAAATGTGGTGCTATCAAAGCTACTAAGGAAAGCAAACCATTTATGACCTCCTTACAATCTGCCTTCTTCTGAAAAATTAGCCAACTGAACCTTGTGCACTAGTCCACGACAACTAACAAGTATTCAAACTTGTTTATGGGTTTCAATTGACCTATGTGGTCTATATAAAAGAGCTGGTGGCTCAAGCTTCTCGGTCCTCGCCCTGCAACTTTGGAACTCCCTACCGCTGAACATCAAGTCTGCCCCCTCATTCCATATATTCAGGAAGCTAGTCATTGGTTGGCTACTGGACAAACAATAAACTAATCCCCAGCCCGACCAAGACCATGCATACTGTATATACTGTACATACTATTCAAATGTTTCAATTGTTTACCCTAATTACACTGAATGTATATATTGTATATTACCTCCACATATTGTATAACTGTAAATTCTACATATACTGTGCCCTCTGTAACTTGTCTGTAAGTGCCCTTTTACTCCAGGGTCTGGTGCGCTATATAAATAAAATAAACAAAAAAACAAACAAACAAACAAACAAACAAATATACATGCATTTCAAAGGCACTGTTGCCCTTGTTAGTGTGCTTACTTGTGGTTTTTGGGAATTGTCCATTGTTATCTGTAAACATATGGGGCATCTTGCTATGTACCTTCATACTCACCAGTATCTATTCTGCAAGATACGTGTAGTAGCTGAAATCCCAAAGCAGGTTGAGGCTACATGTGCACGTGCAGTGGAGATTAATTTTAATCTATCCTGTCTGGTAGTACCATGTCAATAGAGTCTCCATTTGACTTTGGTATAGTGACTATTACTGTATGTAAATGTACAGCATAGTTGAAAGTACTGGGGAACCCTTCAGGGTTAGGACTGTTTGCATCTTAGTTATGCGGTTATGTCCTCATCTGTGCATGTTGCTGAGCATGCTACTGCTGCTACCACGTTGTACAGTCCACTGTCATGCAGACTGATCAGCAAGCGAAGTGCCTGCACTGTGCACAGAATCAGCCCTGTGTGTATTGGCCAGATGAGAGTTCTAGCCTTCCAGATGTCCCATATTATTTGCCAAGTATGTTTTGACAAGATTGGTTTGCCTTTAGAATCTTTGATTGAGTCGGCTTGTCACAGTTAAAGGCTAAAATTATAACCTAACATTGCATAGTCTGAATTAGACACCATTAAAGTGGGCTTACTTGGATCAATTTGTTTTAGTGCAAGGAGGAGGCCTTGTATCTCACCAATCTTAGCTGAAGTATCCCCTTATTGTTTGGTTTATGTATCCTGGTGTTCAATCTCATTGTCATGAGTGAATCGCCCCTTTACAACAGCACGGGCTGCAGAATACTTTGGATGTGTCTATATTGCTGGAACCACATTCTCTTCATATTATAGTATGTTTGCAAACATCCAAAGCAGGGTGTATGGTACTGCTGCTTCTACTTCTGATCATAGAGACCATTCCACTGCATACATTTGTTTGTAGCAATTCTGGTTTATATTGATGTATTATGGCTGGTGCTGTCTGCATTGCTTCTGCACTATCATGTGTATATCAACCAGAATCTTTTCTTCTAGAGCAAGGTGTAGCTCAGTAATTGTCTAGACATGTGAATGGTATGCAATGGGTTTTGTCTCTCCATGATTACATATTACATATGTAAGAGCTATTGGGCTATGACAATAATGTAATTTATTAATCCTTGTTTGTCTTCCTGTCCCAAAGAGAACTACTTTGAGTCATCTGTGGATAGACATGATGCGTGTGTGCTCTCCCTCCTATGAAATATATGAGGGGGTATAAACCGTAAAATGGTGCGCTAAAGCTGTCTAATAAAATGCGGTAAGCAACAGCAGCAGCACTCTGTCAATAAAGTATATATTAGCAAAAAATGTGCTGTCAGCTTGCGCTACACCCTAAACATAGATAGTATTTACAAAAAGTATTTACATGATTTACAAGTACATTGTAATTGTGTCGTTTATTCTTGTGCTAGGTAACAGCCGACACATGTTTCGACCTGTGGACGTCCTCAAGGCAAATGTTTCACTCGCAATATAATCCCCAAAGATTCACACTAGAGTGCTCTGAAATCTTAGCACTGCTGGTGTGTTTCCAATCTTATATTGATCTAGTTTGTAAAGACTTTTTTAAATGCTATCTACTATTAGGATATAGTGCAAGCTGACAGCACAAATTTTGCTAATAAATGCTCTCCCTACTAGTCTGTTCAACGGAAGTCGTGCTTCAACTAGTCATATAGTGGTTTCACAAATGCTGCATGATCTGCCACCTATGACTGCCCAAAGTTAACTAGGTCAAGTATGGTCTGCAGCTGCCTAAGTGCACGTTTGCTTTGCAAGTCTATACATTTCTCTAGGAATTCTGGAGCAATTCCCTTTCATTTATTAGATTATGAAAGCCCTAGAATTATGATTTCTCTACGGGCTATCCAAGACTTCTTGAATTTGAAAGATGCAGCTTTTAGCTACTAGTGTCCTAATGATTAAGTCCACCTTCTCTAAATGTAAATTTAAGTTATGTGTAACCTACATGTCATCTGCATGTATCCAACATGTCAGCATGTCTGTATGCCTTTTAAGAGGGATTGTATTCTACTAGAGTACAGCCCAGGAGTATGCTGTATCCCTTGGTAATCTAGTGATGCATGTTAATGCACTTAAAGGGTATAACTGTTTATACCAAGCTCTCTGAATCCAGAGATTGTGTAGTTTGTGTATCAGCAGATCCAATACAGTCTTATACTTGTATCTCTGTATGCTGCCCAGAAGACCTGAGCTATGCATGCTCTGTACAGTCTCTGTGTTGATTAGCATATAAGATCTTAGAATCTATTATCAATCAATATGAACCAACTGTTGTGGACATTGGAATTCATTCTGAAATGTATGGGCTTGTCTGTTGTATCAGAACTTCTTATTCCAATAACTGATTCGCAATTACATTCAAATGTGATATAGCCTGTGCTTTGATAGGATATTGTGTCTGAAGCTTTGGTGTTGCCAACACTTGGCATAATATGTGGAGAGTTTATCACTGTCATGTCATGTCCTACATCATTGTGCTGTACCTAGAACAGCCCATGCGGCTGCATAGGAAATCAATACATTTTCCTTCTATTTCTGTTGGATGTTCCCCTTCAAGGTGAAGTATAGCTATATACACTTTGTTGTTCTTAACCACCTATGTTGTGTGAGTAGTATTCTCTATCTTTTGATTAGTAGGAATGTGTTGTAAAAGCCTCTTGTGTTGTTCTTTGAATATGGAGACATGTGTGCCAGATTCCAAATGTGCCACCAACCAATCTCTTGGATCTTTAGTCTTTGGTATTATATTGTGAATCTGATTTAGAGTTTCTATCATGGTTGCCATTGTCCACCCCCAAAGCTGCAGTTTGCTGACTTTCTTCTTTCCCTTGGCATGCTTCTACTCTCCCATGGGTGCTGAGCCCTGAAGGATTGTCTTTATTTCTGTATATTTGTGGTTGTCTAAGCTATGCCCTATCCTTTAAATGATAGGTACTCTTTTCACCACTTCTGCCCTTACAGGGTCTTCTGTCCCAACCAGCATTTTGCCTGGGACTGGTGCTATCATTTTCTACAGTGTTCTGTATAAAAGGTCTCCCTTTCTTGTTTGGCCAGCGAGCATACTGGAAGGCCTTGTCCTTCCCTTTCTGCCTTTAGCTGTGAAGGTATGGCTTCCAGGTTCCTCTCTGGTACCAGTGGCATTAATAGGTGGAACTGTTTTAGAATGTTTATTCTCACCTAATTTCTTCACTTGCCTTCTCCGAGGGTTCTACCCAGGTGATCCCTGCCTAGGGACCCAGGTAACCAAACTGGTGTTTCCTTTCTTGGTCACTGGGCAATGTTGCTAGAGTCTGACAACCTTTAGTCTTACTGGTATCACCTCTGATAAGGGGCATTAGTACTCCTTCTACCATGGAATAATTGCCCCCAGCTATTACTAGCCTTAAGCTTATTTATGATTCTGCTCCCTGGGAGTCTAATGTCTCTTTCAGAATGCAGGTTAGTGCTATAACTGAATGAGTCCCATTTAAATGAAAGTACAACCAACTGTATACTGAAACCCAACTGTCACAATGTTCCATGGGAGGAATAAAATATGTTGGCATTGTGATTGCTAACACCCTCTGCCTTTGTTGAGGAGTGACCAGAGGGTAGGCTGCCCCTAGCTGGCTCAGACTACTAGAATACCATCTAGCGATGTTCGCCTGCCTTGAGGGGCATGTTCCCAGTAAGTCTCTGAGGGTCTGAAATGGAAGTGGTCCTTTTTGCCCTGCTAACATTGGTCTGGGTGCTGCTGGAGCAGCTCCTAAGATGCTATATTCTAAAGCTTGAGTGTGGAAAGTGTCAAAATATCTCACCAGAAAGCCATAGTGCTCCCTGGTATATGGGCCATTTGCCTCCCTATTAGGGTGGTACCTAAGGATATGTTCTAAGGTTAACCCTTCAAAAATAAAATGGAAGGCCCATGTCTAGCCCTTGTGTTGGGGTATAGCAAGCCTGCCTGAATCCAATTTTGGTGATCTACCTGCTTTAAGGATACTTCAAGATACCCACATCCTATTATGTAGGGTCTGCAACATGTCTCCTGGCTTGGTACCAGGTGTCTTCATGTATGCAAACAGGGTTTCCTCTGGCAATCCTCCAGGCACTTTCACTGCCACTGTGAAATTGGTTTTGACCTTCCTAACACCTCTTTCCTGTAACTACCTGACACGGCAGCAGTTGACAGGTATAGGGACATCATCATGTGGGTTAGCCATGCTAATACCTTTTAGCTAGATAGCCATCAAGAGTATTTGGTTTACACCCTGCTCTTCACTAGAGTGTTGTAAGGCCCTCTAGCTTGATAGATGTATAAAGAACTTGCTTTAAAAGACAACCTGCTCTTCACTAGAGTGCTTTAAGCTTTGGTTTATACACTGCTCTTCACTAGAGTGTATTATATTTTGTATCGATCAGGCCTGAAGCAACCCCACTGGCCCCTCTTCATTAGCCAGGTGTGGAGAATATAGAATATTGTTAGAGTATAGGAGGGTAGAGCAATATCCTACCCTGGTCCCCAATCTGATGAGATTTTCATCACCCCCACATCCAGAGCCTTAACCCCAACCCCAGGAAAGTGTCCATGACCACCCCAGCAGGGGCTGTGCTAGCTGCAGGTGTGGGGAAAGCATGAACCTGTGACTGTGCAACTGAGATGGGAGCAGGCAACAACACCTGTAATAGGCGGCTGCTCTCAATTGCCAACACATGAGGGGTTTTCCAATGTCACGCACATTTATATTGATAGTCCACCGCTCACACCATCCATTAACCCTTGGTGTGTATTAAAACACATGTACCTTGTATAAAACACTAATACACATTAGTTCAAATAGATGCCCTACACTTCATAATAATATTCTATGTCATCTGATATCACGCAGTAATGTGGACTCAATGAATGGTTCTTACACTCTCATGGAAAAAATATAAATATGTTTAATTATGAGAAACATGCAATAAAGAAACATCATCATTATTATCATCACTATAGACTGCACACTTAAAATGCAATACACCATAAATGGAAAAGCTGAACCATTGTCATTTGCTTCTACCTCAAATCATTTAAGACTAAGACTGATCAACGTTCTCCAAGAAATCAAAGCCACCTTAAAAACCAATTACCTGCCTCACCAGGTCGTGATACGCAACCACACAGATAATGCCGGGAAATTTAGCACCTGCCTCACCAAATCATGATAGGCAATCTCATAGAGGCATCTGCCACAATCAATAATCAATACCTCAACACATTTCTCAATGTGATATCAAATCAAGGTAAAGAAAACATCCACATACTCACTAAGGTAGGGAGCAGAAGAAAGTTGGGAAAACTGGATGCCTGGAAAAATCCACAATTCAGAATGAAAATAAAAAATAAAAAAATTAAAAAGTTGGAAGAAATCAAATAAGACACCAGTTGCTGCACCTTGGGCTTTTCATCCAAAATGCATACAAATAGGATTAAATGCTTCAAAAAGAATTTCATGTATTCAAAAAGAATTCAGCAAGACAGAGCGTCTAATATTTGGCTCTCCTCAGGCCCGTGCCAAACCCAGCCCACACATAATAAAGAAATGTCCACATACAAGACAACAAAATTGAAATCCAAAAGAAAGTAAAAACATTAGGGGTCCAAATTGAGGCATCCCTCAACTCAGATGCTCAAGTAAAATACCTTAATCAAACTTGCAACTACTACCTACGGCTACTTAGGTCCATCCACCCCTATATCACCGAAAAAGAACTGTGTCATCGTCGCCCGGGCTACGATCCTGACCAGACTAGACTACTCTAACGCTTTGATATGTGGGGCTTCCAAAACAAATCTTAAGATATGTCAAACTATTCAAAATGATGCTGTTTGCACTGTCAAAAACATTACCAGAAGATTCCACATTTTCGACCACAGGCGAAAACTCCTTTGGTTGCCTGTTCTAGATCATATCCTCTGTAAAAATGGCACCCTGGTCCATTGCTGCCTTTACAGCACTCTCCAGACTATCTCAAAATCCTGATAACTTCTTAAGAACCGATCAGAAGTGTTCGATCCTCCAACCTTGGCCTAATTCAGGGTCCAAAAACAACACGCTCAATGGGCCTAGGTAGATACTTCTCTGTCAAAGCAACCATGTTTTAGAATGCTCTACCTTCGACACTTAGATTTCTGTCGGAATTGAAGCCTTTCAGAAAAGCTATGAAAACCTTCCTATTTAAGTAAACATCCACAATCCATACTTACCCCTCTAGGTATTGTCCCATTTTCTTGTTCTATTCCGCTTGTGTTTTTGTTGCACCCTGATGCCCGCGGGCTTCTGGCGCATTATAAATGTATCAATAAAAATAAATTAAATGTTGTGAAAAACCTGAAGTTGTCTCACCCGTTAGTCCCCGGGGATCTGTCATCCAGGTGGCCAGGACACAGCCAGCACTTTTGGGTACAGTTCTTTGAGGTGGACCAATGCTGGAGGATCACCTGGGTAATGGGTCTTCAGGGAGTGGGACACCAGATGGTGAGAAACAGTATCCCATTCCCTGTAACACCTGTACCCCATCCTACAAGGTAAGATACTTAGGAACTCAAACCCCACCCCCTTTCACAACACAAACAATTTCTCACAGACAGCTCGCTATGAGAGGAAATGGACTAACACCCGAGCTGTATACCTGACATGTCCCAATACAATGGTCAGACAGGGTCAGACAATTACTGACCATCACGCAACCCGACTTTCATTACACTTGGAAACAGCAGTTCCAAGATGGCAGTCTAACACAAGGAGAAAGTTGATGAAACAGAAGGGGATCGCAAGGAGGGAAGTGCACATGACATTTTCGACAACGAACTGTGACTTTGATGAAACCTCGAGAATAGAAGTGTAAGACCAGGAAACCAGGCTGAAGAATCCTTCATTGTGTGTCAGAGGTACCCGGGGCCCTCCTGCTTCAATAATCAAGGCGGGGAGAATCGCCTTCTGTCGTGGTACTGTTCTTGGCTCCTACAACAAAGCAGCGCCAGTGAAATCAACACAACCGCTGAGTTGGGGAGACCGATTCTAAATTGGTCTGTGTTGAAGCCAAGTTTTCAAGCGGTGAACAGTATATGAAACGAATGTGATAACCAACGCAAGTAAAATTGAACAACAGATGAGTGATTGAACTTTGAAAACAAGACAGAGTGGTGCAGCACCTCATGCAGTCTCATTTGAAGGTCTCTGTAAAGGTATCCAACTGAGATTTGACAAAGGTGAAAGAGTGGCAAAGAATGGTGCACCGAAGGGGCCATGCAGCGGGTCAAGCATAATCCTGTGCACAATTGAACATCGTCGATGTTGATACTGCCCAGAAAGTTGATGAAAAAGTAAAGTTGGTCTGAGCCCGAACGAGGGAGATCAATTGAAAGCTTTGAGTGGAAGCAAATTTGTGTTAGAGTGAATTAAATTGGTCCGAGCCCAATGGAGGGAGACTGATTGAACATTGGGCCTCATTACGAGGTTGGAGGTAGCCTTGCCGGTTAAACCGGCTTGGGTACCTCCAAACCGGCAAGAAAATCTGGCACCCATGAATGGGCAATTACCAGGGTATTCCGGCCCCGCCGGAACCGGTAATTGCCCTTTCACGGGTGCCGGTAGATCCCCATTCCCATTTGAGCCCAATAAGGCAATAAGGCTCAATGGGAATGGGGATGCCTGTAGCACCAGCACGGTTCATTACCGTGCCGTTGCTACAGGCTTGCTGTGCTCGCGGTTGCCTTTCATTCCACCAGGACAGGCCTGGCGGAATGAAAGGCACCCGCGAGCACAACTCAGAGTTTGCCAGTCCAGATACAACGGTACCAGTGAGCTTACCGGTGCCTTTGTATCCAGACCAGCAACCTCGTAATGAGGCCCATTGTGTTAAAATGGATCTTAACCTGGCTGAGGGTGATCCGGGGTGGACCGTGAATCACCTGAGAAATTGGATACATGAAAGATCCTATGAGCATTATGTCAAAGGGGATCTGAGCCCGGCTGGGAGGATCTGAGATGAATAGTGAATCACCTGAGAAATAGAGCATGTGTGAAATCCTAAGGGGAAAATAACTTATTACTTGTTTGTCACATCAGGCCCTCTGAAAGAAGAGACTTTTAAATGCAACGAGAATTGGGCATTGACACATAACCTGTAGGAACAAGGACATACAGAGCTGGTTCACCTAATGAATAGCCAAAGGGAACCAGAGAACATGGAACATTGTGGATTACAGTGACCTATACAAATGGTCACTTGTTGTATGAGAGTAGCGTAGAGTGTGAGGAAGAAAGGAAAGTGAATGAATGGTGGGAATTTGCTGTGCGTGAGCCCAGTATATTGTTTTTTATGGAATTGTTTTGATGAAATTGTATGAGTTATGTATGTTAATTGATCCATTTTTTAATGAAATGAATAATTATTAAAACTGATTTTGTATTATAATAATTGGTTTATTGATATATATCAAAAGATAAACTGGATATAAGGTGTCATGTCTCATCCACTGGTCCACTGTTGCTTTTGTAGAACATCTGGACGAAGAGACTTTTAAATGCAAAGAGACTTGGGCACTGAAGGCCATGATGGTTTGAGCTGTACCCTCGTCTTTGAGAAGCCAGAGACTGTGCTAAGCTCAGGTGTGCCGCCTTTTCCCATGCTGAAAATGTGGGGAAGGGACCACAATGACCTGAATATCCCTGACATATCATTTCTTGAACACTTCTTTCTTTTACATTATATTGTTTCCCACTGTATTTGTATTTAGAGGTATGGATTGGCAATAGATTTTTCCATATAGGCCTTTTTGTTTTGACAAGACACCACTAGGACTGCGTTACTATTATTTGATGGTTGTAGCTTGCTCTCATCTTTAGATTTAGGATTAGATAGGTGTTTTTCAAAAGCTTTTTGAAGTTCAATAAACGCCCTTGAATGGGGTCACTAGTGTCTGTCTTATTGTTGATACCATGCCTTCCTTAAAATGTTCATCAGACTTACTGGTGCCAGCATATAGCCAATCCAGGATAAGATGCCTCATTACAAGTATGGCGGTAAATGGTAAAATTGGCTGTAATTTATGCCAAATTATAAGGTTGGGCTATGGAGTGGAAGATTTACTCCAGGAAAATCCTGGAGGTAAATACTGCCACTCACTGCTGAAAAATCTGTAGAATTTTGCCAGGGTAATTCTGCCCAAAAATCCTCATTGAGTCTAATAGACTTAAAAATATTGGGGAAATACACCGCCACTGCCACCTGTATTCTGGCGGACCAAGTGCCGGCAACAGTATTTCAGCTGGGCAGTATTCCAGCAGATTTACCACCGTAATACTGCCCAACTCACAATGAGGCCCAAGGTGTCTCCTCTTAGGTTGTGAGCTGAATAAGGTGCCTTGAGTAAAAGCAACAACCATTCCCCTAACAGCTCAAAAGAAAGCTACATAAAGTAGAGTTCTGCTTAAAATAAAACTAAAACAGCCAGAACCAGTTAAAGGATTCAAAACCCATAAAAAGATTTACAAGTGGAATCACCCACCCGTCTGTATCTGCCTCCTCCTGCCAGCTCTGTCACCTGAACAGCAGTCCCTTATACACCCTCTGGGGAGTCCCTATATTCATGCCTTTCCACGCCTACTGTCTCTGTCCTTCAGAGTCCATGAGGAATTTTACCAGCAATTATATTTTAGATCACAGAACTTTCACGTGCACAGCATGGCGAATGGCGTGGCTCTGTCCTTCGACATAATAGAACTACAGAAGGCCTGATTTTTGTAGTTCACAGTGTTTGCCACCTAACTATGTTTTGTATTTTACAAGAACATTGGCTTCCGTCCTGGAGAGAACCTACATTGAAATTGACTGGGATGTTTATGCAAGGAGACTGTTCTGTACCCAGTTCAAGGTCATTGGCTCCCAGACCAGCCTATTTAGAAAAAACCCTGATGTACTTAAAGCAAAGCAAATCTTGCTGATTGCATTTCACTAAATATAAATGTGTTTACATCGCAATTGTGCATTATAGCAAGAAAGCCTTATTTCAAATATTTACATCGCACTGTGCATTATAGCACAAAGTCCTGAATTTCAAGTCTTTAAGGGCCTCATTACACGGATGGCGGAGAACCATGGCGCTAATAGCGCCATGGTTCATGCCGGTAAAATACCGGCACCGCCTTGGCGGAAAGGGGAATTACCGCCCCATTCCAAGGTTGGCGGGGCGGTAATTCCCCCTTCCACCATTGCCCTTCCCCATTCCCATTTTTGCCCCATAGGGTTCTATGGGAATGGGGAAGGCGCTAATTACGGTACCGTAATTAGCTCCCTGGGTCCCTTTGCGGGTTGGTTTTTAACACCTGCAAAAAGCAGGCGTTAAATTCCCCAACCCGCAAAGGGACCTCGTAGTAAGGCGGTAAGGATTTACTGGTACCGGTAAAATACCGGTACCGGTAAACCCTTACCGCCATCCGTGTAATGAGGCCCTTTCTTGCACTCTACAGAAGGCCTGTATTTCAAGTGTTTATATTGTGCTGTGTTTTTCAGCATATATGATAATGTTTTCATTGCGCTGTGCAATATAGCAAGAAAGGCCTGTTTGCGGCTCAAATGCATGGCTAATATGAGCAGACCTAGAAAATACATGTCACCACAGCTAACTGTATTACTTAGGATGTAGTCAAAAGTAAAAAATCTTAGAGAGTTGTCTCTCATTAACAATTGTCATACAATTTAGGGACCTTCATGCATTTAGATTATGCAGAACTTTTTCTAAACTAAAATAGATAGATTTATGTATCTATTACATTATACAACACCTTTCATGAATGGTATTTGCTTGCAATATTTATTTATTGGGCCTGGAGAAAAAAGGCAGGGGGTTGGAGAACAGGGGAGGAAACAACAATAGCTGCATTATTAGGCCTTGTGACATTGAGATTGTGCAAGTTCAGTAAAAAGAAGTGCAGGAGGGAGGGGAGTAGGGCGGGGGAGGTGTGGTGCAAGCAGGGGAGTAAGAGAGCCCCTAGGACAAGGCAAGTACTCAGGTAGGCCAGGTGGCCAAGCACCAGGGGAAGCAGGGAGTGAGAACCACATGCTAAGTGCAAGGACAAGGATGCCTGAGGATCAAAACAAGTGCCGGCTACACAATTAAACACTTGTTGCACTCTTAAATGTAAGAGGATTCAATTCAACACTACAGCTAAGTCAACGCCTATTCTGGAATACTGAATGAAAACCCTTATTGATATATCTTTAGGTCCAGTTCATGCGTTCTGGATGACTACCCTTATATAACACCCCTCTCTTGGAATCCCCCTGACCCCACTGAGCCAAGAAGTAGTTCTGTTTTGCAAGTTAAAAGGTTTATTTGATAATTTAAACAATAGGTATATATATCCCACTTTATAATAAATTAATAATTGAATATCACCCTTAATCTGATATGATAAAGATCAACAACGGAGAATCTGGCACTAGCACACTTCTTATAATCACTAATGAGTTGACATGAAATGGATAAGATAGCACACTGGTAAATAGGAACCAAAGTATAATGTGGTAGAGGATGCTTTATGTAAGCTCAGGTGGATGCAATATTCAATGAATGCAGTACAGAAAATACTCAATATGATTTCAACCAAACAATGTAATCACTTTTCTCTGGCTATTCACTCCCCCCCTCTTTATGCAATGCAAGGAAATGGGAGGAAAGCACACAGTTCTCAGAAATGCAATCAATGTAATCAGTTCAATCCAGCAAGCTTAGACAACAGAAAACAGATAGGGGTTTTGAAATCACAGGCCCAAATTGCTTTGATATGTGCTGGCAATGAATTAAAAAAATATGCTAAACGCTTTTAATTCCCTTACAGAGGTTCAGGGTGAGTGGTATCTAGTTAATCTTAGTCCAGGCTCACACTAGCAATGAGGCAGGGATAGTTAGCAGGTTAAACGAATTTCTGGCAATTGGAAGGCAAGCAGCAGCAGTTTTTACATGTGAAGAAATTTCAAATCGCGGTAAAATTCGCGGATGCGTGTTCCGCGATTGCGGTAAAACTATAAGGGGTAGGAATGCGGTTCTTGGTGCGATTCAAAGCTCCGATTCTAAGCTATCAGAGGAAAGTTACTGCAAGTCTCTAGCCCAAACGGTCGCGGAGATATGAGCGATTTAATAAAGGTCGTTTTTGGGTTTGCAAATTTCAAAAGCTCGAAATGACAAGTGCAGCTTGCAACTAGAAATGACAGGTGACAGCTAGGAGGCAGTTCTACTTAGGTTAAATAGATTGAATTAGATGAATTTAAACTAAGAGATTGGTTCTACACAGTTTCTAGGTGCTCACACTATATTCTTGAATTAAATGGGCCTCATCACGGATCTGGTCAGGGTTTTAGACTGGACTCTGGTCTGGTCTGGTCTGGCCTCTGCACTTCACAGTGATCTGGGTCAGCTCTCTCTGCTGGTCTGGGTCTCTCTGGGTACAGCACTGCTTTCTCTCTGGTCTGGTCTCTTAGTTCTGGATAGATTGAAGTCTCTAGTTTGGCTCTCTGGAGGTTGATGGAGGTAAAGTATGGATTTTTCCGGCAGAGCGTCCCGCTGCAGATGGATTTGGAAGGTCCCTATCTGTCCTGTCTGTCTGCTTTTATGTGTTTAGAATGTGGGTGTGTTCTAGCATCACTGACCCTACCTCTCTCTCAGCTTCTAATTGGTCAAACTTCCATTTATCATTTGATTGGGGAATGAACTGTGAGTCAGAGTGATGTCATTTTACAGCCTGCAGAAAGTCCACTCCTCCTGTCAACTTACACACAAATCTAGATTTGAAACAAATACATATTTGCAGAGGTACATATTGTTTTAAAATCATATGCACCCATCATGCATTACAGGAGGTATACCCTGTTCAAACTCTGCTCTTCCTGGGAGCTTGCATTCAGAAATGGCACATATTTCACTTTTTAACTGATTTTGCAATTTCTGACATTGACCCAACTTTACATACATGTGTGCAGGGAGTAGGGACATTAACTGATGAAGTTTCAGATTTTTAACATGCATACATTTAGAGTAATATCCACTTTTCCGCTGACACCCCCCTGAACATGCCACCGGGTCGAAAAACCTCTTAAAATGTGGGCAGAAAAATCACAAGAATTATGGTATCATTTATAAAATTTTCACATGTCCGCTCTATGAGTTATTCATCTTTTTAAAGTTATGTTCTGGCTCCAAAGGGGTGTGGTTTCCCAGGTCACATGGTATAGAAACCAGTCTTTCCAGTTTCTGCCAAGCCAGCTTGCTCTCACAGGCAGTGCCCCTCCCAGCTCCTGCCAAGAGGAAGCTACATTTTACGACTGCGTAATAAAAACCTTTGCCTGAGTGAAGAGGGCTTTGTTCACTCTCCTGCAGAGCACAGATAATTCAATTATCAGATAGATGGCATATCCTTCGTGTGGGCAGCAAAAGGAAGGTTGGCCTGGGAACACAGCTGTGACTCAAGTTTCCCTTCTGATGGGGGTAGTTGCCAGGCAGAATTCAGTTCCTTAAGCCAGGTTTCAGATAAAATGTCACTTTTTGTTCCCCAGTTCCTGCATTCAAATAAAACTAAACATTTTCACATATGCAGCTAGAAGGCTGATTCTAAGTTTAAAACTATGACATTTAAACAATTGCAACCTATGTGATACTCAAAAGTAGGTCACTCAGTCAATTTAAACATTTTCGATTTTAGTGTCTTTAAATCCAGTGCAACTTAAACTGCTGACTCCATAGCAGTTTTGTTATAAGCATTGTTTTGGGCTCTTCATTTCCCAGATTTTGTAGGCACACAACACTCCATTCTACCAAATGTCTGCTGGTGTTCAGTGAATATTTTGCACATATTGCAATGTTTGAAATAGGCACTTTGGCTTGCCTTCAGAGAAACACAGGGTGGTTTTAAACTGCCGGCTTTTGGATAGTGGTGAGTACTGGTACTACACCCATTTTTGGGATTTAAGAAAATGAATTCCCAACAGTTATGGGTTTGCTTTTGGCAATCAGCATTGCCACTCCCAATGGTTTCAGACTACTGTGCGGGTAGTCCAATGGTGGTTTTAGGCAGTGTCCTTCTGTGCCCATAACATCGGCAAAAATGGGTGGCAGCCTATTCTTCCTGCATTTCCCTGTGCATTTTCTGGGAAGCTCTGGCCATCATGATGTTTTCATGTCAGTACTGCACAGTTTTGAGGTAGGGCTCGGATGCATGGGTAAATACATCCCACAAGCCCCCCTCTTGCGATGGCCATTCTATTTCACGAATGGGACTCGCAAGACCTGGGATGTTTCCTGATCTTCTTCCAATAGATGGCACAGTTCAGCATCTTCTTCTACATCCGGTACTGATCGATCGGTTCTCCTCGCCGGTCCTGATGGGAAGATTGGGCGGTACCCCGAGCCCGTTGCGTCTCAGCTCCCGGTCTCCGGATCGTCCTCCTTGGCCCGTCTCAAGGTTTTCTTTCTCCTAGGACGACAAAGGAAGAGCGGCAATACCTATTCATAGACGTTTTTCCACCACCGTTGAGATAGTGGGGCAGCATATGCCTTTCATCATCACGAAACATTACATTCTTATTTTGAAAAAAAAAACAGTATAACTAAGAGACAGTTTCATGCAAATCACAATATTTAGAGACTAGATGTGGTATGTTTTATGATTGGAACAGAATTAGTCTGAGACAGTACCCGCTAGGATTCCAGAGGATTCCTCCAGTTGTTGCAGAGTGTGCCTGGGATGGCAACACTTCAACTGGTTTATGTGTACCCACTTGTCTTCCCCCTCTGCCGAACCGCCTTTGGGGATGCGGATCTTGTAGGCCACAGGGGAGATCTTATCGACGATCTCAAAGGGTCCTTTCCATGTAGGCAAAAATTTGCGCTGCTTGGCCTGGTTCCTTTGGAAGTTGTATAGATAGACCCGGTCCCCCACCTGATATTCCTTCCTGGAAGTTTTCAGGTCATAGTGGGTCTTCATGCTATCAGCTGATCTTTCTAGATTCCGCTGAGCATAAGCAAAAGCATGTTGGAGGTGTTTCCTTAAATTCTCTACATACTCATGAGTAGTGGAGGCATTTATCAGTGTCTGCTCTTGGGTCCTATAGAGCAAATGCTGAGGAAGCACCATCTTGCGCCCAGTCATCAATTCAAATGGTGACATTTTGGTTGCAGATGAAGGGGTAGATCTGATAGCCATTAGGACCAGAGGTAATCGGATATCCCAACTTGGCCCAGAATCTGCCACAAACTTCTTTAATATGCTCACAATGGTTCGGTTATATCTCTCTACTGCCCCCGAAGAAGCTGGCCGATAAGCAATATGCAACTTCCTTTTGACCCCCAGTATCTCCCACATCTTTGTCATTACTTCACTGGTGAAGTGGCTACCTCTGTCTGACTCAATCCTTTGAGGTAGACCAAAACGGGAAAAGATGTGGTTAATCATCAAGGCAGCTGCAGTTTCTGCCTTACAATTTGGGGCTGGGAGACATTCCACCCACTTGGTAAACAAGCATGTCACAGTCAACATGTACTTATTCCCCCTAGCCGAGCGAATCACAGGGCCTACAAAGTCGATTTGTAAATCTGACCATGGCAGTGTCATTCCCCTCTTTTGTAAAGGCGCCCGGTGTGTGAGGGATGTCGGCTGAAATTGTGCACACACAAGACAACCCTTCAAATATTGGTTGAGGTCCTGGCCCATGTGTGGCCAGTATGCAACCTCTCTTAAGATTTCCAATGTTGTGTGAAACCCCCTATGACCGGCGGTGGCCGCATCATGGGCGTGACTTAACATCAGGCTTCGGAATGAGGTAGGAACCACCCACTGATCGTGGCCAGCTTTGGATTTCCTTACCAGCAAACCGTCTTGGATCCGGAACATTTTTGGACATTTCATCAACACTCTTAGGTCCTCTTTCCCAATGTAATCGGTATCCGTCAGGGGAAAGTTCTCAGGGTCCTCCAGGTGCTGGTAAAATTTACCAATAATTGGATCCCCCTTCTGAGCGGTAATCAAATCAGCATCAGGGGTCTCCTTACTCCATTGTGCAATTGAAAGGTCGTTGTGAGCATTTGTCTGGGACCTAGTGATAGCAGTGACCTGGATTTCCCCCAACAGGGACTCAATCTCAATTAGATCCCCTTGGATGGCCCCGGTTTTGGCCAGCTGATCAGCTAAGTCATTTCCAGTTTTGTCTGGTCCCTCTACTTTGGAATGACCCTTGATCTTCTTCCAATAGATGGTCATCTCATTCGAGGTGACCAGATCATCAATGTTTTGGATCAACTTCCCATGTTTCAAGGGTTTGTTGTTAGCACATAACATGCCTCGGGTTTTCCAATTAACCAGGTGCTCCACGAACCCGTTCCGTACATAATCCGAATCTGTGATTATGACCAGTTCGTGGAGTTGATGCTGGACAGCAGTGAGGATGGCTTGATGCACAGCCATCAATTCTGCCACCTGACTACTTCGGGGACCAATTTTGTATCCAGCGGAGGGTTCTGGGGACTCATTCACCCATGCATTCCCTACGCCAGCCACCAGTTCTTTCTCCCCGTTGTTGTCAACATGGTAAGAGCATCCATCCACATAGACAGTGGGCATTCCCTCACACTTGTCCTCTTCAAAGACTTTGTGGGGGGAATTAAGGTATGCCTCCATGTTGTCCTTTATCTTTAGACTTTCGTCCTCGAGACAGTTTTCTCTGGCACAATCATGCAAGTCAGCCAGACCTTGCGCGAGGGGACTCTTCTTGTTTTGGCCATATCTGACCTCCACAGGAAAGCCTTGCATTGACAGAATCCAGGAAGTAATTCGGGAATTACTCACATTTCCGGCCCGGATTCTGTCACTTTGGAGATATTGCAGAGGCTGGTGTGGAGTCTCCACTATGATGTGTTCCCCCTGGATAAACGGGCGGTAATTCTTCAATGCCCACACCGTTGCCAGGAGTGCCTTCTCACAATCGTTGAATTTTTCCTCCACAGAGGATAAAGTTTTGCTCGCATAGGAGATTACTTTATTGACCTTGTCATGCTTTTGGTATAATACTGCCGTCAAGCACGTATCAGAGAACCCTGTCTCCAGGAAGAACTCCTTGTTTCTGACAGGGTAAGCTAGGCAAGGCGCTTGTGAGAGGCTTCTCTTGAGTTGTCTTACTGCCTCGAATTGTTCTGGACCCCATTCCCACTTGACCCCCCCCTTTAGGAGATGAATCAGGGGTCTGGTGATCTCTGCGTAGCCCTCAATGAACTTTCTGCTGTAATTAGTCAGTCCAAGGAGGCTCCTTAGTTCCCGCAGAGTTGTGGGGTCTTTCAGTTTCTGAAGTGCTTCCACTTTCTTTTCCTGGGGACAGAGGCCCTGAGGAGTAATCTCATGCCCCAAGAAATTAACACGGGTTCTACACCACTGTGCTTTCTGAAAGGAAAGTTTTGCTCCGGCGGCCCTCAACTGTGTCAGAACATAACGGATCTCCGCTATGTGTTCCTCCACAGATGAACTTTTGATGAGGACATCATCTACATAAGCCAGGTTACCCCTTGCACCCAGGTCGGGCATGGCCTTATGTAGGAAAATGTTGAATTCATTGCCGGAGTTGAGGTATCCGAAGGGAGTCCGGGTCCAGGTGTACTGCTGGCCCCCAAAGGTAAAAGCCAGCTTGTATTGGTCCTCCCTACTGACAGGCACAGTCCAGTATCCATTGGTCAGGTCTATTGCAGTGAATACCTGTGACCCCTGGATCTGGGCCAGCCCTTGGTCAATGTAGGGCAGAGGCCATCGGGAAGTATGGACCCGTTTGTTGAGCTCCCTGAGGTCGGCGCAGAGTCTCCACTGGCCGTTTGGCTTCAATATTCCCAGCACCGGATTATTGAAGGTGCTGTGGACTGGACGGATTATTCCCCGGGACTCAAGGTTCTTAATTATTTCAGTAAGGGACTCCATTGATGCGAGAGGCAAGCGATATTGCTTCACAAACACAGGAGTCATGCCAGGGTCCGTGGGGATTGTTGTTGTGTGGATGTCAGTGCGACCACAGTCATATGAGTCTACCGCAAAGAGATCTTGGAAATCCAAGAAAACTTGTTTCAACTTTTGCTTTTGTTCCAGAGTCACACAGGCATCAGCTAGGTTGACTCTCTCTTCCACCATCTGCCTGAAGCCTGGAAAGACTTCTGGTTTGGCTATCTCCGCGGCCTCCTCCAGCTGGGTGGAGAAGTCCCTGGTCAGAGTGCTGATCTGGACCGGAGGCTTCAGGTGGGAAAGGCAGCCCTCATGGACCTGGAAAATCACCTCATCCCTCCTGAAGTCACAAGTCACATCTTCCTTACCATAGGGGCAGGAAGTGTACACCAGGAAGTTCCCCCCATGCCGGGTAAAAATCCTGTCTGGTGTTGCGTGGTCCTCACTGTCACTGTCAACGCAGTCCTTGGGGATTGGTCCTAACAGTTCATTTACTAAGTCGATGGAAAAATGTCGGTCATCAACCGCCATTCCAATAATGGTGCCTGCGGCTAGAGTAATACTCTTTAAGTCGCTGTTATCCACCTCTATTAGAATGGTGTCATGTTCTATGTTGACTAATGGAGTTGGGTTGACCCCTAACCCTTGCAGTTGGAGAGAAGCATTTAGATGTATGTAAGCATCAGGGTTTTGCAAATATTGTCCTCTTTTAACTTTCACTTCCAGGGAGAATTGTCGGGTCCTTTCTGGGATGGTGACTTCCTCTTTAACCTGAATTTCAACTGCATAAGGTAGCAATTGAGCTGACCTAAATGCTTTTTCTGGATCATCAAAGCCCATGGGATTATCCGCTAATCGGGACCAAGCTTTGAAGTTTATTAGGTCCAAACTAATGGCAAAGCGATAGAGAATGTCACTGCCTAAGTAAAAGGCGGCAGTGACGTCTCGCACGACCCAACAATTATGGACTATGCTCTTGTTGCCAATGGAGATTTTGAGCATACACCTGCTTGGCAGGAGATGTTTTGAATTGGGTGCTTCCAGGTCCATTTCCCATTTGTCTATCAGTTTGAAGGTGGGAATGGCTGGATCTTTTGGGAGTTGGCGAAACATGGCTTCGCTGATGAAGCTCTTACCGTTGTTCACACACACTCGAGCGAGAACAGAGTCCTTCCCATCATTTAACTGAACAGGGATGAACAACTGCTCTCCAATTTGCTGAATATCAGCCAGGCTTTGAGCTGATTTCACATCTTTCTGGACTATAGGAGTGGGAGTTTCAGATTGTGGATTAGTATAGAATTTCAGAGTGTTTCCTTCCAGCGTGGAATACCACTTTAGACTGGAAGGAAGGTTGATTTTCAGAAATAGAGAGGACCCTCCATCACCAGTCTGTTGTCCTACTGCTATTACTGTCACGTCTGTAATTTGGCTATTCTGGAAGTGAAATTCTACTTGGTCAGGTTTTTGTTCAACCATGTGGCAGGTGCCGTTTAAACTAACATGGTTGACACTCTGTTTTAATTTTATTGGTCGGCTAGTCTGGGTCCAGAGGACCTTGTTTACACAATCTATTAGGGGTGACAACCTTCTCAGGAGGTCATTCCCTAGTAAACAAGGGGTGCCCTCTGGGGTCACAACTATGACCGGGTGTTTCAACTTGTGTCGCCCGATCTTAATGTCCAAGTCTGCAGTCCCCTCAACGGGAATTTCCTTCCCGTCAAAGTTCTGCAGTTGTCCAGGAAGAGAGGTGAGAGGAATTTGGTAATCCTCTCCCCTTCCTGCATTCAGTTCATCAAAGGCCCTTCTGGACAGAAGGGTAGCTTGAGATCCAGTGTCCACCAGTGCCGAGATTGTACCCTGCCCCTGTACTTGTACCGGGGCATAATATCTTCCCTCCTTCTCCTCAAGGGGGCACAGATAATGTACATTTTTGGACAACTGGTGGGCTAACTTTCTGGTTTTGGACATCGCTAGCGAAGAGATTTGGGCAGAATTCTGTGGAGAGTCTTGGGAATCTGAAAGAAAAAGTTGGCAACTGGAGATCAGAGCCATTGTGGGTTCCCCTGGTTCCGGTTCTGGGCCGCCCCCCCCTTTTTGGAGGCAGTCACCAGGATGGGTTTGAACCAGGGGATTTTCTTGCTGTTGGTTCTGGGATGAGATAGTGGGCGGCGGTAGCTCAGTCTCCACATCTCCCCAGTCTGAATTTGCATCCCTAGGGACCCATTTTTCTTTGGGAGGAGTTCCCCCCTTTCTGAAGGAGAAGATCCTTTTCCCAGGATCCTCTGAGGATCCCTCTCCCTCAAATTGGACGATCTGTACCTCCTCCTCAAACTGAGTCTGTTTGGGTCTTTTGTTTCTCCTACCCCCCCTCTGCTCCTTAGGAGGCAGACTTTCAGGGGCAAGAGATTTTGTTTCCGGTTCCTGGGTTTCCAGGGGCTGTTTACAAGTGAGGAAGGAAGCTTCCTCCAAGGCTTTACACCCCCCTTCCCTTTGTGCCTCCTCCCTGGGAACCGGTGAGTTATCGGAGTGCTGCCCCCGTCATTGTTCTGGAGCACCAGGTCCAGAATTGGGTGCGTTCTGCGCCGGCACGCCCATCTGAGGGTTCTGCTGAGCCCTCAGTATGTGACCCAGATCCCGCGCCATGTTTTGAACCTGGCGCTCTAACTGGGAAACCCGCTCAGGCTGATACGGGGCCCTGTTTTCTCCCCTGGGCTGATCCCGGGAAGGGTAGCTGTCCCTTCTTTGGTAGTACCCCTGGTTGGGAAGGTTTGGGTACCCCTCCACCCTTGGCCTCCCCTCTCCCGGATTCAGTGGTCTGGGCTCAGGGAATTGGGGAAAGAAGGATGGATGGTTTTGGGGCTGAAAGTCGGGTGGATATCTGGGGAAAAAGTTCTGCCCAGGGTTTGGTAAATTTCTGCCCTCCGGTGGGAAGTTTGGAGGGAAGTTCCCTGGGTTAGGTGCTTGGCTGGATCCCCCCCCTTGGGCTGGAGGAGTCCACACATAACCCAGGATGGGTCTGTTACCTTTGTAGCGAGGACTTACATAGTCAGGAGAGCGAGGGACCCCATTTGTGGGGCTGCCTCCCTGGCTCCCTGTCTGTGACTGGCCCGAGGACCTTCTGGGCCTAGCATTATTAGGTGCAGGTAGGTTTTTAGGCCCCCCCATCTCCAAATCCAAAACGGGGGTGACCTTTACCTCTGCCACCTTGGCAGCAGCAGGGGTGCTGTTGGCTTTGGGGTTTTTCTGGGCATTGCTTTTATTTTCTATGGGCTTCTGCACCTCATAGATCCGGGTAGCCTGTTCAATGACCCAGTCTAAAGATCTTTTCTCATGAAAATCTCTCACGAGCTGGGTCATTATATATTTGGGCAAGGCATGGAAAAACGTATTGACAAACTCTCTACTATCTGTGCGCACCCTTCTGGTGGTTTGCGCAAAAGCACGCTTTAACTCCTGCACAAATTCTCGTGGGGCCTGATCCTCCCCACATTGCAAATTGTAGGCTGCCTTGCGAGCCTCTTGAGGATTTCTGTGAACAGAAAAATGTTTCAGGATGGCCGCCTTATATGTGGACCATCTTAAATGATTTTGGTCCTCCAGCCCCGCAAAGAAACTGGAGTATTCCGGGGAGAATGTCCACTTTACATATTGAATACAGCTTTGGCTGTCCCTCAAATGGAAAGTCTCCATCATTTGTTCAAACAACTCTAAGTGCTCCCAAACAGAATACTTAGCGTTCTTATGGTAAGGCGTGATGACGCTCCTGATCGCCTTAATCTGCTTTAAGGGGTCCTTAAGCAAGGCCCTTTTTGCCTTATTGGCCTTTTTGGTTCGGGTAACCCTTGTCCATTCTTCCTCGGACTCAGAGGCACTGCTCCCAGAGGTTCCCGTCTGTTCTTCCAGGTTTTCCCGGATTCTGCGAGCCTGGGAATGGCTGGCATAATTTGGGGACCTGGTCTCCTGTGTCCTGCGCAGTTCAGAGGAGTCTTCAGATTCCTCCTTGCTGCCAGGATTTGATGGGTACCCCCTCCACTGACCTAACTGGGCAGAGGTTTTCAGGATGCCCTTAATGGGCCTACTCTCCTGGGGTTCCCCATTGAACTGTACTGTACTTGGGTGCCCATACCCGGATGCCCACCCCTCCATTCCTGAGTGGTACTGGCCTATGAGCCCCATACTCTTAGCTGGATAGTGATCTGCCATCCCTGCGGCCCTGTGCTCATGTGCGCCAGGGGACATGGGGGTGGTAGAGTCCAGGGACTGGGGAAAATGAAGGCCCCTGGTGTTAGGGCTCCTGCGGTTATGGTCAGGAATCTCTCTTTCCCAGCGGACCTCATCTCTATCCGCCCCTGCTCCCTGTTGCAATGCAAGAGCCTGCATTTGTGCTTTCAGTTCCTCTGTTAAGGCCTTACTCGACTCTATCAGTTTCTCCTGCATCGCTACCTGTTGCTGGAGCCTATCATTGTGTTGACAGAGGGCCTCATTCTCCCTCTGTGCTTCCTGGTTGGTCCTGGAGAACTGGGCCAGTCTTTGCTGCAGGAGGTTTACCTCCTGGGCAATGTCCCTATTGGCCTGCTCCTTTCTTGCTAGAGCATCTTCCACCCTTCTGGTGTGCTCTACCAAGTTCTGGTTTTCTTTTTGGAGATCACCCAGCCCCTGGTGGGCCAGGTGATTTTCTTCCATTTTTCTTTTTAAATGGCAGACTTCCTGGCCTAAGGCGTCTCTTTCCTGACTAAGAGCCTGCATTTGTGCCGCCAGGTCGTCCCTTTGCCTTTGGAAGGCACCAGCTTTCTGGCGCTCCTGATCAAACTCTGCCTGGGTATCCAGGTCTTTCAGAATCAGTTTATTGCTCTCCTCCTTCACTCTATCTAGGTGGCCTTGCAGGGTGACTACCTGCTCAGCACATGCCCTATTGAAGTCTAGCTGTTGCTCCAGCTTTTTCTGGCTTTGCAGTAGGGAGTCCAAACCTTCTTGGTGTTCCTTCTGCAAGGCCAGAAATCTGGTATCCTGTTCTGACTTTTCCTTTTGCAGCACATCCATATCCTCCTTTATTTTAGTGATGTACTGTCTGGTCTCATTTTCTGACTCCTGGCTTCTGTGCAGCCTTTGCTCAGAAGAGTCCAGATCAGATTGGGCCTTCTCTAACGCCATCTGTTGCCTTTTTGCCAGATCATGGCCTTCAGCACATTTATTCTGTATGGCTCCCATGTATAAATATAAATATGCCGCTATCCTAACAATCTTGTCGTGCTCATCTTTGGCCTTAGGAGCCATATATAGTTCACTCAGGGCCACGTGTAATGGACCCTGATCTCTATATATATCTGACCCTGTTTCAGTGACCTGTTGCGTGATGGCCTGCAACCAGACTGTTTGGTCCTGGTGAGTCCATTCACCTCTCACAAATAGTTTGTGTAAGAAGTGCTCTCTGGCTATTTTCATATCTACCAAGGTCGTCATTCTAGAGATTGGTCTCTGTCCTGACTTACAGAAGTTAGTATTTTAGTTTTGCAGAACAGAACTTTTCTTGGAGTGTCCCTTTTGAGGAATGCTTCACAGCGTAATGCAGCGTGGTGATCCGACTGGATGTATGTATCCCGTCAGTTAGCACACTGTATTAAGCTGCACAAGTGGTAAATCTAACCCAACGTCTCGGCTCGAGCCCCCAATTTGTAAGAGGATTCAATTCAACACTACAGCTAAGTCAACGCCTATTCTGGAATACTGAATGAAAACCCTTATTGATATATCTTTAGGTCCAGTTCATGCGTTCTGGATGACTACCCTTATATAACACCCCTCTCTTGGAATCCCCCTGACCCCACTGAGCCAAGAAGTAGTTCTGTTTTGCAAGTTAAAAGGTTTATTTGATAATTTAAACAATAGGTATATATATCCCACTTTATAATAAATTAATAATTGAATATCACCCTTAATCTGATATGATAAAGATCAACAACGGAGAATCTGGCACTAGCACACTTCTTATAATCACTAATGAGTTGACATGAAATGGATAAGATAGCACACTGGTAAATAGGAACCAAAGTATAATGTGGTAGAGGATGCTTTATGTAAGCTCAGGTGGATGCAATATTCAATGAATGCAGTACAGAAAATACTCAATATGATTTCAACCAAACAATGTAATCACTTTTCTCTGGCTATTCACTCCCCCCCTCTTTATGCAATGCAAGGAAATGGGAGGAAAGCACACAGTTCTCAGAAATGCAATCAATGTAATCAGTTCAATCCAGCAAGCTTAGACAACAGAAAACAGATAGGGGTTTTGAAATCACAGGCCCAAATTGCTTTGATATGTGCTGGCAATGAATTAAAAAAATATGCTAAACGCTTTTAATTCCCTTACAGAGGTTCAGGGTGAGTGGTATCTAGTTAATCTTAGTCCAGGCTCACACTAGCAATGAGGCAGGGATAGTTAGCAGGTTAAACGAATTTCTGGCAATTGGAAGGCAAGCAGCAGCAGTTTTTACATGTGAAGAAATTTCAAATCGCGGTAAAATTCGCGGATGCGTGTTCCGCGATTGCGGTAAAACTATAAGGGGTAGGAATGCGGTTCTTGGTGCGATTCAAAGCTCCGATTCTAAGCTATCAGAGGAAAGTTACTGCAAGTCTCTAGCCCAAACGGTCGCGGAGATATGAGCGATTTAATAAAGGTCGTTTTTGGGTTTGCAAATTTCAAAAGCTCGAAATGACAAGTGCAGCTTGCAACTAGAAATGACAGGTGACAGCTAGGAGGCAGTTCTACTTAGGTTAAATAGATTGAATTAGATGAATTTAAACTAAGAGATTGGTTCTACACAGTTTCTAGGTACTCACACTATATTCTTGAATTAAATGGGCCTCATCACGGATCTGGTCAGGGTTTTAGACTGGACTCTGGTCTGGTCTGGTCTGGCCTCTGCACTTCACAGTGATCTGGGTCAGCTCTCTCTGCTGGTCTGGGTCTCTCTGGGTACAGCACTGCTTTCTCTCTGGTCTGGTCTCTTAGTTCTGGATAGATTGAAGTCTCTAGTTTGGCTCTCTGGAGGTTGATGGAGGTAAAGTATGGATTTTTCCGGCAGAGCGTCCCGCTGCAGATGGATTTGGAAGGTCCCTATCTGTCCTGTCTGTCTGCTTTTATGTGTTTAGAATGTGGGTGTGTTCTAGCATCACTGACCCTACCTCTCTCTCAGCTTCTAATTGGTCAAACTTCCATTTATCATTTGATTGGGGAATGAACTGTGAGTCAGAGTGATGTCATTTTACAGCCTGCAGAAAGTCCACTCCTCCTGTCAACTTACACACAAATCTAGATTTGAAACAAATACATATTTGCAGAGGTACATATTGTTTTAAAATCATATGCACCCATCATGCATTACAGGAGGTATACCCTGTTCAAACTCTGCTCTTCCTGGGAGCTTGCATTCAGAAATGGCACATATTTCACTTTTTAACTGATTTTGCAATTTCTGACATTGACCCAACTTTACATACATGTGTGCAGGGAGTAGGGACATTAACTGATGAAGTTTCAGATTTTTAACATGCATACATTTAGAGTAATATCCACTTTTCCGCTGACACCCCCC
Organism: Ambystoma mexicanum; assembly: GCF_040938575.1. Classification (NCBI taxonomy): domain Eukaryota; kingdom Metazoa; phylum Chordata; class Amphibia; order Caudata; family Ambystomatidae; genus Ambystoma; species Ambystoma mexicanum. The sequence goes on from NC_090939.1 coordinate 789,260,649, forward strand.
TGAACATGCCACCGGGTCGAAAAACCTCTTAAAATGTGGGCAGAAAAATCACAAGAATTATGGTATCATTTATAAAATTTTCACATGTCCGCTCTATGAGTTATTCATCTTTTTAAAGTTATGTTCTGGCTCCAAAGGGGTGTGGTTTCCCAGGTCACATGGTATAGAAACCAGTCTTTCCAGTTTCTGCCAAGCCAGCTTGCTCTCACAGGCAGTGCCCCTCCCAGCTCCTGCCAAGAGGAAGCTACATTTTACGACTGCGTAATAAAAACCTTTGCCTGAGTGAAGAGGGCTTTGTTCACTCTCCTGCAGAGCACAGATAATTCAATTATCAGATAGATGGCATATCCTTCGTGTGGGCAGCAAAAGGAAGGTTGGCCTGGGAACACAGCTGTGACTCAAGTTTCCCTTCTGATGGGGGTAGTTGCCAGGCAGAATTCAGTTCCTTAAGCCAGGTTTCAGATAAAATGTCACTTTTTGTTCCCCAGTTCCTGCATTCAAATAAAACTAAACATTTTCACATATGCAGCTAGAAGGCTGATTCTAAGTTTAAAACTATGACATTTAAACAATTGCAACCTATGTGATACTCAAAAGTAGGTCACTCAGTCAATTTAAACATTTTCGATTTTAGTGTCTTTAAATCCAGTGCAACTTAAACTGCTGACTCCATAGCAGTTTTGTTATAAGCATTGTTTTGGGCTCTTCATTTCCCAGATTTTGTAGGCACACAACACTCCATTCTACCAAATGTCTGCTGGTGTTCAGTGAATATTTTGCACATATTGCAATGTTTGAAATAGGCACTTTGGCTTGCCTTCAGAGAAACACAGGGTGGTTTTAAACTGCCGGCTTTTGGATAGTGGTGAGTACTGGTACTACACCCATTTTTGGGATTTAAGAAAATGAATTCCCAACAGTTATGGGTTTGCTTTTGGCAATCAGCATTGCCACTCCCAATGGTTTCAGACTACTGTGCGGGTAGTCCAATGGTGGTTTTAGGCAGTGTCCTTCTGTGCCCATAACATCGGCAAAAATGGGTGGCAGCCTATTCTTCCTGCATTTCCCTGTGCATTTTCTGGGAAGCTCTGGCCATCATGATGTTTTCATGTCAGTACTGCACAGTTTTGAGGTAGGGCTCGGATGCATGGGTAAATACATCCCACATAAACCAATGACTTTCAATTCATTACCAGAGAGAACATGGTCTCATGTCCATTGTAATAACTGGTGCGAGTGTGAAGGGGTTCAAACCCCAATTACAATTTTCCAGCCAAGGACAGTGGGGCACTGTCCTAAGTAGACCCCATCACGTGCAGCATTGTACACCATAACTACCAAATCAAGTGCGAGAGTCCCTAGTTTCTAGTGCTCCACCCACTCTAAGAACACATTAATCCACACAAGATGATTAATTTCCACACTGATCTTACATCTTGAAGCATTGCATGATATTTACTCAAAATGCACCCATTCAGCTGCATCTGAGTCACCACATTCTCAGACGCCCATTAGGATACTTGCATAGAAGAAATAAACAATATCATACATTTTCCACTTTCTAACCGGCAAAGCCACCACTGCATAAACGTGTATTACATGGACAAAGGGAATAATGGCAAAGGAATTTGGAATGAGAACACTAATACTGATACTTCCAAGATCTTTGCTTACATATCACTGAACTGATGAAACCAATGGGCAAAGTAAATTCCCATCAAGATACTTGGACATTCTAGGGTATTCACCTTGAACATGACATGGCCTTATGGGAAGCAGTTCAACCCATGCAATCACCTAAACCAATAGCAAGACATGCTGTTGTATTCACGGGTGATTCCAGGTTGTATGGCAAGTTCCTTCTGATGCCCAAAGAAATAATCCAAACAGCCATAAATGCAATGCACAGGATACAGGAAGCCATTTTTTAGCAATAACTACCTAGGCAGTGAAACCTCCAACAGGTATTCACATTGTAGTAGAGTAAGTACATGCTTATATTTTGGTTAAGAAAGCAAAAAGCAACACATAGTTTCAAAATTCTAAATTAGTGATTGGCCTGCAAGAATTGTAGTATACATTATTATATACACTGCACATTTTCATTGGCCTATTATAAACATCCAGTAATAGTGACGTCTATGCAGGTTAGCTCATTTTTAATGAAGTAATTTCAGTTTACATGCACTGCAATTGGACAGAAGCATTAGCCACATGTATCGAGCAGATCTACATTTATCATTGGTTGTTTGAGGCATAAGAGTGGAGTGAATGATTACAAATGTTAGAACCAATCATCTTTGTGAGATGTGACAGTGTCACACAGAGTAATAACATCTAAAGTCCGTCCTGAGATAACGTAAGCGGATTGTCACCAGAATACTGTTCTCATGATCTAAGAACATTCAGTTCATTTTGTAACTTACGCTCGGTGAGAAGATTACTAGAATGTCCTTCCTGCATGAGTTTATCTTTGTTTGAATTCTATCTTTTTGTGCTGAGACCTTGCTGCTTAACAAACTTTGCTCATTCATAATGACATGAATGTGGATTTGCTTGTGCAGTGCATATTGCCATGGAAGTGTCTTTATTTTGCTTGTATGTTTTAGGCAGTGTAACATGAGTGTATGCAGCTATACTAATTCATTAGTTGCTATGTCATTCTATTATATAGGTAAAGGTGCTTATGCAAGATGAATTGGCTGCATAACTGTTTGTGTGCTAAAGAGAGCTCTGCAAGTGTTATATGCCCTACAGGTGGCAGTGTTTTGCTTCATTTATTCTATCTCTATGAACATGCTTTTTCTGTATCTGGCTGTTCAATTTCTGCCAATGTGCAACCTTCATTAAGTTACATTAGGGTGCTTAGCCTAGAAACGCAAGTTGTTATATTGAAACCTGACTGTGAGAACTCAGTAAATCTTACCTGGTCTGATCAATCGACAAATTAAACTCTGGAAAGCTTTTTGCCCTAGTCAGTTCTTGTGCAGCATCTGGCATGTGGCCATGTAAAATGTTGCAACTTTGGAATGTGTGCCTTTCAGTAAAAGTCTGAATGCTGCATTCTGCTGTGGGGGTAATGAGGGAGAATCTCATGCTACGAGAATGGTTTTCTAAATATTGAAGCCTATGTGTGGCGCATTCAGCTAATGTAAAAATACTGGCAATCATGTATTTTGTCAATATAAACACACTTTCCTTTCTAACTAAAGCAAAATTGTGCTGGGCCTCACTAAGTGGCATGATATATATGTACGTGTGTGTGCCTTTCTATGAAGAACTGTCTGATGTTCTGTGCTGAGGGGTGGGGAAAGGCTGTTATGTTTCAAGAGAAGCTAACTAAATCTGGAAGCCTACATGTAAGGCATTCTGCTAATATAAACTAGTGGCGATCATCTATTTATCACTATAAACACTCCTACATTTCTCAAAAAGATGGAAACTGCTGCTGGGATGGGTTAAAAGTACATGTGTACTTCTCTATAAAAGGTATGCTATAGTCTAACTAAAATGTAGTTGCCATGCCTTGTTGGATCTGTGTGCAATGCCTTTCAATAAATGGGGCTATTTGCGTCTTTGCTATGTGTTGTTTCATTGGGATTTTCGCAGCTTCTATTTCATGCAGGTTTGGAGCACTGCATAAAGGTGCCCATATTTGTACACTCTCCTACATTTCCCCCTTTCATCCCTTGAGGGATGAATATTTCCCTAACTTCTACTTTATAACTTCCATCTTCTTCTTCTGGCCACTCATAAGCAGTTCTGGGTATCCATATTTTGCCTATATCTCTTAGATCCCCACCATACATGATATAATCCAAAGGGGTGCATTGGAAATAGCTCTGGGGCCATTCTAGAGTGGTGTCTATGTAACATTCAAGTTAATCAGTAAGGACATTGGGTTGGGACCAAAGGGCTCTGTCAGGGTAGCTGTGTATGTTTCTGGGGTACCTACTCTGTGTTTTCCTACCTGTGATGGCTCATCAGTTTGACAGCTTCCGCCTTTCCACTGAGGAGTTGCATTGCCAGTCCTTACTGCCAATAACTTCTTTTTATTTGGTTGGGACACACAAAATGTAGCAATTACTTGGTATATGCACCAGAATAATATCATGAGTAAGAGGATGGGAAACAGAATACGACAGATGACAGTGAGATAGTGGGGCATCCATAAGGTAAACAGGCTAGCCAGCCGCCGTCTTTACCAATGCCTCCTTCTTTTTCCATGTCCATTGACAATTCAGCCATTTGATTGATAGCTATGGTAAGTCTTACATTTTCAGCATAATTGGAAGGAACATTGGTAAAGTAACAGCGTCCAATCTTCTTACAGACCCCTACCTCCATCGCTGTGATGAAGTCAAGAAACATACGGTTCTGGAGCACTACGAGCCTGAGGGCACAGAGTTCTTCGCCTATGGTTTTAAGTCCATGTTCAGTTGCATTTGAGAGTTCTATTAAGTTCCAGTGGGACAAATTCAGTGATTTGGAGCTGGTGGATGCCTATTTTCCAGGCAAGCAGTGAGGTGAAGAACACCTCGGTTTTGGTGAAAAAACGGAATTGAGGTGGCATCATCTCCAGTGCCTCATCAGCTTCCTTTGTACAATATTCATACATTTTCTTTCTATTCACCTTTGATTAGGTCAAGTGCCCTACATTCATTGGGGGCTGTTCAGGGGACTGGGATTCCTTCCTGGGCAGTCGCACGTTCCTTGCTCGGATGACCATCACCGGTGCAGTTAAGGTGATGAGGGAGCAGAGGCCATTCAAATATGGTGGCAGGTAATAGTAGGCTTTGGTCCCACACTGCCAAGTGATGTAATTTCCAAAGAAGTTCATTTGTTTAATGCAGGCATCGGTTATGTCTTTTTGCAGTTTGTGTTGACGCCAACAGGCATACTGCCCTTGTTGCTGAAACAGAATAAAAATCGAGTGAGTTTCTGTACTTTTACAGTTTGTTCATATTGATGCAGACTTGTCGACTTGCTCACATACAATGCCCATATATCTCTACATAGTTTGTCTGTTTGCTTCACTTCATCTTCTGTAAATCCCATCAGACCCTCAGCGTAGAATACTGCCTGCCCCCTTATCCACTTCTTATTCCAAAATGTTGTTTCTTCTATTACTTTCAGTGGTTTCCTAGCACATTGTGTGCATTCTTGCTTTCACATTATTTGACATGTTTCTATTGACTTTTCTCCATTCTAATGTACACTTTGTGTACCTGAAACTGGCCCTGAAGTTGACAAGTTACTAAATGTGCTAAACACTGTGCCTCTAAAGTCGACGTTTCCTGGGATAAGAACAGTCTGGGGGGCCAACTGCATGTGGGATTAGCCCACAAATATAGCATGATTCAGGTAGCTGGGGTCTACTAAACATGTTTATCATTTTCTACCAGGTGTTTACACCATCTGAGTGATGTTCATCTAGCACTCCACTTGCTTCTGTGCTTACTTGTCTTCTATGTCTAATCATAACATTGTTCCTAAAGGCAAACACATTTTCTACTTGGGTATCATTTTTTCTTAGTACTTATATGCCCTAATCTCAGTAGCTCTGTTCAAAGGATAGAAATAAGAAGAGGGAAGAATAGACAGCCTATCCCTATAATTATATTTTTCATATTTCTACATCTATTTTGTTTAGCTTCTTGTAGATCAACTGCAGTACTTCTTCTATGCCCAAAGGGCCTCAAGTGAATCCTGTATTTGTTTTTAAAGTCACTTGATATACTCAACTTTCATTGCTTGTTCCGATGTTGGAGACAGTTGTTCATCAGAGTTGAGGTGCTGTGCTGCAATCCTTGCATAAATTGGTGATATGTCTCCACTTACGATGATTCTTGAGCTTTGCCGTGGTTGGGGTCACTTGCTCCACTTCATCTGGACCCGTAAACATGGGCTTGTGGCATTTGCAAATATGCTGCAATGCATAAACTCTGGTGCTGCATTGTAGTAGAAGAGGTACCTCTGTTGTGGCACCTTGCTGATCCATTGGGACCGTCTTTCAGTGATACTGTTTATCTGTGAGAAAATTACCTTTGCACAGATTGACATGATCTTGAGATACACATCAAATTAATGTCCCATCCCTGTAGTGCTTTGCCTCCAAACAATAATTGTAGGTGATGGGATGAACCCTCTGTTTTCCCATAAAGTTTTTCCTCTGCTTAGGTTATTACCCCAAATTCAAAGATATGTTCCTTTGATAATTCAATATATTGTATGGCAAATCTCTTCTGATGCCAATCAAAATAATCAAAAGAGCCAAAAAATGCAATGCACAAAATACAGGAAACCAAAATGAATTGCAAAAAACTTCCTAGGCAGTGAATCATCCATCAGACATTTTCAAATTGTAAGGGTGTGAATACATGCTTACATTGTGGTTATAGAAAGCAAAAAGCAATACTTAGTATCAAAATAACACATCAGTGATTGGCTGGTTAGAATTGTGGTATAAATGACTATATGCATTGCCCATTTTCATTGGCCTATTATAAACATGTGGTAATAGTGACATGTATGCAGGTTCGCTCATTTCTAATGAAATCATTTAATTTCACACTCAATGTAATTGGACAGTAGCATTAGACACACGTATCGAGCAGAACTACATTTACCATTTGTTGTTTCAGGAGGCGTAGGAGTGGAGTGAATAAATACAAATGTTAGAACCAATCGTCTTCGTGGGATGCGACAATGCGACACAGGATAATAACATTTTATGTTCCATCCTGAGTGATCTCAGTGTTTTGGCACTAGAATAGTGTTCTCATCATTATGAACTGTATTTATCAGTTCATTTTGTAACTCTGCTTGGTGGGAAGGCTACTAACATCTAAAATAAGGTTTGCATATATGTTCCATGAACTGCATTGCTCGATCGCCCCTTGTCCCAATAGCGCTACTTACCCATGGCAAATTACGAGTGTAATTGGCCTAGTTATGTTCTCCTGAAACACAAATTATTCTGTACCCTTCTCTCCTGTATATCGCCAAAAGTGTTTGTATTGCAAACGTAGCATAGACATTCTAATGTCTCTACTCCACTGATCATCAATCTTTGTATTAGCACTGTATCGAGATACCAACTGTCTCACATAAGCATTGCCTGTCCCCTATTTCCAGACTACTGTATACTGCTAGTATAGATATTGCCATTAGAATGATGACGTCAGCTTCTTGAGTTCATAAGCACATAACTGTTTACCATATTACATGCATTATCAGTAGGGTGCCGACTCCTATAAGTATGTCTAACGTTCATGTGGTCAGTATACTCCCTACACGCAGAACAAGCTTAACCATGTCCACTTATCTTATCATCCCAATGTTTACGTATTATCAGGTTTAGCCCTGCACGTTTCTGTACCATAAATTACTGCAAGCACCCACGGCTGTATTCATCAGTCTTTCTGCACCTACCCGCCTACTGCGGCTTTGACCAGCCAAGCTGCGCCCTGCACTGACTGACTGCCATACTCACTAGTATTCACTTGCTGTACCTTAACTAGCCTACATCTGTGCTCACTAGCCCGATTGCACCCTAACTATGCCCAAATGTACTATGTTTGACAATATCTGTTTACACTTACTCCTACTGACTTCCCTACTTGCACTAGGAAAGTCAACCTATGATTCAGAATATAATTCTACTTCCTCAACTCACTCAACCACAGGGAGTTCCACCATACCTATGATGGTGACTTTACCCACTAACTGCCTACCCCAGATGAACAGTAACGTTCAGCATAGCATACCCATTGGTCACCCCATAGGGACAATGATAGACACCAAATCCTGACTGGTCCAACATTACTTTGCTAGTCCGGACCAACATCCACCCACATAAAACAACTTAAACCCAAGCTTAAGTAAAACCAATGTCCCATGCCATACTCAACTACGAAACATCAGGCTCTGCTCAAGACTGACCAGGCTCCATGAGATCAGAACTGCTATCAATCCATGCTATGCGAGAGAATACCTAGCAAATAAATCTCACACCAAGGAAATAAATATTGACTCTACCACTGCACTCAAGCCTAAGCCCGACGTGCACTTCACTAAAAAACAACCACTGAGCGAACCCCCTACCTCAGGGCATACCGAAGTAACAAGCCAGCGTAAACCTATGAACCCTTCATCCAGTAACAACATCCCAGACATAAAAGGTGGATTAATCAATGCCAGATCCATTGTAGCACATGCTACTGAGATAGCCAATCTAATAAGGGCCAAAAAATATGACTTCTTAGCTGTAACAGATTTATGGCTTCACCCAGCTGCCGGCCCTGCCCTCATGCTCGCAGTCCCAGATAATTATACCTTACTCAGAGCTGATAGAACTAACTCTAGACGAGGTGGATTAGCCGTTATAGCTAAATCCAACTTAGCCATAAGACTAGCCCCTGCACTAGACATCAAATCATGCAAATTACTTACTGCTAAACTTCCCATCTCTGACTCCCAAACGTTGACCATCCATCTCATCTACAGACCTCCAGGCTTCATCGGTGCATTTGAGGAGGATATTTCGATAATATTATCAGACAGCATGAAAATGACCTCTCAAATAGTCTTACTGGGGAATCTCAATCTGGGCTTCAACGACCCTAGCGACCATCCAATCTGGGCTTCATCCAAAGGGTGACTCTGCCTACTCCGCCTACTCACAATAAAGGCAGAACGCTAGACTGGGTGGCAGAACTTAACTGTAATGCTTCAATCACTTCCACAACTCCCCAGCTATGGACTGACCAATACCTCCTATCCTTTACACTTGCAGTCCAAAAACACAGCCCCAAAATCATCCTAGTAGCTCCCCTGACACTGACTAGAAACAAAAAGAATATCACAGTGGACAAACTTATACCCCTCTTAACACCCGTCCTGAACTCACTGCCTGACAATACTGACCCTGGGACACTAGTAGACGGATTTAACAACTCTATGTCCAAAGCCCTAAACATGATTGCCCCTTTAAAAATGAGGAGAAGTAAACACAAAGATCACTCGATCTCTTGGTTTCCCCCACACCTCAAAACCTTAAGAGCTGAAAAACAAAAATTTGAAGTCACCTGGAGACATCTTGAAAGATGAAAGAAATATTGAGGCTTAATACCACTTAATAGAAATATGCCAGGCACAAATACAATGGTACAAGTACACTTTTATTTTACAGAACAGCTGTCTGGTCTCTCAACACCTCGCAATGGGTGGTAGCGGACACCGTGAGATGAGAGAGTGCTGGACATTACAAAGCAAGCATATTTATACTTTTCTCTCACAATCCCGGACACATCGTCCAGCCCATCACCGAGTTGCATATTCATTAGGGTTCATAGACCGTTCACATACTAATACAGATTCAAATAACTATATATTGTTCAATGTTTTCCTCAAAAACTAGACATGTTTTCCTTGCACATATGAAACAATGGTAACATTTGTTTTCAGGCTTAAAGTTAATCCAGTTTCAAGGAACGTAGACACAGATTTCTGCAAAGGCACACGATTTCAACTACTCGACATTCTGTTCCACTGTTTGAACGAGGATGACGCTATTGGTACAGACAACATCTAAATTACTGTTCAGTTCAACACTAGTTTAGCTCCAAGGTTTCTTAGTGCAGGACAAACAATCCACTCTCAGCAGCCACAACATGTTTATCTGCATTGACACAGTGCAAAGTTCACTTTTCCTTGCTGGAGCCGAAAACACAAAGTTTAACATGAGACAGAAACAGGAGTTAATCAAAATGGCGGATGATTCTAAAATGGCGGTGTAGTTAGCCTTATTCAGGTTCATTCAAATGCGATTCTCAGTGCGATGCGAAATGCGCTCAGGCCAATGTTCATTATCAAGCAGTATTATATGAAATATACTTTAACAAACCCTCCTTTTGGCCTAAGCCAAGAGCATTCACTCAGACAACAGCATTATCCAAAAACCATGTATCATTGCCAGAACATCCCGAATCACTGTCTTCGAAAACATCCTGAATCGCTGTCTTCGAAAACATTAATCGCCATTAACTCCTTGATGGTAATATCCTACATTTCTAAGGCATTCAAGATTTTCCTGGGCATATATGTCTTAGGTTCTAGTCTACCTATTGCCTGTGCACAACTTTCTCCTATCATAGAAAAAATGACAGGCAGACATTGTATGCAACAACAGCAAAAACGGTATAATGCCAAGGATTACCATTAAGACTGCAAAGATTTTCCAATCCCAAGATCGCAACAAGTCCCAGAACCATGTACTAATATACCAGTTTCCCTCAGGAACGTGTACTTCAGTGCTTAAGACATGTACATTTTTAATCGCCTTAAGTATGGTGGGGAAGGAATCAGGTCCAAAGACACAACACGCAGATCCCAACATTTTGCATACCCCACCATGCTCACCTAGAATGATGTCTACCACCATCCTATTTTGGAGAGCCACTAATCTAATAGCCTTTTGCTCTAGCGCCATATTATACAGGATGTCAGTGGTCTCTTTGATGGTTTTCTCTAACACTCCTGCCAATTTTCTAATATAATGGGAATTTATTATTTGTCCCCAGAACAGCACAAAACAGTGGGAACTTCCCTCAGAATTTGCGAATGCGTGTCACCATTCTCATCCCGCCTGGGAGGAGTTTTAGAGACTTCAACAGTGGTGGCGAAATATACTCCTGGTAACAATATGCCCAAATAACAAGTACCCTCCCAATCTCTGGGTAACCATGGATATGCCTCATAACCGCAGACAAAGTAAACAGGATCTCCTACGTACAGAGGTCTATCCTCACTGGTCAGTAAAGCAGTATTTGTACATTCCTCAAATGTACCCACTCGTTGGGAACCCTATCTTTGTATGCAGAATGGAACAGAGTTTGGACTATGGTTGATCGTATAGGAAGGAGGCATGGCATCCCTATTACCTACAGGAGCCATTTTGAAGGTAATCAATGACTAGAAAGGTTTAGAGAGTCTGTCAGAAGGCTTAATAGAAGCAACATTCAGCTTAATCCTATCCGCAAACAAAGAACATCCTAAAGGTGTTAAAACTTCCTTTTCAATTTCGTTAACATTAGTCCCATCAAAATTCCCTGTGACCGTTCCATCACTCCAAAGAATAATGCCCTAAGCAAAGTGTAGCAAGCAGTAGACAAAGGGAGAGGATGTATATACCAGCCCAGTCCTTTTTCCCCATGTTGTGACAAATGCGAACACACCCAGCAATTTGTTTTATTCAGAATGGCATGGGTGGCATTCATAATCATTAAAAGAGTGTTATTATGATAACCCCCTCTGTGTTGGAGGTTTCGAGGACGAAGAGTGTGCAAATCCACATAAGGTGGAGACACAGTGGGAATACTTGCAGTCGGTAACATGACAACAAGCGGATGTGCATTTTCCAAATACCAAAATCCAAATGTCATTATAATTATAAAACAAGCTGTTATTATGATCAGTGTCCATTTGGTCCTAGGGGACCATGACCCTTGACGGGCAGATTTATCATCAGAAAAGTGACCAACATCCTTTTTTGTACGTGTGGCCTGTAGAATAGGCAAATTTTCTCAGTGTATGTTAAGAAGCCTCACTGTTAGGCTTTTTTAGATCATCCGTGGGTGGCACCTGACCACGTGGCCTATGTTGATTGAAGGTAACTTTGCTAGTCCCTGCCTCTGAGTTATGCAGCAGAGGAATGATGAGGGACTGGCTCATCAGTGGTTTCTTGTGGGTTTCTTGTGGGCACAGCCCAGCAGCACTTTCCTATCCTATTTACATTAATGTAATGTCAGCAACTCTAAATCTAAATCCGATTCCGTGGTCGCAAATCATACCTTGAGACTCTGGGCACAGAATGGTTGGTGAATAAAGTGTTGTTGTTTCCAGAAGAAATTGAAGAAGCAGAAGCAAGATCGATCGACAGTGAAGAAGAATTTGAAGAAGAAGCAACAACCTCCCCAAGCCCCACGGGCTCAGGAAGGACTTTCGTAGAAGAAACAGCAGTCTTCACAGGCCCCACAGGCTCAGGAAGGATTTCTGTGACACCCTCAGTGTCGATCAGAGAAGGCTCCTTGTGAGCATCAAGATCACCAATTCCCTTCTCCTTCCCTTTGTCGTAGGGTGGAAGAAAAGGAATCCTCTTCACGTGCGCCACGTGAATCCAGTGCTTCTTCCCAGCCACTCGTACGGCAGTCTGTGTGGCCAAAAGGATTTGATGTGGTTCTTTCCAATGAGGTGCAAGACAGGAACCCCTCTCAAAGTTCATCAGAATGACCCACTGGCCAGGTCGAAGTCGATGACCTGGACCCTCATATTTTACAGGAAGGGCTTCTTGTACCTGTTGATGAATCAAATAAAAATTTTGAGTAAACTGGTCATAATAATCAAACAAAAGCGGATGCTGGATTTCTTTCAACTGCTTAGGTTTTGGAACTTTCCATATATTTGCTGGTCTTCCCATTATAATTTCATAGGGGGACAACCCTGTTAAAGACTGTGCGGTCGTCCACATTGGTAATAAGGTTATTGGCAAAATGTCAGGTCATTTCAAATTGCTATGTTCACACGCCTTTGTGATTTTGTTCTTTAGAATTCCGTCATGGCGATCCACAAGACCGGCACTCTGAGTGTGTCTGGCCAAGTGGAACTGTTTGTCAATCTGCAATCCTGCACAAACTTGCAGGATGACAGCAGCAATGAAAGGTGGACCATTATCATACCAAATTACCCTTGGCAAGCCAAGCCTAGGAAAATATTCCTTCAGCATGGTCTTTGCCGATGACATTGCTGTGGCATCTTTTAAAGGAAAAGCCTCAACCAATTTACTGAAAGCACAAATGATGACTAAAACATATGTGTAGTTTTGACAACGTTCCAACTCAATAAAATCAAAATGAATCACCTCAAAAGGCATGGAGGGTTGACCAAAACTGCCCTTTGGTGTCGGTGTTCCCTTTCCAATGTTATGTTGCAAGCATATCATGCAACTATGGACAAAAAGTTCAGCAGTTTTCTGAATATTGGTTTTATACCAGACAGGATCAAACCGTTTGCAAATCTTTTTAGCACATATATGTTTTGGACCATGAGCCATTGTCACCATAGCTGTAACATAGGCATTGGGTAGCATCCATCTTTGTTTTTCACTATCCACCCAACAACCCTCATCATCTAGACCGCTGGACCTTCCTCTCACTGTTTGATTTCTTCTGGAGTAGCTTCAGCCTGAATTTCTTTTATACAGCTAACTGCTTCATCTATCATACAAGTGTCAGTGACTCCTTTTGTTGGATCCAACACATACATCTTTTAATGAAAATCAGTTGCAGTCTGTTTGGCTATTCTGTCAGCAAAAGCATTTCCTTTTCCTACTTCATCCTTTACTTTCTGGTGTGTGGCACATTTCATTATTGCTAACTGTGTAGCAAGTGCAAATGCTGAAAGTAACCGAACTATTAAGGTACCATGCTGAATTTTTGTTCCTTGCGAGGTCAAGAAACCTCTCTCAGCCCATAGTCCACCAAAGTTGTGAACCACCCCGAACGCATATTGACTATCTGTGTATGTATTCACACTAAGCCCTTCAGAAAGTTCACAAGCTCTGGTTAACACAATAATCTCTGCGGCCTGCGCAGAATTATGCAGAATTTATTTGGTTTCCACAATAGTGCTTAATGTGGTGATTGCGTAAGCAGCAGTGGATGTACCATCCAGAGGTTTAAAGCAGGAGCCATCGCAAAACAGCTCCCCTTGTAGATTCTTTAAGGGTGTGTCACTTAAATCAATTCTGCCTTTCGTTTCTTGCTCTGTAGTATAGAGGCAGTCATGTGACATCTTATCACTACAGTCTGTTTCTTTTGGAAAAGTCAATAGTTCAGCCAGATTTAATGAGCAACATCTCTTAATTTGGATATGGGGAGCAAATAGAATAAGCTTGTACCTTGTTAGCCGAGCCAATGTGAGATGTTGCGTTTGCGTTCTGTTTAATAGAACGTTTACGGAGTGGGGTACCATCACGGTTAAAGAATGAACTAACACCATACCCTCACTTTATTTCATGGATGCAGCATCAGCAGCTACAGCTCTCAAACATCTCGCAAAGCGCATGCAACAAGGTCTAACATGGAGGAAAAATAGCCGCACGGTCTATTCTTGCCCCCATGTTCCTGTTTCAAAACAGCCAAAGCACATCCATCTCATTCATGCACATACAACAAAAAGATTTTTTAGTAATTTGGTGTGCCTAAAACTGGTGCTGAACACAATGCAGCCTTGAGCAAATCAAAAGGTTTCTGGCAATCCATGTTCCACGGTAAAGGCAAAGAAATACCCTTCTTTGTCTGAGCCAACATAGGTTTTATTATCAAGGAAAAATTTGGGATCGACTGTCTACAATATGAGGCCATGCCTATTAAAGCCCTGACCTCTTTCTGTGTGTTTGGGACAGCGTGATGCTGGAAACGCATCAGAGGAACAGGGCCTCCAAATCCTTGTTCTTTACTGCCTTTTATCATGTGTTCTGTTGTGTTTTCCGCACAGGAGTTCATGTAGGACTACTGGTGGTGCAGCTCTCTCCTTTGGTGTTGGTGAACGGCCCCCATGGGTTACCCTTATGGCACCCATGGGTGGGGGGTACCACCCTGTGCCCCTAGTGTATGTTTTTGGGCACCTGTACGTGGCCCACAGAGCAGGGTATGGGCTGGTGGCAGCTCCGTGCTGAATTGACTGGTGCCCTGAGCGTCCTCCATTTTGGGATGCCCAGGCCCTGTCATTGGAATCAGTAGGTTCCTGATGGAGACAAGATGGCCCCCATGGCCTCCTGCCTTCCATTGCCTGTTACCTTGATCTTCCCAAAGTCCCGGGAAGCCCTGACTCTGTCCCTTCCCCCTGACTGGCTGTTGCATTGAAGTTCCATATATGGTAGTGGGGGGAAGTGCCGACCAGACTGGCTGCAGCCTTCCCAACGACCGTAGGTTGTGGGTACGCCTGTGGGTGGGACCTGGGTGAATGGAGTGTGTGACAAATATGCATTCTGTGCTGTGGATGTCCAGTATCTGGTGTTCGACACAATGACTGAGACAGCCCTGCCTGAAACTGGTATGAATGCAGTGTGGAGTGTTGAATGTCTGGGTACTTGTCCCAATACACATAACTTGTTGTGAGTGTCTGGAGAGAAGTGAATGGCCTGAATGCCCTATGCACCTGATTGGCTGCCTGCCTGCATGAATGCCCTTCGCCCTGATTGGATGCTTGAGTATGACCCAGCGGAATGAATGGGAGATCAACAGTATATCTGGGGACCTCTCACTGCTAGGAATCGTGTTCAGAAGCTGAAGTCCACTATGACGAGTAACTGGAGTGAAACTGAAGCTTGACCTTGAAGCCCTGCTGGAAGAGAAGAATTGCTGTTGCTCTCCTTCATCAATCTGAAAGCTGCTGTGTCTCCAAGGACTGACCCAGAGAGGACCTGGTAAGGTGCCCTCTTCCCGAGCTACGAGGGACCATCGTGCACCAGCTGATCTTTGCCAAAGCTCCCTGGTAGACAGACCTTTCACAGGCTGCTGACTGGAGAAGGGGACTGCTGTGGAATCCCAAAGATAAGCGCCCGGACTGATGTCTGCCACTATCGACGACCGCTGTCACCGACTGGAGACGCCATACTCCCGCTGCCTAAGAACTTCATTTGATCCAAGGACGCTCTCACCTGTACCGCCGCCCGCCTTATCCCGCCAAAGAAGGCCAGGCCGTCGACACACAGAGGAGCACCCGCCGGTGGGTTTCCCACCACCCAGAGACCACAGAGATGCTGATGACTCGACGCCCTTGCTGGGCCACAGTTCTTCAAACTCTTTCCGGTCCAGACCTATCGACACTGAGGTGCTCCGCACGCATCTTCTTTGCAGGACGTTTACGCATTCCCGTCAACGAGCACCGCTAGGAAAGAAGCTGCCACTTCACCATCGTAGCTCACCCTGTTCTCCGTCGGATGTTCGACGACCCATGACTCCTGCCTTAAAGGGAGGACACTCAAGAAGGGTCGTCGCAGTTGCAAAACTATTTTTAAGTCTCTTGTGAACAATATATGGACTGGGCTTGTGATATATCTTCATTCTACTGGTTGCCCAGGTGGGGGTATATACACACAGATCTGTGTCTAGGTATCGGGGCCTGTATTCTGCCAATTGTTCTAACCAACTGCTTTCCTCTTATATCTATTGTTGGTTTCCTTTAGGAACTGATTTGTGTGACATTTAACCGTACAGTTCATGCACTTTAAAGATATTGAATAGTAATTGTGGTACCACATAGAACTGTATATTTGCCATTATAGATAACCGAGTACAAAGTGAGTTATTGTGATATTTTACATAACCTTGAATATATTAATTATATAAGGACTGTGTTTTAACTAACACAGCGTGTGGACATTCCTTTGTGGTTGCTTGTGGACTACACTGCACTTAAGAACCAACCTGCATCACCTCCTGAGAAGCTAGGCCTTGATTTCTCGTCCATTGCTACCTTATAGAGAAACTTGGCTGGGGTCTTCTGTGCCTCTCCTCTACCAAATAAAGAGCAGGAGTACAGACCCCCCCTCCGGTCCTTCACACTGGTGGCAGAGGTGGGATGCTTATGGTTTTAAGAATCAGTGTATAACCGTGCCACTTACAAGGATATCTGCACTTTGTTAAATTGAGGTTTAGTTGTGTACAAGATAACTGCATTGCGAGCAACGGAAACTGTTGCGAATAGTAAATTGTCTCGGATGAGCTTAGAGTCTCTCCAAGATGCTTGTGAAGTCAGGGAGTTAGACTTTGTTTATAAGTCTAGAGCTGATCTGATAGCTTCCCTGGTGGACAACCAGACCGATGGTGAAACTCTTGAAGGGGGGATGCAACCAATGAGGACTCTGCCCTGAGGGTTGTTGCTGAAGCGGTTTCTGGGAATGTCACCATTCCAGCTGCCTCTGTTCCGAAGCCCAGCAATTCCTTGGCCTTTGAATATTGCAAGTTGGAGATAGATGCTGAGCTTAAGAAAGAGGAGCTGGAACAGCAAGTGGAGCTCAAGAATAGGGATCTTGAACTCAAAGATAAGGACCTCGAACTCAAGAACCGGGACACTGAATGTCAGCGAATCCAGTTAGAGAAAGCTCGAGTGGAGACTTCAGCTAAACCAGTTGAGAGTGTCAGGTCCCCAGCAACCAAGTTTATGAAAGATTTAGTTGGTGTGTATGCAGAGGTTTCTGATATCCTCCAATGGATTGAACTGTTTAAGATAGCTTGCGCAATTCATGATGTTGATAAAAGAGATTGGGCTAAGTGTTTGTTAAGCAGAGTGCCTCAAACTGGATGTGACTGTATTCTGAAACTGAGTGTGGAAGAAAGGGGTCAGTATGAGTGCATGAAGTCAGCTTTAATTGCCAAGTTTGCCAAGACACCTACCCAGTACCTTAAGAGGTTCAGGGATTTTAAGAAACGAGAGAATATGTCTTGGATTGACTGGGTGAGTGCTGCGCACATGAACATGATGGGGTGGATTGATGGTTACAAAGTGAAAACATTTGTTGAATTGTCCCACCTTTTGTTTTTTGAGCATTTTTCGGAAGCCTGTTCACCAGAGCTGCATCAGTATGTTGCTGACCTGAACATTTTGGACCCCTTTAAGCTGGCTAGGTTGGCTGGCAAGTAGGTCTCCCATCGGCTGTCCCCTAAGGAATCCGGTGGGAAGGACAAGGACAAAGAAAAGGGGACCTCTCAGAAAGCTGAGGCGTCCCAGAAGCAATCACAGTCAGGTGAACCAAAACCTTCCTCTCCTAAAACCCAAAAACCTAATGGGGATAAGTCTGTTGTGGGTGGGAGTAAGAGTAGTGGTCCGCCTGCTGAAAAGCAGGGTCCCAGTGGCTCCAGTACCGAACCCCACACTCCTGGCAGTTTTTGGGATTGTGGGGCTCTAGATCACCAATGGGGTGACCCCAAGTGTAAGGGTAAGGCACTTGGAGTCCAGGCTGTCAGCCTGACCTACCCCTACTCAGTACCTGAGGTGGAGGCCACTGTTCTCCCCTCCTCTACTAGGATCACCTTCGGTGCTCCCATGGAGATTTCCTTAGTGTCCCTTGGGGCCTGGGACCAGTACGCAGAAGAACTGGTGACTATCCCAAAGAACACTCATAGGTTTTTGAGAAGTGTCCTCTTGAATGGCCAGCCTTCTACTGGTTTTAGAGACACTGGGGCAAGCATGACAGTGGTGGACAGGACCCTGCTCAAGCCAGAAGACTATGTAGGTGCTCCTCTGAGAACCACCAGGTTAGCTGGTGGGCCTCCAAAATTATCGCCTGTAGCCTTAGTCAACATTACGATTGGAGACAAGACAGCAAAGCTTCCGGTCCTGGTTCAGGACAACGTCCCTGCGAACATTTTGTTAGGAATCAATTTGGTCGAGTTGGGGATGATAGCGGATGGTCTACGCATGGCTGCTGTGGCCGTCACCCGATCGCAGGTCACACAGGATCCGTCTGCAAGCCTGGTATCCTTGCCAATGGGGAAACCCAAGGCACGAAGGAAACGGAAGAGTAAGAAGGGCATCTCTGTGGAGGGAGCCCCTGCTCTTCCTGCTGTTCCAACAGCACCCACTGGGATCCAGGTTCCGGACGGCCTATGTCCAGTGGAAAACCCAGTCTCAACTCCTGTGGGAGAAGAGCCAGAATACTTTCCTGTGAGAGAGGTACTCAACCCGGAGCACCACCCCAACCTTAAATGCTTGTTAGCTGAAGGGGGACCCTCCCGGGCGGATTTCTGTAAGGGACAGAGAGAGTGCCACTCTCTTGATGGTCTGAGGAAACAGGCCCTGTCCCAGGCACACAAAAAGTGCCTGGGACCTTCCAGATCTATTGGGAAGGTGATCTCCTTGTAAGTGAGCCCACTAAGCCTGAACCTGGTGCCCTCAACAGGTTGGTGGTACCCCAGGTTTATAGGCCCTCCTGCTGCAGTTGGGGCATGAGGTGCCCTTGGCTGGTCATCTTGGTACCAAGAAGACTAAGCAGAGGCTCTCTGCCCATTTCTACTGGCCTCGGATGGGAGTAGAAGCGGAGTCCCACTGCAGGACCTGCCCAACTTATCAGTTGTCTGGCAAGACTGGATCTATTGTCATTGCCCCACTTCAGCCATTGCCAGTGGTTGGCACACCATATGAGAGGGTGGGCATCAACATTGTCGGTCCCCTTGACCATCCCACTTCAGGTGGACATCGGTTCATCCTGGTCTTGGTTGATCATGCCACCAGATACCCTGAGGCTATATCCTTTCGGACTGTAACTGCCAAGGTGGTTGCCAGGGCTCTCCTGGGCCTTTTCACCCGTGTTGGATTCCCTAAGGAGGTTGTCTCTGACAGAGGATCCAACTTCATGTCCAGTTACATGAAAACCATGTGGAAAGAGTGTGGGGTAACCTACAAGTTCTCCACCTCTTACCATCCCCAGACCAATGGGGAAAACTCTCAAGGGCATGCTAGGCACTTTGGAAGAGCTCCTAAGGAGGAAATGGGATCTCCTCCTGCCATGCCTGCTGTTCGCTAACAGAGAGGTACCTCCAGCACGTGTTGGTTTCAGCCCCTTTGAGTTACTCTTTGGACATCCCGTGAGGGGGCCTCTTGCCTTGATCAGAGAAGGTTTGGTGGCCACCCCTCCTGGTCCCACCAAGCAAGTGGAGGACTATGTGTTAGGCCTCAGACAGAGGATGACAAAGATGATGTGTCAGGCGACAGCAAATCTCAAGGCCAGCCAGGAACTGAATAAGTACTGGCATGACCTTAAAGCCTTGCAAGTGGATTGGACTCCGGGACAGAAAATCCTCAAGCCTTTCCACAGGCGAGCAGAAGTCTCATGTCTCTTGCTAGCTTCAGAGCAAGAAGAGGATGGGAGTGAGCCCCTTCCTGATTTGCTGCATAGCAACCCTCAGGATGGCTCAGTGGAGAAAGTACATCTCTCTCCCGATCTGACGACAGAGCAGCAGAAGGCCTGCAGGGCTTTGTTCCGGCAGTATGCCTCCCTGTTTTCACTGACACCAGGCCTTACACCATGGTATAGGCACGAGATTGACACTGGTGACAGTGTGCCTGTCAAAAGCAGGTGCTACCGTACGTCAGATACAGTTAAGAACCACATCCAGGCTCAGGTCGCCAAGATGTTGGATCTGGGTGTTATTGAACCCTCAACCAGTCCCTGGTCCAGTCCCGTGGTCCTTGTCCCCAAGGCAAGTTCCCAGGCAGGTACCAAGGATTGAGGTTCTGTGTGGACTACCGAGGAGTTAATGCCGTCACCAAAACTGACGTGCACCCATTGCCCAGGGCTGATGAGCTTGTGGACACCATAGGTGCTGCCAAATTTGTGAGCACCTTTGATCTTACCTCAGGCTATTGGCAAATAGCTCTGAGAGACCATGCCAAGGAAAAGACGGCATTCTCAACACCTGAAGGACTCTACGAGTTTAGGATCATGCCTTTTGGGTTGAAGAATGCCCCTTCCACCTTCCAGAGATTGGTCAATCATGCGCTCAGTGGGCTGGAGGCCTTTTCTGTGGCCACCTAGATGACATTGCTGTCTACAGTTCCACCTGGGAAGAGCATTTGACACATCTGGATAAGGTGTTGGAGGCCTTGAAAAGGGATAACCTCACTATCAAGGCCACCAAGTGCCAGATAGCTCAGGGGAAAGTCACATATCTTGGTCATGAGGTAGGAGGGGGTCAAATCCAACCTCTCCCCAGTAAAGTATAGGATGTACATGACTTGGAGACTCCCACTACTCAAACCCAGGTGAGAGCCTTTTTGAGCCTCACTGGGTATTATCCCAATTTCATGGTAGACTATGGAACCATAGCTGCACCCCTGACAGCTCTGACTTCACCCAAACAGCCTAGGAAGGTTAACTGGACGGAAGACTGTCAGAGGGCCTTTTATGGTTTGAAAGAAAGTCTATGTGGGCACCTGTGTTGTGTGTGCCTGATTAGAGCAAGCCCTTTATCGTTCAAACTGACGCCTGCGACACTGGGATTGGAGCTGTCTTGTCCCAGTTAGATGACAAAGGAAGGGAACATCCTATCATATTCATCAGTAGAGAACTCAAGGGTAGAGAAATTAGGTGGGCTACTGTTGAAAAGGAATGTTTTAGCATAGTTTGGAGCTTTAGGCGTTTTAGGCCTTACCTTACGGGGTCTACCTTCAAGGTCCAAACAGTTCATAAGCTCCTGAAGAGGCTTATGCAGATGAAGGGTGAAAACCTGAAGCTGCTCAGGTGGTCCATTAGCCTGAAAGGGCTAGACTTCACCATAGTGCATAGGCCAGGGAAGAGTCATGATAAGTCAGATGGCCTTTCCAGAAGGTATGTTGACCATCTGAATGATGGTGTCTATCTCGTGGGGGATTAGGCACCCTAACCTCAGTCTTGGGGGGGCGACTGTGATGCTGGAAATGCATCAGAGGGACAGGGCCTCCGAATCCTTGTCCTTTACTGCTTTTTATCGTGTGTTCTGTTATGTTTTCTGCACAGGAGTTGATGTGGGACTCCTGGCGGTGCAGCTCTCTCCTTTGGTTTTAGTGCACGGACCCCATGAGATACCCTTATGGCACCCATGGGTTGGGAGGTACAACCCTGTGCCCCTAGTGTATGTTTTTGGGCACCTGTGTGTGGCCCACAGAGCAGGGTACGGGCTGGTGGCAGCTCTGTGCTGAATTGACTGGTGCCCTGAGCGTCCTCCATTTTGGGATGCCCAGGCCTGTCATTGGAATCGGTAGATTCCTGATGGAGACAAGATGGCCCCCGTGGCCTCTTGCCTTCCATCGCCTGTTACCTTGATCTTCCGAAGTCCCGGGAAGCCCTGACTCTGTCCCTTCCCCACGACTGGCTGTTGGGTGGAAGTTCCATATATGGTAGTGTGGGGACGTGCCAACCAGACTGGCGGGAGCCTTCCCAACAACCGTAGGTTGTGGGTACACCTGTGGGTGGGACCTGGGTGAATGGAGTGTGTGACGAATATGAATTCTGTGCTGTGGATTTCTAGTATCTGGTGTTTGACACAATGACTGAGACAGCTCTGCCCGAAACTGGTATGAATGCAGTGTGGAGTGTTGAATGGCTGGGTACTTGTCCCAATACACATAACTTGGTGTGAGTGTCTGGAGAGAAGTGAATAGTCTGAATGCCCTATGCACCTGCTTTTTTGTACAAGGGGGTGGCCGTGTCCTCGAACGTTTTGCACTACAATGAGTTGTTTCAGTGATAATTTAAACAAACCTCCATATTAGTGGTAATACATCAAAACAAGTATGCATTACTGGAAGAAGGTTCTGATCCAAATACTGGAGATAAACTACGGTGTCCTTTATTTTAATTAGGTCACACATGTAGGTATTGAAATAGATAGTAAAACATATCACCAATTGTACAGATTGTGTTAAATAAATAACATATGATTCAAATGTTCAGTACACATTGATTAAAGTTGCATGTTGATTGGTGACAAGCGGGCACTGAATCTATCATTTTCCAATCAATAGAAAACCAAATTCTAAAGTGTCCTGTGGACATGCACTGAAAGTTTAAAAAGGTACATTTACAAAATTCATGAGGTGTGCTGCCAACACACCTATACAATAGTGCGTTATTGTTTTACCTGTACACAGTTTTGCAAAATATTACTTCATATTTGCCAAACAAACAATGTATTTCAACAGTATAAACAATATTGTGTGAAAAACAAAGCAGGCCGCTTAATGACCAAGAAACCTAAAAATAGGGTCTGCTGTACGCTGGTTTGAAAGGGATAACCAAGAGACTGGTCAAGAAACCTAAACATAGGGTCTGCTGTAGGCTGGTTTGAAAGGGATAACCAAGAAATTGGTCGACGTCAACATAAAGGTAGTGATGGTAATTTGGGTCATTGTTCAAAAGGTTTCAGCAAGAACATAATGACACTGGACGTCTCGGCTGGTAAAGTGTTGCAGCCTTCTTCTGGGGCCGGTTAGAGCAGGTCTCCCTATAGATAAAAAAACAATATGAATACATATTGCTACATGGTCCAGGAAGTGGATCATTCCTAAAATGTTAAGTGTAAAAAACCTGTGAGAGGGTCTTCTAGTGGGTCAACCTCAGACCCCATGCACTGACCTTGCAAGTAGGTGAAGAGATTCAAATCTGGTTTACATTGAACCATGGGCCGGGGGTAGATCTTCAGGCTCAGGAAAAGTGTAGGTAGGTCACTGTGGGGTGATCTTTGAGAACAGGAGGAAAAACAAGGGTGTGGGTCAGCTGTGGCATAGAGGAATTACTGCAGCTGTGGTGTGAAATAGGAGCACAAAGGGTACCTTGAGGCTGAGACAGCGCAGTTTCAATCTCTGCAATGTTATCGAGATGGCAGTTCTCTCTATGATGCATAATCAAGTGCCAGCCAGGGGGTCTGGAATCTGGGAGTCTGAATATAGGGTAAGGAGGAGAGATAGAAAGGACAGACAGCCCCATCAACAGATACCATGGAGGGGCTGATATGCAGAAGAATGAGGAGAGAGGAGCCTTGGTTAGGCTAGTGACTGACCTGATAATGAGTGTGAGCCTTGCGCGGTAAATCCGAACGGCAGGGAAACTCGTGTTCGTCTGAATGCGAGCTGTTTGATGGTGTACAAGAGCGCATGCGCGGAGGATTAGTGTGTGAGAATCGCGCATGCGTCTGGGCGTCATGGCAGTGTTGCCATGGTGTTGGGGCCGCGTGTGGGTATGCGGCTGGAAGGGACGTGGCCCAGGCTGCTCGGTCGATGCGGCGAGATGTGGCTGAGAGCAATGAGGGCTGCTGAGTGCAGCGAAGAAGGTGGGTTTTGCTGCTGAATGGGTGTAAAGCCTGTATCAATGTAACTGGACAGAGATGCAGGAAAATGGAGCCCTGAACGTGGCATCTAATGTATGTGTACCATATTAATTATATAAAGACTCTGTTTTACCTAAGACAGTGTGCAGACATTTCTTTGTGGGTGCTTGGGGACTAGACTGTACTTAAGAACTAGCCTGCATCACCTCCTGAGAAGCTAGACCTCGATTGCTCGTCCATTGCTACCTTATAGAGAATCTTGGCTGGGGTCCTCTGTGCCTCTCCTCTACCAAATAGAGAGCAGGCGAAACACACCCCCTCCGGTCCTTCACAGACAGACATACCAGAGATGCTTTGTATCCATTCAGTTGTCAGTCTTCTTCCCTCCTTTAACAGTAGATAGCCTAAATAGGCGACCTCCTGTTGACAATACTGAAACGTCTTCAACAAAGCCTTATGCCCATGTTCTGCTAAATGAATAAGCAGCAACACAGTGCCCTCTTTGCAAGCAACTTCAGAATCAGCAGCTAGATGTAGATCATCGACATACTGCAACGTGCTGGTGGAAGGCAACTCAAGCGTATCAAGCTATTCTTTCAACGTTCTGCTATAAATGCTTGGACTCTCAGTGTACCCATGTGGCACACGAGTGAATGTAAATGAGCGTCCCCCTAGGGTGCACGCAAACAAATATCTGCTTTCAACATGCACATGACAACTGAAAAAAACATTTTTCAAATCCACAACACTAAAATGTGTAGCTGTAGCTGGAATCATAGTTAATATTGTAGTAACATCAGGTACAATCGGAAACTGTGGAGCAGCAACCTTTTTAATGGCGCACAATTCAATAATTAAACAAAAAGGAATCGCATTATCCTCTTTCTTATAAACTGGTAGAATCAGACTATTACACATGCTCCCTGCAATTTCCTCAATCACACCCATGTGTACAAAATCAGAAATAATAGTCTTCAAAGTCTGCTCACCTTCAACCGAAATCTTATACTGTGGAATATACTGCAATTTAACACCTGGTTTCAAAGCTATTTTAACTGGTTCAATTTGTAAAATGCCAAAGTCATTATCATGAATTGCCCATAGACATGTCATAACTGTATTGAATTCAGTTGGTAAAGGCCTGGACAAAAATTGTGGAGTGGAAGTTTGTTGAGGTGAAATCGTTAAATGCATTCCTTTAATAAATTCAACCCCAACACATTTTCGCTACAATTTATCGCCAACAGAAATGGACACGAATCAGTGAATGGTCCCTGTGAAATTGGAACCGGCTGAGAGACCGGACTAACCACTGGCATAGCAGAGAACCCTACAGAAATGTTGTTCTGCCCTGACAATGGAATATCTGGAACCCGTGAATGATCAATAGAACATGTCTGTGCTCCTCTATCTATCAAGAATAGATGCTGCCTATTCCCCACCTTCATTTCAACGTAGGCCCTTTCTGATCAATGGGAATAGGTACCAGTTCCAGACTCTTCTTCGGGCTGTCCTAACGGAACAGTATATCGTCAAATGCAAGATCCTCAGAAAAATTGGCAGTCGAAGGATTATCAAAAATGTTCCCACTATTAACACTCTGTTGCTGACTATCTTGTGATGGTGCCTGTTGGTTCTGCTAAAACTGACTTATATCAGGACCCCCTATCACAGGACGGCCTCTGGATTGTCTACCCATGGCACCACAGATGCTATTTGAACTCTGCTGAAGGATCGGGCAATGTGCTCGCCAATTAACCTCCTGTCTACAATATGCACATTGGTTCATATGAACAGGACCCAGTTGTGCATTACTCTGTGGTGAAAATTAGCCTAGCTATTAGCAGCAGCAATACCCTAGTTTTCAAGTCACCCTTCTTCTTTTCCCCTTCTCCTTCTCAGTATTAACCCTATTCTCATAGTACTGAGCCATATGTAATACTTCACACTGTGATTTTGCTTGCCAAGCACTATCAAAAGTCATAATCTGTGATTGGATTTCAGGCAACAATCCATGCACAAATTTGTCTACAAACAGCCTTTTTCCTAACCCTGTACTTACGTCTTGACCACTAAAATCTGAGAACACTTGTTCAAACCTATTAAAATACACAGTTGCACCCTCTGACTTCAATTGTATGCAACCCCGAGGTTTATCCCATATGATTCTTTTCTCATGAACCTGAGTTTTTAATTTAGCAACTATTCTGTTTTACAACACTAGTATCACTTGTGGCGGTTTCTCACCAGCATTCCTTTCCCCATCTATTCGTACAAAAGCATTGCATGTATCATCCATCCCTGCCTGATCGTTTACAGTTCTAATCTGCTTCCACAATTCAGCAGGAAGATTCACGGGAAACAACAAATCTATATCACACAGCATGAAAACTGACACATGCAAAACAGACTCAATTTCTTTATAGAATCCTGTTGGATTCTTCCTTATATCTGGAATTGTTTGTCTAAAAGTATTCACTTCCTGTCTAGAAAACGGAACATGAACAAACTGTGAGACATAATGTGCTTCAATAGTAGTGGAAGGTGTTCCTGCTGCGGCATCAGATGAAATTTCTACTTTTGGAACGAATGTTGGATGAACCTCCCTCATCGGCAATTGTAAAGTAGGCAAATCTGAACGTTTATTTAGCAACAAGGCTAAATCAAGTGACAAAGTAGTCAAAGCAGTATCGGGTGAAAATGCTCTCTTATAAATGACCATCAAAGCTGCGGGACAACAAACCTTTCTCTTCATAAATTCATCTTGTAGATACTCTACCATCACCTGTAACACTTTGCTTTGCATTGCTGGAGCATACTGAATAAAGGTGTCATGTACTTCAGTGGGAGAAATTGAAACACCAGAAATCCATATAAAAGCGTCTCTTGTGTAAATGCGCGTTTCTTCACTCATTGGTTTCAATGGAGGAAGAAATTGTTTCTGCACATATGAAGCTTCCCGTCCATTACCATCCATTTCATCTTTCTGCAACCGATCTAGCTCCCTTTTAAACTCAAATACCTTCTCTACATGCTCATATACTTTCTCTGCATTGTCCCTTGTGTGGGCAAGGACATACAAATCCCTCAACACCTGTGGGACATTCATGACCGTCAAATCACTCCATATATCGACTAAATATGTTCCCATCCGTTATATCAAAATATTCTGTTCAGGAATAACCCCTTGATCATAAATTGCAACTAGAACAGCTGATTCATCACCCTTTTCGATATACTTTTTAGCACATGCATATAATTCTCTATATATGTTCTTATATACTGTACCACAGGTCACTATTGTAGGATCAGCTACAGCCCCTTCAACCACTAGAGGCGAAGCAGAACCACTTGGTAAAGAGTCAATAGGTAGCAGAGACAATACTGCTAGCGGTGCAGATGGAATTATGGGGACAGCAACTGTCGGTAAGGGTGGAGGTGCAGGAGGAGGAACAACAACAGGAAGAGGAACAACAATGGGAAGAGGAAGAACTACAATGGGAGGAGGCACATAAGGAGGTGGTGCAGTGGAAACAGTTCTACGTTCATTCCGCAATTTATTAATTAATTCATCTAATGTATGAAAATCCTGAGACGGATATATTTTTTGCACATCAAGATGGAAAGCCCTATCCATACCTCTAATAGATTCTGACTGTTTCTGCTGACCATGCAATAGTGCTTTCTCAGCATTCGTCATATGTCTATGTGCATGCTTTTCTTTACTTCTGAGTTGCTGCATAGATTCCTTTCTCCAATCTTCATCAAATGCTGCAGGCCTAGCCTTTTTCCTCAACAATACGGATTCTAAGTGCTCTATGCGGGCAATTTCAAAACTGCCATAAAGAGGCCACTGAAGTTCAGAAACATGCCTTGCCTGTCTGTGCCAAATTTCATTAAATACAATAGTTCCTAGGCCATACTGACAGTACATTAAAAAAGCCACAACCCATCGGGTGGTGCTGGTTGGCCTTGTTCCAAAGACTGTCTATCTCTGTGGAATAATGCCCTGAAACAGGATGACAGTTTCCCAGGCATATCAGATCACTGGTTGTTTGTTTTTGCAAAAACAAATCTGCCATCAATATCCGGATTCTTAGGAATCGGGGTACAACTCACCTGATTTCAAAATACAAAAGGGTCCGATCGGATTACAAATCGGCGTGGCTGGCGTTTTCGAAAACAGGACTCCATACGGGACCCTCGTTGTGATGTCTCACTAAACGCTGCTCACCGTCCAGGGATCGGCCGTGCAGTACTATGGAGGAATTGCGTCTCACTTTCAGGGGCCCCCTTCACTCTCAGTTCCCAGTCCGGCAGCCTCGTCTTCATATTAGCTGTGTGACATCGATCCTGAGGGTCCCTATTCGGGCATCATCTGGGAGATTAAAGAAATATCTAGGCTTAATACCCCTTAATAGAAATACGCCAAGCACAAGTACACTGTTACAAGTACACTTTTATTTTGCAGAACAGCTGTCTGGTCTCTCAACACCTCGTAATGTGTGGTAGTTGACACTGTTAGATGAGAGAGTGCTGGACATTACAAAGCAAGCATATTTATACTTTTCTCTCACAATCATGGACACATCGTCCAGCCCATCTCCGAGTTACATATTCAT
Organism: Ambystoma mexicanum; assembly: GCF_040938575.1. Taxonomy (NCBI): domain Eukaryota; kingdom Metazoa; phylum Chordata; class Amphibia; order Caudata; family Ambystomatidae; genus Ambystoma; species Ambystoma mexicanum. The sequence goes on from NC_090939.1 coordinate 789,289,138, forward strand.
TAGAGTACATAGCACGTTCACATACTAATACAGATTCAAATAACTATACATTGTTCAATGTTTTCCTCAAAGATTAGTCATGTTTTCCCAGCACATATGATACAATGGTAACATTTGTTTTCAATCTTAAAGTTAATCCAGTTTCAAGGAATGTACACACAGATTTCTGCAAAGGCACACGGCTTCAGCTATTCGACATTCTTTTCCACTGTTTGAACGAGGATGACGCTATTGGTACAGACAACATCTAAATTATTGTTCATTTCAACTCTAGTTTAGCTCCAAGGTTTCTTAGTGCAGGACAAACAACCCACTCTCAGCAGCCACAACATGTTTATCTGCGTTGACACAGTGCAAAGTAAATTTTTACCTGCTGGAGCCGAAAACACAAAGTTTAATATGAGACAGAAACAGGAGTTAATCAAAATGGCGGATGATTTTAAAATGGCAGTCTATTTAGTCTTACTCTGGTGCATTCAAATGCGATTTTCAGTGCAATGCGAAATGCGTTTAGGCCAATGTTCGTTATCAAGCAGTATTATATGAAATATACTTTAACAATCTACCTAATGAGGAAAACAAAACTAAACTCATTAACATCTCAGCTCTTTATAAAAAAAAGAAATAATTCACACCAAACAAGAATCCTATAACAACAGGATTCTCCAAGCAAACTCTAGTGCCAAGGAACTTTTTGTAATTTTAAAAGAGATGGAATCCCCCATTCCCTCCACAGACAACTCTTTGATGGACAAACGTTGGTGCTCCAACATACAGAAGGCCTTAACTAACAAAATTACCCTTCTTCAGAATAGAATTGCTAGCAAAGAAGCAAACATTCCCAACTCAGGCACCCCAGCCATCACCCCTACGCATACTACCAAACCATCTCATCGATTTAGCTTCTCAAGAGTCTCAATCTTCGAGGTTGAAAAAAATCATACTCTCACTAAAACCGTCAAACTGCCAGGGAGACATATGCCCAGCCCAAATCATCAAAGATGCGGCAAGAGACCTTTCACCGTTTATAACCAAACTAATTAATGCCTCTCTTTTATCAGGTACTATTCCCAGCAACTTAAAACAAACATGGGTCCTCCCACTTCTCAAAACTATCACTAGACCCAGCCAGACCAACAAACTACAGGCCCATTACAACAGTTTCCTTTTTACTTAAAATATTAGACCGAGTGGCACACCTGCAAATACAGGAGTACTTAGAGTCTAATCAGCTCCTGTGTATCTGAAAATCTGGTTTCAGACCCCAACACATCACTGAAACAGTATTAATAGATCTTAAAACCCAAATCGACGATCTTAGGGACAAAGGGAAAACAGCCTTGCTGCTCCTCCATGACCTATCAGCCGCCTTCGATTTGGTGGACCGTAAAGTACTATGCAATCACCGTGACTCAGAGGCGCACTTTGCTCCGGATGCCATAGTTTGGATTCAATCATTCTTGAGCCACAAGACTATGAGAGTCTTTTTGCCGTCTGCGGCAGCTGACCCTATTCCCATTACATGTGGAGTGGCGCAGGGTTCCTGCGTTTCAGTCACAATGTACAATATATTTACTCACCCTTTATTCGATGATCTGGATGGTCTGGGTATCACCTACACTAACTACGCAGATGATACCCAGATCCTGATACCACTCACCGGGAATTATTACAAGATTGTTGGCTTAGTGAATAAAATATACCTCATCATTCAAGCATGTATGGCCGCCCACGGTCTATGCTTGAATGATGACAAAACTGAGCTCCTCATTCTACGGACTGCTCTTATCATACACACACTTGGCACAAAATATGCTTCTTTCAACATCAATGGCAACCTTATTGAAGTAGCTAAAGTGGTAAAAACCCTTGGCTTTTACCTAGATTCCACGCTCTCCTTTACCAAGCAGGTCAATGCCATGGCTTCAACCTCAGCATAAACCTGTTAGAGCAGGTAAACCATTTCTATCCAAAAACAGTTGCACCATACTTGCTAGAGCCCAAATTCTTTCTAGGTTGGACTACTGTAACTCACTGTTCTTGGGCACCAGTAAACAGTCTATTAATAAGATTCAAAAACTACAGAATAATGCCATGAGAATGGCACAGGGTATAGCAAGAAGAGAACACATCTCTCAGGCACGAAGGCAGAACAAATGGCTGCTATCTGCAACAAAATCCTGCTCAAAACAGCATCATTGACTCACAAATGCCTTAACAATGCTGCCCCACGCTGTCACGTGGAGAGAATTAACAGAAGAACGTCAAGCCGACCCACTAGAAATTCTAACTCAGATTGTTTAGTAGTACCCAGGATTAAACTAACTAAAGCTGGGGGGATCATCTTCCCGGTAAAAGCAGCACAATTATGGAACTTGCTCCCCCACTACTTGAGGGCAGATCAAATCTTTCTCATCTTCAGATTTAACACAATTAAATGACTTAGAGAAAATGACCACTAACTAACCTCTCTGAGGGCCTACTCAGCATGCATTTTAACTATTAGCTCAAACTGCATATTGTACTTGCCAACGCCTGATTTATGTTGTATATTAATATTGTATATTTTTGTATACTTAGACCCTCCTATTAAGTGAACGTTGGATTATGTTGTATAGTAATACTGTAAATGTTGTAATCATAGACGGTCTTGATCTATTGGTTGTATATATTCATTACCAGTTTCCTAGTAGCATCTCACTGAGGAACCATTTTACATCTACTACTGTAACCCTTGTAACACGAAGTTGAAAGTATTATTCTTGCATCTTCCTGTTTGTTTCTGTGCTCTGATACGTCTGCGTCTGGTGCGAATTACAAATTAATAAACAAACAAACAAACAAACATGTCCATCCTGCATGAGTTCATCTTTGTTCGAATTCTAACTTTGTGTCCTGGGACCTCGCTGTGTGACAAATCTGCTCATTCACAATGGCATGAATGTGGATCTGTCCATGCAGTGCACATTGCCATAAAAAAGTGTCTTTATTTTGCTAATACATTTCGGGCAGTGTTACATGAGTGTATGCAGCTATACTAATTCATTAGTTCCTATGTAATTCTATTTATATTGGTAAAGGTGCTTATGCAAGATGAGTTGTCTGCATAACAGTTGGTTTGATAAAGAGTGCTCTGCAAGTGCAATTTGCCCTCTGCAAGGTGGCTATGTTGTGCTGCATTCATTCTATCTCCATGAACATGCTTTTTGTATCTGATGTTCAATTTCTGTCAAAGTGTGACCTTCATTAAGTTACCTTTGGGCACTTGGCCTAGGAACACAAATTGTTATATTTCATGTGAAACATGGCTGTGAGAACTCAGCAGATCTTATGTGGTCTGATCAATCAGGTTGTCTTCAAACCTCTGGGATACTAGTAACATTTTATTTTGTACTTTCCTGACCTCACTATGCAAATTAAACTTGAGAAGCTGTTTGCTCTAATCAGTTGCTGCACGGCATCTGGCTTGTGGTCTTGTAAAATGTTGTGAACTTTGAAATGTACTGCATGCTGATGGGTGGAGAATCTCATGATGTGAGAATGGTTTGCTAAATCTCCAAGCCTACGTGTAGTGCATTGAGCTAATTTAAAATACTAGCAATCATGTATTTTGGTTTTTCAAATCTCCATGCCTACGAGTGGTGCATTCAGCTAATGTAAAATACTGCTAATCATGTATTTTGTCAATATAAACACACTTTCTATAGGATTTTCTAACTGAAGCAAAATGTCACTGGGCCTGGCTAAGTTGCATTACAGGGCCTGCGGTAGCAACCGTGTAGTTATGGTTAAGTTGCTCAACTCATGGAACAAGCACTTTTGGGCGGCTTATAACTTTGCCCTCACGCGATTAATCCTCACCAAACCTTTTGAAAAAAGTATATGGGCCCCTCAGAATGATGTTTGATGCTTGGGACAGTTTCAGGGAGGTCCCAAATGTGTGTAAATCCTCAAAGGAGGAAAGTATTGCTTGCGCCTATAGCCCAAACCGCTGGATGGATTTTCACCAGATTTGTGCATGCTTTTGTAAATTTGGTATAAATTCGTCCCATTTTTTTTATATGGCCAAAAAGTAGGTAAACAAAAATGTGTGATATGTGGGTCTGTTCCGCAGACTCACTTCCCTGTTCGGTGTCCACAGACACATCTGGGCCATTGTACGTGCCTGCTGATTGGTTGGTGAAAAAACATGAGGTGTGGTATAATTTGGGGAACATTCGCCATGTTGGATCTCCGGACAGCGACCGGTGTCCATGGATAGCGCAGTGGGGAAAAAGTCAGGAAAACACATTTGGTGTTATTTGGTGGTTAAGTCTGTGGACACTGTGGTAGTCTGCGGACAACGCTGTGAACAAGCAGTTTGGAAAACACATTTGGGGTTATTTGATGGCTGAATGAGGGCCTGGAAAGGGTGTGGGAGTGGAATAAAGATGATATGCAACCATTTTCATAGGTGAAAAAAGGGTGTGTAGATGCCAGCGAGTCTGCGGTCAATTTTGGTGTCCGCGGACATCATTTCAATTGCAGGGGGTTCAGGGTGAGTTTTGTTATTTGAAGGTGAATTTTTACTACTTGTACTTGTTATATAATTTAATTCTATTGTGGTGGATGTGGCCAGTGGCCAGATTCTTGGGGGCTTGGCCATAGGTCATGCCCAAACAAACCTGGCCGCAGGCAACACATAGTTTAGTAATATGTGTATAGTAATTATAGGTACTGAAGCGGGAATGCATATTATTTGTAGTATGGTGTAATGATATAATTGAAGCGTATATGATATTTAAGATAGTAGGAAAAATGAGGATAGTTTTCTTTGATGTGTCCTCTGCCTTTGTGTGCAGGTACCACCCAGTCCGGGGTGACTTTTGGTGTCCGCTGACATGATTTAGATTGCAGCGGGTTTATGGCAAGTCTTGGTATTTTAAGGTGTATTGTACATACTTGTTACATACTTGTTATGTGGTTTAATTGTATTGTGGTGGTTATGACCAGTAGCCAGATTCTTGGGGGCATGGACATAGGCTGTGTCCCCAAGATTCTGGCCACTGGCCACATACAGTATAGTAATACGTGTGTAGTTATTATAGGTGCTATAGGGGGAGTATACAGTATTTGTAATATGGTGGAATGATATAATTGAAGTATGTATGGTATTTATCATAGTAGGATCATTGAGTATAGTGCTCTTTGAGGTGCCCTCTGCCTTTTGTATGGTCAATGACTGTATCCTCAGTAAACGATTACATGATACCTTTAGCATCATGGACCGGGCACTGGACTGGCTGATCTGTTTTCCTTACTAAGCGCTCTTTCCAGCTGAAAGTGGGTAGTTTCTACTGTACCACCTCCCTCTCTAATTGCAGCACAACACAGGGTTCTATTGTATGCTTGTGGTTCTTCAATATCTCTTTTGTCTCTCTGGCTCATCTGATGTCCTTTTTCTTTTCTCATTGCCAGTGTTATGTTAATGACCCACAGCTTTCCTAAAACTTCCATCTACTAATTTCTTCTCCTTCGTTTTTATCCCGGATTGTCTGACTGCTGTCCAAGCAGTGTGTGTGGTTAACAATCGCTGTCTCAATGCCAGTAAGACGGACATCCTTTTTATTGTGACACTTGTTCCCTGTTTTCCTCCTATCCTCTGACCACCCTTTTTGGGTCCTCGTCTCTTACCATCCTGTGAGGCCAAAAACCTTGGGGTTATCTAAGTCCTCTGTCATTTACTCCTTAAATTTTGGAGCTTGTGAAGAAGATCCACTTTCAGCTTCACCTCCTTATAAGCATTCTATTGTTCCTCACCTTCCCCCAGAAGCTGAACATCTCAACAGCCCTTGTCCCCTCTAGGGTGGACTACTGCAATAGCCTCTTCTTCAAACTCCCCCTCTGTTGTATATGCCCCCTTCAGCTAATCCAGTATAGGGCTGGAAGACTTATCTTTGGCCTCAAGCCCAGGGATTGTATTGCTGCAGCCCTAAAATATGTAAATTTGCTTCTGGTGGTTCTAAGGATGAAAATCAAGATTCTCTGTATCATTGATTGAGAAGGCTTTGTGGGGCCTGGAACTACACTATCCTGTTTTTTTCCCTAAATACTCCCCTGCTAGAGAGCTATGTTGCTCTAACTCTAATTCTTTGCTTGTGAAATGCTTTTTGAAACAGAGAGCTGCTCCTTTTATACATTAGCTGGACTTCATTAAGTTCTGGAAACCTTTGCAAACTCTGTTTTTCTGTTCATGTTTGACTTAATCACTTTGCTGGTATTTTATAGCACTGCTACTGGCACTGGTGCCCTGGTCCTTCATAAACCTGATAGGTTCCAGGCCCTATGTGTAGTCCACACCAGTACATCCCCCTTTAGCAATGACCTTAAGGATGTACTGCCTGGCAGCTGTGTATCCCACCCTTGGGACTCCTGTGCCCCAGCAGTTAGCCAGTGACCTCCCACCTTGGCATCTCTAGGCACTTTCCTTCTGAGCTCCTATAAGCACTTGGAAATCCCTACTCCCCTTTTTATTCATTCATCTTTTTTTTACTGCACAATGGATATGTGCATTTATGGGAGCAGTATATACAATGTTTTGGGATAAGCAAGGGAAATGTAGATTCAAAAGATTTCTAGAAGATTATGTGGCAGTTGGTGTGTGGAAGTTTAATATGTTTAGGGTTATATGTACAGTTTTTTGGAAGTGATTGGTGCATAGATGGTCGACTATTTGAAAGCAGGGAATGTTACAAATATAACAGTAAAAAAGTTTGGAAGGGCAGTGCTGTGCGATGGTGTGCACGCACAAACCAGAATTTTAAATAATGCATGGCCTGGAAAGGGGACTGTGGAGACTGTGGATAGTCGTGAAGTTACATGAATTATGGTCCTTATTGTATGCTATAGAACAGTATTTAGGACAGAAAATTGTTTCTGTGCTTTTTTCTTCTTCTCTAGAATACAATTGTCCATTATATCGATTGGGCATAGTATAACATGCAAATGGAAATGTTGGAGAATCTTATTGAGTCTAACTACTTTACTGAAACATGCAAAGTAGATGGAGTCTATAACTTATTTTTGTACTTCTATTTTTAAACTGTGAAAGGTAGTTCCTAAAGGAACCATTTTATGTGTTTTTTGATTTTATGTCTTGTTTCATTTTTTGCAGGAGGGATGACGAAGTAAGGTGGGGTAGGGAAATACAGGAAGGGGCACCAATCACAGATATGGAGGAGCAGGTGGACAGGGGAAAATGTTCGGCGTGTGTTACATATAAGGTAGGGGGTAGTGTTTCTCATGCTACTTTATAACAGCCCCAACAGCACTTCAAAACCGTTCCTCCCTGCAGAGTGGTGTGTTGCAATATATACAGAGTACTGGTAGATCAACAGCCTCTTTTATGGCTTTCAAGGTAGCTGGTGAATTTTATGCCCCACAGAAATAGCCTGTGTGGTGGTAGTATTGGTTGAGAAAGATGAGGTGGAGGAAGACAGCGTACTACTTCTTCAGAAAGGAACAGCCTTTCGGACAGCATCCAGGTGGTTGGATTTGGTGTGGCGGTGCATGGAGATGGTACCACAGGAGACTGCCCAGATTGTCCGAGTACAATGTTGCACTCAGGGCATTTCACCTTGGTAGCCTTAGTCTTCGGTACACCCCCAATTGTGGTAATGAACTGCCACCCCCATGATTCCCTCTGGGTGCTGGAGGAAGGCATTTCCTCTACCTCATCTTCCTGGCCCCCTTGAATGTTTTCTGCATTATTGCACTTTTTCCATTGTGTGGGCCCTCCAGGTGGTGGTGGTGGTAGTGGCTCCTGGGGAGGGTGGATGGCAATGGCTGATGCCAGTTTTGAAGATAAATAGTAGTAGTGCTAATATTCTTCTAAGTATGTGCTATGTCCTGGATTGCAGATGGATAATCAGTAGAAATAGGTCTAGGAGCTGTGCAAGGGTCCATTTTCCGCTTCAAACTTTCTAGATCAGCTGAAAAGGCAGCTTTGATCTGTTTGTGAATTGGGCATGATGCACAGACCAGTTCGCAGATAGCCGACCCTTACGCAAACACGTCATCATGCCGCAAACGCGTGCCTGGTCACGTGACACTGCCCGGAAAGTCTGCAAAGACGTCAGATGTTTGTGAACGTCTGCGAACACAAAAACAGTGGAAAAAGTTGCAGAAAGTTAATACAATTGTTAAAAATGTTGCTCGGAGGTGGGCAAAAGCACAATTTTAAGTTCAAACTTTCTACATCGGCCAAAAATGGTGCTATATTGGGGTAAATATGATATTATAAAGTTGTAGCAAATTAGGGTGCACTGGTAATAACCCAGGAAATTCAGTGAAAAAATGTTGTTAAAGGGACGTTATGGTAAAGTTGTACTAAAAAAAAACATACAATTCATTGAAAAATCTTTGTTAAGAAGACATTGGGCTTCATTATGAGTTTGACGGTCTGGGAACTACGGTACCGGTAAGCTTGCCGGTACCATAGTTCCCGGACCAGCAAACTACGAGTTGTGCTCGCGGGTGCCTTACTGGCACTGTTATAAAGAGTCCTGGTGCATCTGACCTCCACATTCCCATTCTGCCCTATGTGGCAGAATGGGAATGGGGAGCATCTTTTTTCCGGTGCCCGCGAATGGGCAAAAACCGGGTCCGGCGGGGCCAGAATGCCCTGGTAATTGCCCATTTGCGGGTGCCAGAAATGTTCAGATGTTTGGGGGCAGCCTGCCGGTTTTTCTGGCAAGGCTACCATCAAATTTATAATGAGGCCCTTTATGGTTGAGTTGCACTAATAAAATCCTACGAAATTCAAAGAAAAAACATTGTTAAAGGGATGTTATCGTTACAAGTGAATTTCGCCAGTTACGGTAAGCTAAGCAACCATAACTCATGCCACCAGCGTGAACTGCTAACACTAACCCCCAGGACACCAAAGATGACATCATAAATGTAATTGATCACATCACTGATGACATCACATAGTAAATTAATTGTGGTGCCAAGTTCCTACAAGGGGTTGTGTTTAAATTGTTGGTAGCAAAATGCCAGGGGTGACTAGGAGACCTATTATCAAGTAGATCATGTAGTAAATAATGTAGCTATGTAAAAAAACAATTTATATTGGAGTGTTGTTGTTAATACAGGTACCTAACTGTACATACACATATTTAATGGCTACAGCATGGTATGGTATGGAATTTTTCATTTATAAAACACCTACACAGGTAAGTGTTTCAAATCACTCAATAGGGTGGGAACAAAGGGAAAAACAACAGTTGCTCAGAGCCCTTGAAATTCTGGGATGATAATAGTCTACGCAGGCAGACTAAGTGCGTACAATACATTTAGCTTGAGGTACAGCAAATAGGCCTGACAGCGATTCTGCAGTTTTACCAGTGCAGTTTAGGGGTGAAGACAAGGGATAACATACAGACGATCTTCAGGCATGGTACGTACGGATCGTGCAAGTGCACAGATGATCACAGGGAGGGGGGTCCAAGTGCACCTTGTCATTGGAGACTGGGGTTAGTGCAGACAGAGCCACTCTTTTGGGTTATTTCTCAAGTGCAGTGAATGTGTGTGGGTGTAGGGCCCTGAGGCAAGTGCGAAAGAGGACTGGTGGGGTTGCCAGGGACCAATGAGACTCTGAGGTACACCAGGTGGCCAGCCAGCAAGCTGTAAGGAAGAGGAGGGACAGAGGGGAAGAGCAGAGAGCCAGATTAACAGGGTAGAAGGAGAGAGAAGGAAGAGGAGAAGAGGAAGGTCTTGAGGAGTTTCTGGAACTTAATAAGATCAGGTTCAAGACAGAGGGCGGCAGGGAGGCTATTCCAGAGGGAGCCACCTGCTGAGGATAATGATCTCCCTCCAAATCTCTGCTTGGAGAACCATGTCACTCACAGAATGTTAGAGGTAGATGAGCGGAGGGCTTGTGGTGGACAATATTTAGGTAGGCAGTGTTGCAAGTAAGTTGGTCCTAGGCCCCAGAAAGTGTTGTGAACAATGCAGAGGGTTTTGAACCTGATCCTTGCCGCCACAGGGAGCAAGTGAAGGGATTTCAGCACTGGAGAGATGTGGTCCCTGGGCTTGAGGCCAAGGATAAGTATTGCAGCTCTGTTCTGGATGTGTTGCAGAGGGCACAGGGAGGAAGAAGGGAGGTTGAGGAAGAGGCTGTTCCAATAGTCCAGCCTAGAGAGAACCAGGGCTCTCGAGACAGTGAGCCGCTGGGGGAAAGTGAGAACAGGCAGACTACCTCTGACAAGGTGAAGCTGATAGTTGGACTTTTTGAGGTGTTCAAAATGTGAGAGGAGAAGGAGAGAGTGGCGTCAGAAATGAAGCAAGGTTTCTTGCCTCGCAGGTGGGTGCAGACACAGGGCCGAGGGAGGCCAGCCAGAGTGAAAGTGGGAAAGCAGGAGCAGGGGCCCAAATGCAAACAATCTCTGTTTTACTGGCATTGAGGCAGAGGTTGTTTGCAGCACACCATGAATGAATAGCAGACAGACAGTCAGATACGAGCGAGGAGAAGGAGGGAGCTGAGGGTAGCCTTAAATTTAGTTGCATGTCATCCGCATATCACTGGAAGTTAGAGGTGAAAGTGGCAATCACATGTGCCAGGGCAGCCATCTAGACACTGAAGAACCTGGGGTATAGGTTAGATCCCTGGGGAATGCCACAGGTTGAGCGAGCTATAGCCGAGATAAAGGCTCTGAGTTCCACCTGGGATGGACGGTCAGAGAGAAAGGAGGTTAGCCACGCCACAGCCTGACCTGTGATTCCTAGGGTGTCATGGAGATGTGTGGACAGGATGTTGTGGTTATCCGTGTCAAAGGCCGAGGAGAGGTCAAGGAGAATGAGGACAGAGTGAGTGTTAGTGTCAAGACTTGGCAGTAGGTCTTCACAGGTGTTCAGAAGAGCAGTTTCTGTGCCTCTGGATGCTCTAAAGCCAGACTGGTGGTCATGGAAGCAAACGATAGGTTCAGTGTGGAGGGTCATCTGAGAGATAGCCAACTTCTGCAGGAGTTTGTCCAGGAATGAGGTGATGGAGATAGGGTGGTAGTGTGCCAGACTCGAGGGGTCAGCAGAGGGTTTTTTGAGCATAGGGTGCACAAGGGAGTACTTAAGGGCAGTTGGGAAAATTCCAGTGGAAAAGGAGAGATTGCAGAGATCAGCCAAGGCTGGGGCGATGGAGTCAATATTGTCTTTAAAGGTTTTAGAAGGCAAGGGGTCCACTGGTTTGGATCAATCCTTCATAGATCAGACTTGTCTGGTGACCTCATCAGGTGTGACGGGTGAGAGAGAAGAGAGGGTGAGTGTGGAGGGGGCCAATGGAGGCTTCGGTGTTGGTATATGTTTTGGAGTGGGAGAGAGGGTGGAAAGGATGTCTTGTTTTTTTTTTTTATGAAGTGTACAGCCAAGGTCGGGCAAAGGTCATGGGTGGGTATGACAGAAGAAGAGGTTGCTGCAGGATTGTCAAGTTCCTTGCAGACTTTGAAAAGTTCTGCCATGTTGTTTGATGCTGCAGAAATTCGGACTTGCATAAAGACTTTTTTCTTGGAGTGTATGCAGTCGGTATTGCCTTTAAAGGAGGAGGAAGGCCAGTTATTTCAGATGAGTTGCCTGACACGTTCCATTTCTACTCACCTGCCCTACATTTGCGTGCAAGGGCAGCCAGGTTGCAGTCATACCAAGAGTTGCACTTTTTGGAAGGCTTCAGTCGGACCCTCATGCCAGGGGCAAGAGTGTCAAGAGTGTTGGAGATAGAGAAATTGAGGTTAGCGAGGGCTGTGTCAGGGTGAGAGCAAGCACCATAGAAGTACAGCACCATAGGCATACAGTATATCTAATTTGGCAATTTTGGCTACTAAACTAATGAATGCTACTTTAGCAGAGTTTTTAGTTATGTTAAACATGGAATAAATAGTAATAATTCAAGACTTACAACATAATTGTATTAGTACAAACAATATATACAAATATCCACAATGCATACATATTACAGGCACATACAGTGAAAGTAAAGTAAGCAAAAAAGAAAAATCAACAGAAAAAGTCAATAATATTAAAGTTCATCATTATGTATACAAGTGAATTGTGTGTTTGAAGCCTGCTTGTTGCTCAATATATGTGCACAATGAGTACTTTAAGAACATACAAGAACTGCTAACACTAACACCCAGGACATCAAAGATGACATCACAAATGTTATTGATCACATCACTGATGACATCACAAATTAAATGAATCAATTAAGGTTAATGTCTACATATATAGCACCTTTTCAAGTGTCATATTTTCACTGTCAGTAAACAAAACTGCCTGGCCTACACATGTCAGTCAACAAAAACAAGTGGTCCAACTATGTCATGTCATCAGTGATGTCAATGACATTTGTGATGTACTCTTTGATGTCCTGGGTTTTAGTGTTAGCAGTGCACGTTGATGGTGTAAATTATGGTTGCTTAGCTTACTATAACTGGAAGATTTCTGGAGGTTTCCAGTTTTACTTGTAACCATAACGTCCCTTTAACAACATTTTATCATTGAATATTATGTATGGGTGTGTGTTCCTTTCTAAGAGGAACTGTCTAATGTTCTGTGCTGAGGAGTGAGGGAAGATTCTTGGGCTTCGAGGGAAACTAACTAAATCTGTAAACCTACATGTAAGGCATCCTGCTAATGTAAACTCGCGGCGATCATCTATTTATCACAATAAACACTTCTTCTACATTTCTCAAACTGATGCCAACTGCTTCTGCTTTTAGTTAAAAGTAGATTTGTGCTTGCCTATGTTATAGCCTAAATAAAATATAGTTGCCAGGCCTTGTTGGGCCTGCGTGCAAGGCCTTTCACTAAATGGGGGTTTTTGCTTCTCAGCTATGTATTGTTTCATAGGGTTTCCAAAGCTTGTATTTCCATGTAGGTTTGGAGCGATCAATAAAGGGGCCCATATTTTTATACTCCCCTACAAGGTCAGATCACATCCTAAATTATACATACTGCACAAGCAGTCGGGCATAGGTATGACTGCTTTCCTTGGGGAATTTAAAACCCTTTACAGAAATTACTTACAAAAAACTCCAACAATTGGATGACAGATGGTCACTGTTTGAAACCAGGATAGAAGAAATGGAGAGAATAAACTGCATGGCGGAGTATGTTGCATTGCATGTTGGTCTTTTAGAAAAATTGGGTAATGACCTTCAGAAACATGATGAGGAACAGAAGGACAGAGTTTGTAGAAATAACCTAGATATTTCTTGCCTTCTTGAGGGTTGTGAAGATGACCCAATTATATTCTTGAAATAAATGCTACTCAATCTTCCAAATCAGGGTTATCCAACTCCAAGCCTCGAGGGCCAGAATCCTGGCAGATTTTCTGCATATCCCTTATTAATATTCATGAGAAGAAATGTGCATACATTTAGAACCATTACATCCAAATCTATCTCAGAAATATTACTGAGAGATATCCTAGAAATCAGACACGTTTCCGGCCCTCTAGGCATGGAGTTGGTACACCCTGGTGTAACTGAAGAAATGTATCATATTCATTTCTGTATAACTTGCCTTTAGTGAAACCCTATAAAAAGTATAGAACAAAATACAAATCTGTGGCCAATGTTTTGGATTACTTGATTGAATCCTCAGGCACTTTTCTACACTTTCTTCAAGGGAAATAAATTATTCTGATACATATTCCTTGCTGAAAGGAGAGTTTATTGTGATACATATTCTCCCCATTCAAAGCAGAGAGCGTCTTTGGTACAGTTTCTACCTTCTAAAATGCAAAGTTTACGCCCTTCAAGGGGGATGTTTTACCCTTTCAAGGAGGAGCATTTATTCTAATATAGATGTAGGGAGGTTGTAGTCAGATACAGAATCACCAATTCTAAGTTGATAGCTGTTCTGGATACATAGTCTTCCCCTTTAGGCCTGAGTTGGAGAGCCCTGTTCTAAGTATTCTGACCACTACAGCTTTGACTATAAAATGAGCTCCCCACTTTGGTATGAAAGTATATGCAAGCCAAAAAAGATCAACACCTCACACTATGATTTTTCTGCTACTATACAGAGTTGCAGATTGTTATCAAAAAAGTAAAATAAATTAATCACCTTATCTGGAATGGGCATAGCATTTTTATATATCAATATCTCGGGATTTATCTAAGAAGACCGCTTAGCACATAAAGGATTTGTTGTCATACTCTCCAGCTCTAAGACAACTTGATGCTAGATTTGGTTTGGTTCATCCATGTACTTTTAAGATAACCATAACAGGGAAAACATTTCATTTTTGATCAACCAGCTGACTTAAAATCTTTAATCAGATCTATAGGATCTCTCGAGCGGCAACAATCACTAACATCTAAAAATCACTTGATGATTCTACATCTTCTGTGTAATTGTGTTTTATCACTAGTTTGTTACTTAATTAGGGGATTTCGAGAGAGTTGCGTGCAGCTCTTTTTTGCCTTCCTATCGTGTGGCGCTACCTCTACTGATGAATCTTTCTGCAATCTTGCCAGTGTGTTTTGGGTTTTTTTCTGCATTGATCCCATTAGGGTATAATTTTGTATTATCATTGGTTTTCCTTGCTAAACTTTATTTTTATGACTCAGCATTGAAAGTCTTATTATGTCATGTGTTGCAGGCATGTTGTCTTCATTGTCTTATTTGTCTTCTTTTCCCTGATGTGTTGTTTACGTTTTCTAGTTAAGTCACTATATAGGAACTATAGCAAAACAGTTAGTATTATATGTTCAACATATTTGTTTTCATTGTTTTGGATTTCAGAATTTTATTTTAGTTTCTTCATGATATTTTGTGATGGTATTTAAGTAAGTGTATAACATGGAATTTCAAAAGGATTAATAACTTGATTTGGAGACATTATTTAAGCACAGGTTCACCACTTCTTGCTTGTATTGAAGAAACGTGTGTATTTCTGCAAGAATCAATGCAACTGCAAACATTTTGGGTGGGTGATGTTATTGCAAGCCAAGCTGACAAGTTGCGATACCACCCTCCGCATGATGAGGCACTGTGTCTGCAATGGTAGCATTTGAGCACAAGAAACTATACACTCAACTGAGGGGTTTTATAAAGTTACTTCTTATCAGTGGATCATAACAGCAAAAAGAAACATATAGGGGGTCATTATGAGGTTTGCGGTATCCCGCCGGTTATTCTGGCTGGATACTAGGAAACTGACCCTACCGTTACTGGGGCCTGATATCTCAGTATGACCTGGATATTCAAGGTGCCGGCAATGCCAGTAAATCCTCTTTCCATAAAGTCACATATTGCTAGAATCACTGGCATTGTTAAAACTGGTGCCGGTAATTCTGGCATTTATTTGCTGGTGCCCCCACTGTCAAACGTATGTTTTGCTGGTCTGGGAAAATTTACAGTGCCGGAATTATCTGCAATTTTACCAGAAATGTTTCCAGACCGACAAACATGTAATGACCCTCATAGTCTCATTGTAGTGGTTGCATTGATAATAGATTTGTTATTTCACATATACCTATATAATTACAATGATCGCTTTGCATGTGGTGCTTTCTTCCAAGTGTGTTGAATGTTAGTAAAGGGAAACCCATGCTGAACATTAGGTTGACAGGACTTAAAACAGGTATCTGTATAATGCTGTCAAGTAATCCTTTATCATCACATGCCGACTACATGGCCATGAGTTTCACACATCCGGGCTTTATCAAGGTTAATGATAAAATAAATCATAAGTGGTGGAAGGAAGTTGTAATGAAAGAAGGATAAAAAACAACAGCAAAACATTACCAAAAATACAAATCCAGGACACTGTAGAATACGAGTATGCAGCTTTCTAGTGTAAGGTTAAACACAGATATACTTCTAACCTGTCTCTTGTTAATAACAAGATGCAAACCATTATTCCATAGTAATGTCCTTATGCAATGGTCCTTTGGATATCTTCTAAATTGTTCCCATAAGCATGTCCACATTTTCTGGTATGTGGTATTGAAACTAATTATGTCAAACTAGGATGTGTGTTGATAAAAACTGTAACAGAAAAAACTCACTTCTTTATCAATATGATCTGAATTGTAAACGTTATCACCATTCCTGTAACATTCTGATCAGTTTAATTAGTGCAATCCAACCTATGTTCTACAATAGAATTGATTATAGTTCTCTAAGTTGACTGTTATGACCCACTGATAAGAATCAGTAAATGTTTTACTAACTGTATAATACCCATCACTCAAATATATGTTTTTTTGCCCAAGCCCTAGCATTGGAGAATCACTCTTTATTAATAGCTAGCATTAGGTTGTGTGCTAGAATCTCCAAGTTTGGCATCACCACAGCACAACAGCGTACTTGAATTAACTATAAACAGGTGTGCAGCTTTTTAAGATCTGACAACCATTTAGTGTACTGACCCATATACACTGATAATTATCTAAATCCTTTTGTCCCACCAATAACTACAAAACCAACAGGGATGAAGATTCTGAATCACTTTTTGCCCCAAGAGGTAGTACCTGCAATGCATTTAAAGACCCACTGACAACCTAGGAGACACTTAGACAGAAATGTGTTAGACTAAAGTGATTTTCCATTAAAGAAATCAGTAAGTACTGGGAACAAGGAACAATGCGCAAGTACTATGAACAAAATAAGATACAGAGAGGACTTAAGATTTGCATCTTGCCTGACTTCAACAATCCTGATAACAAAGATTTAGACGGTAAATGGGAAGAGAACCTGGATAGGTGCTCAAGGAATATGATTGAGCTCCTCATCAAGCATGCAGACAGGGAACATCAAAGAGGCACAAACAGAGATTGTAAAAAAATAAATAGAAGAAATGCCAGCTCCAGAGGCAACTAAAGCTAAAAAAACACCATACATTAGATGAAATACTCAGGAAACACCAAGATGATGTGAAGCTCAGGAAAGCTAGAAAACCTTTAAGGGACTATAGGGAGGATAGGGTTTGCACCTTTCAGCCCAAATATAATGACAACATTAAAACCCAACATTGCCAGGATAGGACACAAAACTCATCCCCAACCAGCGCGGACACAGAAAGTAAAAGTGTAAATCTAGCTGTAACGACCCTAGAAGACACATCAGCTAGTGATCTACAATCACAGTTACCCAAAAAACAGCATTTTTTTAGAACAAATAAAACATTTCACACATGGCAACAGACAGTACACAACCAAACATGTGAGGTTTTCAGATCCCATAACCAGAGATATGACAAGACAAACACAAATATAAAGGTTGTAGAGGAAGCGGTAATGGAGGAAGGAGAAGAAGTGGAACATGCAAGAAGAATAAGAACAATGGCGGATCACAGGAACCAACAAATAACACTCCTAAAGAGAACCCAGAAAACCTAATTATGACCATTTCTGATAGGACACTTGAGACTACCGAAGTGAGGGAACTTAATAATGGGCTCTCCTGTGCACCAACCAAAACCATTGATTATATCTTAACACAGACATGTGGAAATTCATAAGGAAACTCAAGCACACAAAGTTCTTTCACAACAGAGCATTTGAACAAGAAAATAGCAATTTTAGAGGTAATCCCAATTCTTTGGTGATAGGTGATATCGAGGACACTAGACTACTCGTATAACTTGATGAAGAAACCGGCACCCCATGATCTCAAATAATCCAGGACTTGGAATTCCAGTCGTACACTATTACAGACTGTACATAGAAAGCAAAGTTGACATTCACATCAAAAACAGTACTAGGCAGCAATATAGCAGTACTTTGGATCTACACAAACTCAATGACAACCAATGGACAAACAATTTGTATCAGACACACAATAATATTACACTACAGAAGCACAAGACTCATGAGAAGTTTGTTAAAGAACAATCAATTGTAATTGAGGAAGTAGACAGAGGGAGCAATATTGTCATTTTGAACCATGAGGACTATATAACAATGGGACAAGGACATCTCAATACTCCAGCGTGTTACAACAAACTTAGTAGAAAATAGGGCTGCACCGAATAGCTTATTTAGTATTCGGCCAAATACCAAATAGTTTGTCAACTATTCGGCCGAAGCCGAATATGAAGCTGAATAGTTGCTTTATTTAATAAATCATGTTCCAAACTTCAAAAAACACACTTATTAAAAAAACAAATAAAGCACTATTTTAAATGCATTCTATACTTTTATTTCTCTTCATTGTAATTAATGTAGCATCTTTATTTAATGTATAAAAGCCTGACATAAAGCAGATTTAACCAAAATGAAGGGACCAAATGTACAGAAGATTGTTGCTGTCACGACCCTTAACCAAAACCCTCACTGGCATGTCCACAGGTAAGGCCATGGTTCGGGGCTCCATTAGAGCCTCGGGAGCCTTGCACTACCTTCCAAGACTCTCTTGGAGTCAGTCCTGGTGCCTTTGGCGCCAGGCTCATATTGAGTACAAGGAACATCATTATTAGGACAGTTGCGCGCCGAAGTTCATTCAGCCAGGCAAGAGACTAATGCCCTACGGAGGGACCTAGTCGTAACCAAGGATCACACAGAGGAAATCAGCAGGCAATTACTACAATCACAGGCCAGACAAACTCCATTGCCTGGAAATAAGCCACTAGCACAAGCACCCGCCTTATCCACCGCTCCAGTACAAGTTACACTACCCGGAACAGTCTCTTTAGCGTCACTGGAATGATTCTGAGGTGACCCCAGGAAGTATGCTGCATTCATGAATCAATGTCGTCTTCATTTACTCTGCAGACCAGGTGCATTCCCCAACAATCAGGCTCGGGTAGCTTTTTTTTGTCATACCTGAGCGGAAGTGCAGCGGATTGCTCGGTGCTGTTTGTGAGCCATGATGATCCATTACTACATGACTTTGGGGGTTCCAGAGAGAAATGGAGAAGTTCTTTGCTCGTCATACCCAAGAGCAAGCAGTAGACAATGAACTCTTGTCACTCCGACAGGGGAATCAAGACTTATTAACGTACATTGCAACCTTCAATAGGTTAGTTGCTGAAACTAGGTGGCCCGAAGACCAAAAAACCACATTGTTTTACCAAGGCCTACGAGGAGAATTGAAGGACGTTCTGGCCCAGGTGGTTGATCCGTCTAGAGACTGTAGCAAATTTATCAACCTGGTTGTGCAACTAGATCACTGATTACAAGACCGGAAGGCAGATCGGTCTAGGTCAGACACTCGGGCCGGGTATGTGCGGCCTAGTGATAGTGCTTCACGCATGTCTGAAAACACTGTAGAACCCATGCAAATCGGAGGTACACGCCCACCATTAACAAAAGCAGAAAGGGACAACAAAAGGCAACAGCAGTTATGTTTGTACTGCGGAAAAACAGGACACTTCCTAAAGGACTGCCCAGTTAAGCCTCCAAGAAGAACTGTAGGCCCCACGGAGAAGGACGAGAGTAAGGAGTCGGAAAACTACCCAGCTCGACAAATGTGGAGGTCAGGTAATGCCTTTTGGACTTTGCATTGCTCCTGCAGTGTTCCAATACTTCATGAGTGATGTCCTGTGGGAATTAATTGATGTTTGTGCCTTGGTCTACATAGATGAAATCCTAGTGTATTCAGCCTCGAGACATGATCATGTCAAGCACGTCTGATCCGTTCTCACCAAACTCTGCCAACATCGGCTATATGCAAAACTTGAAAAATGCTTTTTTCACGTAACCGAAGTGGAATTCCTTGGTTTCATCCTCACTCTGAAAGGAATCAGAATGGATGTACACAAAGTGGATGCCATTCTTAAGTGGCCTTCTCCAACTTCGTTAAAAGGGCTCCAGAGCATGCTGGGTTTTGCGAACTTCTACCGCTGGTTCATCCCAGACTTCTCTCAAATTGTACATCCGATTACGTTATTACTGTGAAAAAACAATAAAAAATTAATTTGGACAGAAGAAGCCAAAAGGGCCTTTAAAGAGCTTAAGAGAAGATTCACTTCCGCTCCAATTCTACAACACCCTCGTCCAGACCTCCCCTACATTGTGGAAACCGATGCATCCAGCATGGCTATGGGGGCTGTTCTTTCACAAAAGGACCCTGAAACCGGCCAGTTACACCCCGTGGCATTCTGGCCGCAAACGTTTTCACCTCCTGAACTCAATTATGCCATCATCCTCCAAGGACTCACCGACTCCTGGCCATTAAATCTGCTTTCAAAGCATGGCAACATTATCTCTTAGGGGCCAGACATACGGTCACAATAATCACGGACCATCGGAACCTGCAATACTTAAAAACAGCAAAGGCTCAATCCTCCAGTCAACTACTGTGGGCCCTTTTCTTCTCCGAGTATGATTATGTAATCACTTATTGACCAGGATCAAGAAATGTGAAGGCTGATGCTTTATCTCGCATGAGCATTGACGAAAAGGTATATGCAAATTCAGATCCAGTAGCCATCATTCCTGAAGACAAGCTCTTAGGGCTCACAACATCTTTGACACAAACCGAACTCCGAAACGAGATCCAACGTGTAATAAGTCCTAATACTTTGCTGGAATGGCGTACTCGGATACTCTGTAACCACCTCTCCTCTGCCGCCCACTTATCCCCTTCTGCTGTCACGTGGATACAGTCCTTCTTGGCCGATAGAACCATGAGGGTCTTTTCTCTGGAGGCAGCAGCAGACCCTATCCCTATCACCTGTGGTGTCCCACAAGGCTCATGTGTTTCACCCACCCTCTACAATATCTTTACAAAGCCCCTCTTTGATAAACTGGATCGTCTGGGTGTCACTTATACAAACTACGCGGATGACACCCAGATACTCCTCACCATCTCGGGCAATTACAATAATGATGTAGCCAGGATCAATGAAATCTTCTCCGTCATTCAGGCATGGATGGCCACACACGGCCTCTGTCTTATTTACGAGAAGACTGAACTGCTCATTGTTGGCTCACCGAACAACTTACAAAAACTAAGTCCCAACTACTCTAACATCATAATTGATGGCAACACTATCCCGGTCGCCAAAAACGTGAAAACACTTGGCTTCTATCTTGATGCTAATATTAACCTCACTAAGCAAGTTAACGCGACCGCCTCTGCCACTGCCTATACCGGAAAACTAATCAGAGCCTGTAGACCATTTCTCTCCCCTAACAGTTGCCTCACGCTAGCCAGAGCACTTATACAATCTAAGCTAGACTACTGCAACAGCCTCTACTTAGGTGTCAACCAAGCGATAATCAATAAAGTCCAAGTCCTTCAAAATAATGCATTACGGACAGCGCTAAACATTCCCAGGCGTGAGCACATTTCTGCCACTAGAACCACATGCAAATGGCTCACCATCCAACATAAAATTGATCTAAAAACACTCTGCCTCACCTACAAAGCTCTCAACTACCTAGCACCCCCCTACCTGACTAACAAATTTACCATGAAATCCTCCATCAGAACCACGAGATCTTCCAATACCTTATGTCTCACAGTACCTAGATTTACCTCTAAAAGAGCCGGAGGCTCGAGCTTTACTGTCCTCGCTTCCCAACTTTGGAACACCCTGCCACTGAATATTAAATCATCAAAATCCTTCCAGTCGTTCAGGAAACTTGCCAATCTGATAAAAAGTCAACCTTGAAGCTAGACCTAGCTATAAACTGTACTTATTGTTTATGTCTCACTTATGTCATTATTGAGTGCTATCACCCCCACTGCCTATATTTCCTGTTGTAACTGTTTTCAAATTGTTCTATTATCACTGCTTATTACCATGTACTGTGCCTTGTAACCTGTACTAAGCGCCCTTATACTCCCGGGTCCGGAGCGCTATAGAAATAAAATAAACAAACACACAAACAAACAAACAAACAATACACTATTAAGGACCAGTTGCCATATATTGGAGAGCATCTATATGTGCCCAAAAAGGAGAAACAACAGCAAATCATTTTGGATTACCATGATTCTCCGATAGAGGGTCACCCCGGAATCGCTAAAACCCTAGCTAAACTGAAACACAACTATTGTTGGGCGACTTGGCGTCAAGGCGTCATCCAGTATGTCCAGTCGTGTGGTGTGTGTGCACAAAACAAATCGCAAAAGCAGAAACCAGCTGGCCTACTTCAACCATTGGAAATTCCTCCAGCACCACTACACACACTTTCTCTTGACTTTATTACAGACTTGCCTCCCAGTCAAGGATTCAACACTATTTTGGTAGTAGTGGACTTATTTTCAAAAATGGCACACTTTATCCCTTTCAAAGGCCTCCCTGATGCATCCAGTTCAGCAAAGGTGTTCCTGGAAAATATTATTAAGCTACATGGTTTCCCATCGGTCCTGGTCTCTGATAGAGGCAGCCAGTTTGTGTCCAACCTTTGGGGATAATGCTGTTCTATGGCTCAAATGAACTTCCGATTATCCACCAGCCACCACCCCCAAATGGATGGCCAAACAGAAAGGACCAATCAGACCCTCGAGCAATACTTGCGGTGCATGCTGCATTAGTTGGAAGGGACTTGAGAGATTTATTATGGATAGCAGAATATGCTTACAACAATTTGTTGCATTCCAGCACAGGACAAACCCCTTTCTACACCCTATATGGCAGACAGCCAAATACTTCCGAAGTAGACCTTCCTCCCAGATTGGAATTGCCAGCAGTAAAAACTCTTCATACAACCATCTCTCAGACCTTTAAAAAGGCAACAGAGCATCTAATCCAAGCCAAGCACAAACAAAAGAAATTTGCTGACCAACACCAAAAAAAGGCCGCTGACTATCAAGTAGGAGACAAGGTTTAGCTAGCAGCAAAATACATACCCATAAAAAGAACCCGGACCTTCCGTCCTCGCTATCTGGGACCTTCTTCCATCAAATCTATCATCAACCCAGCAGCTGTCAAGTTAGCATTGCCAGCCAATATGCGAATCCACCCGGTGTTCCATGTCTCACTCCTGGAACCGGTACAACCCGGTACACGGGTTATAACACCACCAGACCCCGTGATAGTTGATGGGGAACCAGAGTCAAAGTAAAGGAAATCTTGGATTCTAAATTTACCAGGTCCAAATTATGTTACTTAGTCAATTGGAAAGGTTATGGACCTCAAGACAGATCCTGGGAACCCAACAAGAATATTCATGCACCACGCTTGATTAAGGCATTTCATCAGAACTTTCCAGCCAAGCCAGGACCAGGCAGAAGAACCACCATGGGAGTGGCCTTGGGGGGGAGTGCTGTCACGACCCTTAACCAAAAACCCCACTGGCATGCCCACATGCCAGGTAAAGTCAGGATTCGGGGTTCCATTAGGGCCTTCGGAGCCTTGCACTACCTTCCAAGACACTCTTGGAGTCAGTACTGGCGCCTTTGGCGCCAGGCTCATATTCAGTATAAGGAACATCATTGAAGGGGACTACTTTTTCCTTGGGCCTGCAGCCGACATGGAGGCACCCACACAGTCTAGTTCCGTAGAACTAGACTGTGAGGTACAGTGTTTTGTGCTGGGAGACTACTTAAACCACACCCAATCAACAGGACACGCTTCGTGTTATTCTGCAGCCTGCAGCATAACGCTCACCGTGCCCAGTGTCCTTGATACCAGCAATCAACAGAGCAACAAGCCTGCAGAGGAGAAAAAAAGAACATCATTAATAGACTCTTACCTGCGAACTTCATCCTGTATCTGCCCTGCGCTCATCCATGCTTCTGCTACTCGCGGTCACCCATCCAGCAAACAGCATCTTCTGGACACTGCATACTCACCGGAATGAAGCAACCTGAAGGGAGAGAGAGAAAGACAACATTAGAAAAGGTTAGTTACGGCGTAAGCCTCAGTCATCATGAGAACCTCACCTGGGTGGCCACCTCTTGGCTGGAATCATTCCGGGATACCACGCTCACTGGAGAAGACCATTGCGACCTGTAAGGAGAGAAGAAACACAGGTTAGCAAGTAAAAGGTGAAGCGGTGTTAGGCAGAATCCTGTGCAGTTCCCTTAGGGAGCACTGCAGAAGATTAAGACTACAGGTATGAGAAATAAATCCCCTTTGGTATCAGTCTGTACCACAAAGATTTAGTTGGTAGCTGTGGCTAAGCAGTCAGACTTATCTCAAGAGGGAGATGAGCAGTATTCAGGGTTTACACGATACGCCTTGAGTACTATGGTAAAAGGAAACACTGACCAAAGCTTTGCATTAAAAAGAATATATATTTATTTTACACACTTCTAGTTGAACACATTTATCACAGTTATTAAGCAAGTTAAATTCAGCCAAACAAAGTATACACAACTCCCTAGTTAAATTGCAGACACGTTTGAGCAAGAGTGAAAACTGAGCAAAACGGCACAGTGAAAACCAAACACAAATGGCACTCTAGCAATTTCTCACAAGGGAGGGAAAGCACAGGTCATACAGAAATATCTTCTTACACACCCTAGCAACACTTCCCACGTGTTAGTGAATCAGTTAAGGCAAGTCAGTACTTTAGCATAAAGAATACTTAAATGAAAACCGAGCAAAATGGCACTTCACAGGTTATAAAAGTGGGAAGGAAGAGTGGTTATAAGAAGTAGGTGCACCAACACAGTTCTATTTGAGAAGCAATCTAGAGAAGGCAGTTCTAACAAATTTAGCCAGAGTCAATAGGCCTGTGCCAGAGTCAGTGGTACAGGCAATGTTAAAAGAGAGGGGCAGCCAACCCAACAGGTAGGTAAAGGATTTAAAACACCTTTAGTTCTACCACGCAGAAAGGACGGCCTGGCGGAACAATGTACCTTTAAAATGAAGAAGTGGCTCCTGCGGTGGTGGTTGTTCTTGGTAGTTCCTGCAGTTCGGGGGATCCAGCAGAGTAAGAGAGGCTCTCGTCATGGAGGAAGGTTCGAGTTATTGCACTACCCAGGGATGAAACCAGCCACGGTGCTGCCCGACGAATAAAAGGTACGCTCCTTTAAATCGCGGGCCGGGTGGACTGGTGCCTGGCTGTCTGGCCTCTGAGTACAGGGTAGTGGCGATTCGACCAAGGTAGGTCCGGGAAGGCGATTGGCAAAATGGTTGGCCCCACCGTCGTGTGAAGAATAGTGGTGAGACGCTGCAGCAGGGCTTCACCGGTGGTTCAGTCGTTGCAGTTGTCTTTGGCTTCTCTCCTCTTCGGCTTCTTAGTTCCAGTGGCGACATCTTGCTCTTCCAGTCCTCAGGACTCTGATTTTATGCAAAAAGATCCCCATTCATTCAGCCTAGCTGTCACTCACACAGTGGAGTGGTCACCTTGGCAGGAGACCCTCCAGCCTATCAGGATAGAGTGTGACATGAGTTGCCGAGGCAACCCTGTCCAGGGGTCCTACTCCCCTCACACACTATGGACCCACCCCAGACTCAGTGGCGCCGAAAGGAGGGCTTCTTGGCAGAAGCCTGCTAGAAGGACGAACAAAGGATCCCCGACCTGGGTTAGGAGTTTAGAGAAAGACACGAAAAAGAAATATTAAAGTTCTGGCAAATAAAACCTACCGGAGTAAAGTTAATATTAAAAGACACCAGCGGTATGTTAGAGGCTGTCAGAAAATGTGGTAGCCTCGAACAATGGGAAAATCCCATAGGAAAATATTTGCGGTCGAATATTTACGGTAGTGACCACTGCCACCAGACAGAAACTTTCGAGAGATTGACTCTATGGTACCCTCTCAAAAATGAACATAAGGGAAAAACTATTAACCCTTCCCAGTACCTCCATAGTAAGATGGGTTGTACTGGTTTGGTTCATAAACATTGACTAGTAAAGTCAATGGGGACCTTACATGCCCTGGGAGACAGTAGTCAGTCTCAGGGTATAGAGTCTATGTTGGGGGGTCGCTACGACACCCCTGTCTCACTGCACAGAGGGTGCTGTGTAACACATGTGAATAAAGATGGTCCCTATGGGGGTGAGAAAAACCCCATAGACATTAAACGCAAAAATAGCCTAGAACACACATAGCAAAAATGCCTAAGAGTGGGAAAGAGAGTCTCGCTCTTAGCAGGAGAAAAAAAAAACCTTCAAATCCAGCAAAGCTGCTGGGGGAGGGAAGGGAAGGGAAAGGGAAATTATAGGTAAGGGAAATTAGCCATAGAATGATAATTCTCCCTAACACTCACCACCTCCCCCCCCCGCAAGACTAAGGGGCAGGAGGATCTAATCCACTCCTGGATGAGTGTCTTACCTCTAGTCGGTTATAATCATCCGAGAGAGACCATCTGCATTTTGGTGGTGACATCCTGACCTGTGCTCAATGGTAAAATCAAACCCTTGGAGGCAGATTAACCATTTGAGCAGTTTTGGGTTTTCCCCTTTCATTTGCAGCAACCATCTCAAGGGTTAGTGGTCTGTTTGAATGACGAAAGTAGATCCATACAAGTATGGTCTAAACTTCTTCAAAGACCACACAATGGCAAAACATTCTCTCTCAATAGTTGCCCACCTTGTTTCAGGTTCCTTCAGTTTCCTACTGATGGAGCATATGGGGTGCTCCCTACCTTTCTCATCCAGTTGGCTGGGTACTACACCTATACCTATATTGGAAGCATCTGTTTGTACAATGAAGGGTTGGTGGTAGTCAGGAGCTCTGAGAACTGGAGCTTCACAAAGGGCTTCCTGCAGGCTTTCAAAAGCCAGATTGCACTCCTCATTCCATTTGATCTTTTTAGGGAACTTAGGAAAGGAAATTACATTCAGTGGAGAAACTATGGACCCATAGTTCTCAATGAAATTCCTGTAATACCCAGTGAGGCCTAGGAAGGCTCTCACCCGGGTTTGAGTAGAAGGGGTTGTCCAATTTTGCACAGGTTCAATCTTGCTGAGCAAAGGCTTTATTTCACCACCTCCTACCTCATGCCCAAGTTATACCTCTTTACTCTGACTAATTTGGCATTTACTTGCCTTTATGTCAGATGGGCCTGTTCAAGAGCCTGCAAACATATCCTAGATGGTCAACATGTTCTTTCCATGTAGGGCTGAACACTGCAATGGCATCCAAGTATGCCATGCAGACGTCCTCCATTCCATTCAGAACCTTATTAACCATCCTTTGGAATGTAGCAGGTGCATTCTTTAATCCAAAAGGCATAACCTTAAACTGGTATAAGCCAACTGGGGTGGAGAATGCAGTTTTCTCCTTGGCATGGTCAGTCAGGGCTATTTGCCAATAGCCTGACGTGAGATCAAATGTGTTGAGGAACTTGGCTGAACCAAGTCTATCCACCAGCTCATCTGTCCTTGGCAAAGGATGGGCATCAGTCTTAGTGACTGGATTTAGAGCTCTATAATCCACACAGAATCTCAACTCCTTGGATCCTGCCTTTGATACTAACACAACTGGGCTAGACCATGGACTAGTAGAGGGTTCTATTACCCTGAGATCAAGCATCTTGTTGACATCTCCTTTGATGTGGGTTCTTACATTTTCTGACATCCTGTAACCCCTGCTATTGACAGGTAAACAGTCACCAGTATTTATATCATGCTGGCACCAAGGGGTCAAGCCTGGTGGTAGAGAAATTAGATTTAGAGGGCAAATTGATTTATCAAAACTTTGCACTCCTCCTGTTGCTCAGGTGCGAGGTTAGAAGAGAGATTAACTCCTTCTACTTTCTCATCTAAAGGTTTGCCTCTGAGGAGGTCAGGTAGAGGTTCACTCTCCTCCTCCTCTTGAGCTGAAGCTAGAAGCAAAGCTCCCAGTTCTGGTCTCGAGACATAAGCTTTTAGACAGTTGGTGTGAAAGACTGTAGGAGCCTCCTTAGGATTGCCTAATTCCACCAGATAGTTCAACTCTCCAAGTTTTCCCACAATCTTGAAGGGTCCCATCCATTTGTCCTGCAAGGCCCTCTGCCTTGTTGGTACCATAACAAGAACTAGCTGGTCTTGAGCGAACTCAACCATGTTGGCCTTCTGGTCATGCCAATGCTTAACCAGAGCCTGAACTCCTTTCAAGTTATCACTTGCCTCAGCCATCATGTGTGACATTCTCCTCCAGAGTCCTATCACATAGTCAGTGACTCTGACTGTTGTGGGGGAAGGAGCACTCTCCAACCCCTCCTTCATCAGGGCCAAAGGACTTCTGACCAGATGGCCATAGAGAAGTTCAAAGGGACTGTAACCCACTCCCTCCTGAGGGACTTCTCTATATGCAAAGAGAAGGCATGGCAGTAGGAGATCAACTTTTTCTTAAGAGGGTCCTCTAAAGCTCCTATCATGCTCTTCATGGTTCTGTTAAACCTTTCTACCAATCCATTTGTCTGAGGGTGGTATGCTGTTGAGAATGTGTAGGTAACTCCACACTTTTTCCACATGGCCTTCATGTAGTGGGACATAAAATTTGACCCCCTGTTCGATATTACCTCCTTAGGAAGCCCAACCCTGGTAAAAATACCAAGGAGGGCCTTAGCTACTGCCTGAGCTGTAACAGTCCTCATAGGAATTGCTTCAGGATACCTAGTAGCATGGTATACTACAAGTATAAACCTGTTTCCTGAAGATGTTGGAGGATCAAGGGGACCAACAATGTCAATTCCTACCCTCTGAAATGGTACTCCCACCACAGGGAGAGGCACTAAAGGTGCCACGTTCTTGGAGCCACTTTTACCAGAAGTTTGGCAAGTATGGCAACTCTTGCAATACTTATCTACCTCAGGCCCCATTTTAGGCCAATAAAAGTAGAGAGACAGCCTTTTCTTGGTCTTCTTGATACTCAAGTGACCAGCCAAAGGTATCTCATGGGCTGGTTGCAAGAATTGGAGTCTGTTTTCTTGGGGCACTACAAGTCTCTTGTAGTCTCCAGGGATTGACTTGGTTGGTTCACTATAGAAGAGGCCATCTTCCCAGTGTAACCTATACTTCCCAGGCTCTTGCCCTTCAAGCTGAGATGATTTCTGGTGGCAAAGACCTTCCAGAGTTGAACATTCTCTTTGTCCCCTACTGAAGTCTGCCCTGTTGGGGCCACCTTCTGCCAGTAAAGACTGCAGCTCAGGATGGTCCACAGGGTCAAGATCTCCAATGGGTTCCTGGCCTTGTACTAGATCTGTGTCCTCAGGCTCTAGTTCAACTACACAGGGTTGTACCTCACTCTCAGCCTCAGCTGGAGGAGGAATCACAGGTGTGATTTTGGAAAACCTAGGAGATTTCCTGGTTGGCAGCACTGGAGTGCTTTCTGCTGGTTTCTTCTTTGAAGTCTTGGGTTTCCCCTTTGCTTCTGGTTGCTTTAAAATAGCAGTTAGCAACTCCAGTGGAGTAAGAGTGATTTCTTTTTCTATGATCTCCTCAGGAGAGCCCCTCAAGGTCCTCTCCCTTGCAGGTCTGGTAAACTCCTGCAATCTCTTACTAGGAGGTCTGGGAGTACTTGACACTACTCCCAGGTCTTTCAGATCATTGCCCAACAGCACCCTTCCTGGCACTTCAGATTGTACACTGACAGGTTTCCTGACAGTCATTTCATTGCACTGGATGAGAGCTGGTAATTTTGGAAGCATCTGAAAAGGCCATCCAGCTAACTTGGTGAGGCGTTTGGGTGCCTTAGCAACATCCTCCACCTTGAAAAAAGATGTGTCCACCACAGGTATGCTGGCCCCAGTGTCTCTAATGGCAGGGGTCTCCTGACCATTGGCTATGACACTGTCTTTATAATACTCTTTAGTATTAGGAGGGATATAATTATACACATCTAAATTCTGTTGTTCCCACAACCCTAGGGATACTAAAGATACACTAGCTCAGACTCCAATGGGGTCTTCAGATAGTAGTTGAAGGTTTCCACTGGCCATATGTACTTAATCCTCTGGAGCGAAGGCTAAGGAGACAGTGTGGACCCCTGAAGGCTTACCCTTACTTCTGGGATCCCCTTTCACATGGTCAGTAGAGCCACAAACATAACATTTCCCAAATGTCTTTATGAATGGTGGCTTGTTCTGACCTCCTTCTGGTATGGGACCAGAAGGTGCACTAGCCTGATTAGGTTTCCCTTGGGGCTTACCTTTAGAATTGTGTTTGGGGGCCGCTTTGGAATTGGAATTATTTGAATTCTCTTTGTTGTCTTTCTTAGGCTGCTTCCCCTCATCCTTTGTCTGAGTGACCCCTGAATCATTGTGAGTAGCCCTGTTGGCAACCCACAAGTCAGCAGCCTTAGCCAGTTTCTCGGAATCTAGTTCTTTTGAATTAGCCAAGTGCTGTCTGGGCTCAGGAAAGCAGGCATCATAGATAGACTCCAACATTACAAGATGTCTCATTCCTTCATAAGTGTTAACTCTGTAACCCTTAATCCATCCCTCTAAGTTCTTCAAACACTCATTCACCCAAGTAGCCCAAGGGGTACTATCATGCTTTTTGAGGGTCCTAAACCTCTTAAGGTACTGGGAAGGAGTATTCCCAAATCTAGCTATCAAAGCTAGTTTCACACATTCATAATCCATCCTATCCACCTCCCTCAACTCCATTACCACACCAGATGCAACAGGGTGGAGCCTACAGAATAACCAAGGGATCAACTGATTCCCTGTGATATCCTGGAGCCCATGATTGTATTCAAACATAGATAACCAATCTAATACGTCCAACTTAGGTTCATACATACCCACAATCTCTTTAGGCATCCAGGGTCTTTTTGGACTGGAATATCTAGAGGATTTGGGGAGAGAAGCATTTTCCAAAGACCATTTCTTCATCTCAAGTTCATGATTGAGCTCTAATTCTTTGAGTCTTAGTTCTTGATGTCTCTGTTCAGTTTGGGCAATAATTCATTTGAATTCTAGTTTGTCTCATTTTTTCTAGAGTGATAAATTCAGGACTTAATGTGGGACCTGACAATGGTCCAGTAGCTACAGGTTGAGGCATTTGAGAGGGTAGAGGGCCAGAGGGGGTGACATTGTTATCCTCCTCTTCCTCATCTGTTTCAACAATAACATTTTCAACATTATCATCCTCAATGTTTGATACATTTGCTGGAGTAGTGGGCACTACAGCACCACTATCCAGACTTTGTTTTTCTAACAGTCTATCAATCATTTCTAATTTCTTGCCTTTGACAGGAAGACCTTTCTGTATACACAAATCCATTAAATAATCAGCAGTATTAGTAAGGAGGGTCTCCTGGCTGTAACTGTACATATTTTTTGACTTTGTTTAAAATAAACTAGTTGTGATAGTTAGCCTTGTGGTTATTTGAACCAAGATACTAGAAGAACTCTAAAATGTAAATCCAATACTTTAATCCTCACCGCTGTACACCAGTGTTAGGCAGAATCCTGTGCAGTTCCCTTAGGGAGCACAACAGAAGATTAAGACTACAGGTATGAGCAATAAAACCCCTTTGGTATCAGTCTGTACCACAAAGATTTAGTTGGTAGCTGTGGCTAAGCAGTCAGACTTATCTCTAGAGGGAGATTAGCAGTATTCAGGGTTTACGCGATGGGCCTTCAGCACTATGGTACAAGGAAACACTGACCAAAGCTTTGTATTAAAAAAGAATATATATTTATTTTACACACTTCTAGTTAAACACATTTATCACAGTTAAATTCAGCCAAAGAAAGTATACACAACTCCCTCGTTAAATTGTAGACAAGTTTGAGCAAGAGTGAAAACTGAGCAAAACAGCACAGTGAAAACCAGACACAAATGGCACTCTAGCAATTTCTTACAAGGGAGGGAAAGCACAAGTTATACAGAAATATCTTCTTACACACCCTATCAACACTTCCCATGAGTTTGTGAATCAGTTTAGGCAAGGCATTATTTTAGCATAAAGAATACTTAAATGAAAACCGAGCAAAATGGCACTTCACAGGTTATAAAAGTGGAAAGGAAGAGGTGGTTATAAGAAGTAGGTGCACCAACACAGTTCTAGTTGAGAAGCAATCTAAAGAAGACAGTTCTAACAAATTTAGCCAGAGTCAATAGGCCTGTGCCAGAGTCAGTGTTACAGGGCAAGGGCCCAGGAGCAAAATGTTCTTGTAGCTGCAGTCAAGTCTTTGGTTAACGATTCAAAAAGGTGGATGCAGAAGGTGAAAGACAATGTTAAAAGAGAGGGGCGGCCAACCCAACAGGTGGGTAAACTATTTAAAACACCTTTAGTTCTACCACGCAGAAAGGGTGGCCTGGCGGAACAATGTACCTTTAAAATGAAGAAGCGGCTCCTTAGGTGGTGGTTGTTCCTGGTAGTTCCTGCAGTTTGGGGGATCCAGCAGAGAAAGAGAGGCTCTCGTTGTGGAGGAAGGTTCGAGTTACTGCACTACCCAGGGATGAAACCAGCCGCGGTGCTGCCATACGAATAAAAGGAGCGCTCCTTTAAATTGCGTTCCGGGTGGACTGGTGCCTGGCTATCCGGCCTCCGAGTACAGGGTACTGGCGATTCGACCAAGGCAGTTCCGGGAAGGTGCTTGGCAAACTAGTTGGCCGCACCAACTCAAGGGAAGAAGGCTCTTGCAGATGAAGATCTTCTCTCGTCGTGTAGAGAAAAGTGGTGAGACGCTGCAGCAGGGCTTCACCAGTGGTTCAGTCGTTGCAGTTGTCTTTGACTTCTCTCCTCTTTGGCTTCTTAGTTCCAGGGGCGACGTCTTGCTCTTCCAGTCCTCAGGACCCTGCTTTTATGCAAAAAGATCCCCATTCATACAGCATAGCTGTCACTCACACAGTGGAGAGGTCACCTTGGTGGGAGACCCTCCAGCCTATCAGGATAGAGTGCGACATGGGTTGCCGAGGCAACCCTGTCCAGGGGTCCTATTCCCCCTCCCACACAATGGACCCACCCCAGACTCAGTGGCGCTGAAAGGAGGGTTTCTTGGCAGAAGCCCACCAAAAGGACGAACAAAGGATCCCTGACCCGGGTGTGGAGTTTAGAGGAAGACACGAGAAAGAAGTTATATTAAAGTTCTGGCAAATAAAACCGACCGGAGTAAAGTTAATATTAAAATACACCGCCGGTCATTAGAGGCTGTCAGAAAATGTGGTAGCCTCGAACAATGGGAAAATCCCATAGGAAAATATTTGCGTTCGAATATTTACGGTAGTAACCACTGCCACCAGCCAGAAACTTTTGAGAGAGGGACTGTACGGTACCCTCTCGAAAATGAACATAAGGGAAAAACTATTAATCCTTCCCAGTACCTCTATAGTATGGTGGGTTGTACTGGTTTAGTTCATAAACATTGATTAGTAAAGTCAATGGGGACTTTACATGCCCTGGGAGACAGTAGTCAGTCCCAGGGTATGGAGTCTATGTTGAGGGGTCGCTACGACACCCCTGTGTCACTAAACGGAGGGTGCTGTGTAACACATGTGAATAAAGATGGTCCCTATGGGGTTAAGAAAAACCCCACGGACATTAAACACAAAAATAGCCTAGAACACACATAGCAAAAATGCCTAAGAGTGGGAAAAAGAGTCTCACTCTTAGCGGGAGAAAAAAAACCCTTCAAATCCAGCAAAGCTGCTGGAGGACTCTATAGGCAAGGGAAATTAGCCATAGAATGAGAATTCTCCCTAACAAGTGGTGCCACGCTTAGCGCGTTACTTACCAAATCGTAGTGCACTTCTTTCGCCATCCATACTGGCAGGTGCTCAATCCAACCAGCATGACACGCGAATCTCCCGCTCACCCAGGGGTGTAAAGAAAAGACATTAACCACAAAGAAAGGAAGGCAAGGACAATAACATACAAAGACTGCTGCAATAAGACCTACCTTAAAGACACTTGAAAGGGCTCGCACCAGTGAAGTAACTCGGTCGCCCAAGCCCACTGAAGACTACTCACCCCTGCAAAGAAGGCAGGATGGAGAGCACGCCAAATATTACAATAATGTGAGGAGAGGGCCATAGGGTCAAACTCAGGGAAGGTGGGAGAAGCCCGTACCTGATCTTGAATCCAGTCCTCCTGTGCTTTCAGGCCCGACTTCCATCGAAGGCATCACCCGGGATGGGGAAGGGGGTTCCAGGCGCAAATCAAGCAACCAGGGCTGAGTGGCGTCCCTATGGATACCAGGTGAGCGTAACAGTTGCATATTCATTGCTAGTTAAAGTAGGAGGCTTCACAAATGCAAAAGGACTGCCTTTGTGAATCAAATGCATTGCATTCTCTATCCAGTTGCAGAGTCGATGTGGTCGAGTTTCGAAACTTCTTTGCAGCTCACATCGAAAGGTATTAAATGGTTCATGTTGGCACATGCCAGACACAAGTCAAGAGGAAATCTGAAATGCGTGAACTCCATCTCACAACTATTCACCGCACCCAAACAAATGCTGCTCACTTGTCACTTATCCTAGCCACTCTTTCTCGCCAATACACAAATATGTGCAACTTATAATTCCTGATCAAATATCAGATAATGTTAAACTCAGAACTCAAATCCTTAAAAAAGAAAAGGGGAACTATGACTTACGCAATGGGAAGTGGCATGACAGGAACTGAAAGCATCTATGCATATTTCTTTGAGTTTGTTTTTTCCAATTGAAAAAAGTGCACACTATAGATAAACATTTGCCAAAAGAAAAGATGTTGCTGTGTTGTTGCGGGCTAAGTATAAAAGATGAGCACCTTTTTTGTCTAAGAATCTGTAATTTACATGCCATAAAAAGCAGATTACAATATAAGATATTTTTCAGCTGTGTGATAGCAATTTGTCTGGCCTAATTCTATTCAGTTTTGCAAACTGAAGTCTAAATTTGCCTTTCTGAGTTCATGTTGCATTGTATTCAAATGAGAATGTCAGAGTATTCAGTAAGAGCCAAATAGCAAGAAACTATTTGGTCGGAGATTAATAGCTTTTTTTCAGCCGAAATTCGGCCGACTACTTACTCGAAGCCGAAGTTCGGTACACCCCTAGTAGAAACCCTATGAAAGTATGGTGAAATTATACTTAAATGGCATGCAAGAGGTGATTTAATAGATAAAGACAGAGACTATCTTAGTTCTAACAAGGCCACATTGCCCACTATATACTTCTTGCCTCAGAACCACAAACCTGCTGTGGAACTACCAGAAGCTAGACCAATCCTTAGGGGAATAGGCTGGGTTACAGAGAATGCATCGACCAATTTTAATAACCAATGGTTTCGAATTTAAAATCATATGTACATGACACTACAAATATCTTTCAAAATTGGATCAAATTGACTGGAAGGAGATTTATCACCTAGCAAGCTTTGATATCAAAGCACTACATACCTCAATTGGTCATACACTAGCCATTAAGGCCTTTGATTACCATATCTCTGCATTATCAGCCCATGTTACATACATTCCCAGCTTAAAAACAAACTTCTTGTATTCACAATGCACAAGAATATTTCCATATTCAATGAGGAATAGTACAAACAAATAAAGGGGGTCACAATGGGGGTTGTTATACTAATCGCTAGATAAACTCCTCATGGCACACTATGAGGAGACCCATGCCCTACTATTACACATCCAGCCATGCTATTTACACCACTGGTCTAGCGACACCGTGCAGAATTATTGGAATACAACAACTAACTAACTGACAATACGAGGACCGCAGCCATCCAGAAAGAAGGATCCCATTGAAAGAAACTTGCTACACCAAATTATGTCAATCATAAATGGAAACCTGGATAGAATTACATACTTCTTGACAACATAAGCTCACGCCATCTAGAGAAGACCAATTAATTAATCGTATAATTTAACCAAACAGAGCATTACTTAACTGGCAAATTATGAGTTAAATTGCATAGAAATGCAATTCATTGTTGAAGTGCCTTGAAATACCAAATATACTCATCACATGTCAAAAACATGCAGTAACAATAACACTGTAACTAACCTGACTATGAACTAATCTACAAATGATGATTCAAACTTTACACAGTTAAAATTAAATATTTATTTAATTATTGAATTGAAAAAGCCCAAGTAGGGGTGAAACAGTAGCACGTGCCTCGAAAAAGGAGTAATGTTGGCACCATGTACAAAAACTCTTTTTAGAAATCTAATAAATCTCTATAAAAACATAAAGCACAGAGTCTGATTAAAGTTGTTTATTCAACAAAATCCCAGGCCCATCAGAACTTTGCAAACCCAGTTTTAAACCTTCACAGATCGACTGACTGGTGGGTATCAGTAAACACTAAGTGCCGCGGCCGGGCAACACAGCTAAATATTTACCACAATTGCTAACAAATAGAGGGCTGGTGCACTACCCTTTACTCACCTCCTCACTGCCACTAAATTATAAAGTCTGTCAAGAGTCAAATAGAACAACTACCTACTGTTCTCATAATGCATCACTACTTCATTTGCGCACTCATTTCTTAATAATATTATTAATCAAAGCACTAACAACGTGTTATTTATGTCTTGGCATTTTAATGCATACCATTTTGGGATTTCTGTGCACATTATAAACATAGGTTTGCAAGTACACTAATTAAATATAATGTGAGCCTAAAGGCCAAGCAGGAATGGTTGATTATTTCAGAAATTACATAGGACAGTGTGAGATCTCTAAACTGTCATACTAATTTCAAGGCATACATTCTGACTCATAACACGTTTTTCAATGGGAAAATCCCATTGAAAAAAAAACCTCTGTTAATCAGGCCCTTAGACACACATCTGAAAAAGCCTTTTTGAGAAAACTGCCTTCTAATGATTGTTTATCGTCCCCCTGGCTATGTTAGCAACCAATTTGTAGCCGACTTTCTGCAAGTCGTAGTTGACCTGGCTCTTATTTATCCAAAGATAGTTATACTGGGCGATCTCAATCTCCGTTTCCAGCAGCCTATTGATCCTCATGTGCAGAATCTTGTCACTTCCCTTGCAGACTATGGCCTTCCACTCTGCAATCATGGTCCTACGCACAAAGGTGGCAATCAGCTTGATGTGATTTTCTCTAATGCATTTGGCCTTCAGGCCTCTAACCCTCTCCCTGTGTTATGGTCAGACCATTTCTTAATTCTGTTCGCCTTTCCTTGTACTTTCTCTAAAAACGAAACCCCTCCTCTTAAGAAATTACAGTGGTGGTGGTCTAAGGTCCCTAGTGATGTTATCTTTAATTCTGTTGTCACACTAACTCAACAGAATAGAAACATCGGCATGAACATTTGTAATGACTTAACCAATGCCACTAAACATACGGCCGATTACAGTTGCTCTCTACACGCTCTGTGCCCTCAGCGCCCTGGTATTCCCTGGAGCTAAGGCTATCAAAACAAAAATGCTGCCGTTTTGAAAGGAATTGGCGTCTCTCTCCTGACTCCAGAACAAAGGCAGCTTATACACAAGTGTGGAACAATTACCATTGTTCTATAAAAACAGCTAAAGCACAGCATTATGCTGATTGTATTCTTAATGCTCCTTGGTCTTCTAAATAGCTCTTCTTGTTAGCCAAAGAATTGTCTACTCCTGCTCAGGCTCCCTCTATGACTATCCGCACTCAAGCTCATTGCGATCACATTGCTTCCTTCTACCAAGAGAAAATTTGCTCTGTACGGAAGAAAATGTGCGCGGAGAGACCCACTCTCATGAGCACTATCAGACCCTTGACTTATCCAGTGGAACCTTGCACTAGTACTTTCCACTTTCTGACTATCTCTGAAACTTTAGTTAAGGATGCTCTATCTAAATTGAAATCGTCTTCCCCTGCTGACCCTATTCCTCTTTACATTCTTGAGAGCCCATCTATAAATTTGGTTCCATTGCTTGCTGAGGCACTTGATTACTTGTGTGCCACTGGATTCATTGCTCAGCCCCTGAAATATGCAGTGGTCTCCCTATTACTAAATAAAAAAACAATTTCAACCCGGCAGTGGCCGCAAACTACTGTCCAATCTCTCTTCTTCCAGCCCTGGCGAAGCTACTGGAGTCTATTGTCACCCCTCAGTTCTCAGCCTATCTTGAGGCCAATAATATTCTCCACCCCCTCCAGGCTGGTTTTCGACCAGGGATGGGCACGGAATCAGTAATGATCATACTTCACAATGACATCGCAATGTCACTGGACCATGGGGAGACGAGTATTCTTATTCTGCTCGATCTCTCCGTGGCCTTTAACACTATTGACCATCAAAGACTTTAGCAGTGTCTCATAGATACCGGTATTTCGGGACCTCCTTTGAAGTGGTTCTCTTCTTTCCTTGCTGATTGCACCCAGGTAGTATCTCTTCCATCTTATAGTCCCCCCCATGGTGTCCGATTGTGGAGTGCTGCAGGGCTCTGTGCTCTCACGAATGCTTTTTAATCTGTACATGGTGGCATTGGTAAACTCATCTCTAGCTTTGGTGTACACTTTTTTATATATGCAGATGACACTCAGATTTTCTTTCTGTCTTATGCTCCCACGAAAAGTTCCCTTGAACTCTTGAAAAGATGTCTCTCAGCGGTGGCTGAAGCTAAACGGGGATAAGACTGAGGTATTAGTGGTCGTCCACATCTCCAGGTTGGACTTTAGTCTATTGGCCAGCTTGTTTGGGACCCTTCCCGAAACCCTCTTCCATAGTTTAGAGCCTTGGCATTAAGGTCATTGCCTCTAGCTCGAGAGAAGCACAAATCTTGGTGGCCTGTCAGAGCGGCTTCGCTAAATTGAAAACACTGAAGAAGGTGCTTCCTTTTCTTTCCAAGGATTCCAGGGTCACAAATGTGACCGCTTATGTCATGGGTGCAATTGATTATTGCATCAGCATTTACCTCGGCCAGCTTGAGGGGCTACTCCAACGCCTCCAGATCCTCCAGAATGCAGCAGCCAGGTTTGCTCTCAGCGCCTCCAGACTGTGTCACTCCCACAAACTTCTTCAACGCCTTCCCTGTCTTCCCATCAGATGTCGAGTGAATTTTAAGGTCGTATGCACAGTCCACCGAGCTATTCACTCTGTTGGAGCTGAATTTATCCAAGTAAAGCTCTCTCTGTATCAACCAAAGAGACTACTCCGCACGTCCAACCAGTCTCTGCTGGTGGTTCTGCGCTTCCAACGTGCTTGGGCGGGAAGAAGAGCCTTTTCGGTGTTAGTCCCGTATCTGTGGAATGCCCTCCCCTTCTATATGAGGTGCAATCCAGTTTTATCAAGCTTTCACAAACAACTAAAACATTTCTTTTAATGTAGGTCGTTCTCCCTCTCCTCTGTTTTTTTTTCCTCCTCAGCACCTTGATGCCTCCAGGTCTTTGTTGCACTTTATAAATCGCTATACATACATACATACATACATACATACATACATGCATACATACATAGAGTGTAGGGAGAGCTTTGGTGTCGAGTGTGTATTTGTGGATGCATTATGCTGTTTTCTTTTGTGTGTATTTCAGTGTGTGTTGAACCGACACTCATTCTTATTTCTTACATTATACAGGCACAATGTACGCACGCTATAGTATACAAACAAAACCACATAATGCACACAACAGTAACATAAATAACGCGTTAAAAGCCATGGATCCTGTTGCCTGCATGTGTTATATATTAGTATTATTATCGTTATTTCTGTGTTTGTACTTCCCCGCCTGTGCTCCATCCGAGACGCCGAACAGCTGATTATTTCTGGACACATTTTGAGCCCTGAATAATGTTTGTGAAATGTTAGGGAATCCCGGTAGGTTTTCTATTTAACAAGCCATGTATGACAAATCACAAAGTAATGTACTATGTTCTTAATCTTTAATTAGAATGTGAATATCTGCTGGAGAACGCAGTTAACTTTGACACATTAAATCTTCTGGTTAAACTGCCTTACAGGAAGTGCAAAAATTAAACGCGGCAACAATCGGCTGCCTCTCTCCACTCACCCAGACAGTTGGGGAAGGATGATAACATCGTGTAATACCTGCTCTGTAGTAATTAATCGCTGTGGTATTTAGGACCATTCAAGTAGACAAATATGACAGAGACAGGGACAATTAGGAGCCTTGTTCAAGCTACATTAACTTCGCCTGCTATTACAGCACAGCAGCTCGACGCTGCTTGTAAGAGCTGCAGTGGGAATGTTCTGCTTTAGCCCACACTGTTATTAATGAAGGAAATTGAGAATTGCGTGTAGGGTGGTTTAAAAAATAAAAACACGGAAATACACTATTATTACCCGACGAGTCATCAGTTAAACAGATCTGTTTTCTTTTTCAGGAAACGATGAGCTAAAATAGTTGGGAGATAGAAAGCAGTTTTTTTCCAGCTGTTTATTTTTCTTGCAGTGGTAACCAGAAATATGTCAGACGTGTATACCCAGAAGAGCCCGAAGGGCACCCCTGGAGGCCTTGCTCTAATGTGAATGTCTGCCCTCCACAATGGAGCACTATTACTGTGAATGGGAACCTTCCTGCAACAAACAGGAAGCGTTATTTCTAGGGCCTGTTGCGGTCACTCCGGCCGCGTTTATGCCCCTGTTAAGACATTCACAAACAAGTGAGCCAAGAAAGAAAATGCACTGCAGACAACCTTTTCGAAAAACGGGACTGGCAAGGGACACGTGCACTCCGGCAAACAACACACCTCGGGCCTGATTTAGAAGCATTTTTCAATGGGATTGTGCCATTGGAGAACGCGTGATGAATCAGGCCACTCCTGTTATAGTAAATATAAATTAGACACATTTATTACATTTAGAGAAATTAGGGGGTCCGGGGTCGTGTATAACAGCAAATAAGAATATTCAGGAGGCAGAAGATGTTTTAATTAGCCATACTTCATTATTTTACGACAATCCGCAGAATAATACACATTTAAATTTTTCCTTTAGAGCTGATTAACGCAGTAAACATAAATTGCAGGTTATCTGTTTCAGTCACTGGTGATTCCTGGTTGGAGCATGTTCTTCCGGGTCGGCTAGACTGATTGATAGCTATGGCAGCTCAGTCATTTTTCTCAGGCCGTTAACTGTCTCTCTTGGGGTGGGCATGACATTAGGTTAACCTAGAGGGCAGTTGCTTCCGGGGATTGCCCGGGGTTGCTGGCCTGCAATCTCCCTGGTTTTTTGAAACACATAAACAGAAAGTCACCGAACCAGGATGTTACATGTACTGATTATCACTTGGTCAAACATTTCCCTGGCCAAAGGACTATTATGGGCCTGGCTCACAGAAGCGTTTAATAATGGCGCAATCCTTAGGAAAACATTCTGTGAGTCAGGCTGAGTAGGGAAAGCATGTCCCTGCTGTAAAATGCATTTAAAATATATTTGTATACTAAAAGCATTGGTGGAACGTTTCTGTAATTCCAAACAAACTTTGTGTGGCAGTTGGAAAGTAACGCGTCGCACACACTAACATATGGGAAAACGGCTTGAATTATGCAAGGTTTGCAGACATAAACCTTTCTTCCCCATCATCCACCTTTAAACACATGCTGGCCAGAAAGTGTTATGCTATGAATGCCCGTTGGTAATATAATGATGGGTACGTAATACTGCACCCTCCACTTGTCCCAGGGTGTTTTCAATGTTGACAGACATAGCAACCGAGTGATGGTGGGGGTGCGGGATGAGTAGGTATTAAACCAAAACCACACACTATTCAAGACAGAGAAACCGCTTGTTCTGTTGTCAGTGCGCCTGTGTCTCGGGTGTCTGTGTTTTTCCGTCAGTCGGCGCACCCCAATGGTTTTAAAACAGTATTTTTTAGATAAGTTATGTAAAATGCTGATATTTCACCTACAAGTCGCGTGTTCAATTAGACACATTTCATATTCTTGTAAGTATGTATTTTAAAAAACAATTTCGCGAAACGTTTTAATTTTCTGACAGAACGTTGCCAATTTAAAAAGAAGACTGAAATGCCATAGTTAGTTTTTATCTTCATTTACTGGGAGCTTTTCGATCACTTTAAGACAACGAGGCCAACACTTGTTTAGGCTTTCATTCAGGGATCAATGCTGCCTATTTTTTGTCGTTTAAGTTTCCCTCCAACTCAGCGCAATAGTGGTCGGCAAATGGTAGAAAGGCCAGCTTAGCAGTGGTCAAATCTGCACCCCCGCCTCAGAATTTATTGTCAAAATATGTGGAGAAAAAACCCAACAAGACGACCCCCCCCCCCCCCCTCAGCTGAGCGGCGATGATGTCAGCTTTCTGATTACAAACTGCTTATTTATGCTTCAACAGCTGCCAAGAGCAGCAAATACGCGGCTAAGAGAGCGTCTAGACCGGGCATTCAGGCTCTCATTGTCTGCCGGTTGTTACCTGGTTGACAGCGATGGGTGCAGCTGCCTGGTGTGAATGGGAGCCGGCGTGGGGAGGTGGTGATTGACAGGCGGGCCGGGGGCGGGTGGGCGGAGGAGGGAAGGGGCGGGGGTCAGGCTCGGCGCGCCCCCAGTGGCCCCTGCGCCTTTATGTTTAAGGCTTGAAAGCAGCTTTGCATGGCCCTACTTAGAGGTTAGTAGGTGAAAAGAGACGGGCAAAGATAAAATGTAAACATCCGTTGGCAGAAACGTGTGATCATGAAAGGTTAAGCCTGGCAAAGGAGCCCAGTCTGAGAGGGTCGGGAACTACATACGCAGGTAGGCAGAGGCACTCGTGAACAAATGGTAGTGCCTGCCACAGCAATACCTATATTTCCTCCCAGTAGAATTAATTAGAATTTAATTCAAACAAGCCCACCTATGTATGTTGTTTTAATTGTTGACAAAATATACCGTACAGACCCAACTATGTAGACAAACTACAGTACACCTTTCTCACCAAACTACACCAATTGAACATTCACGCTTTTTAAAAAAAATATGTGAATGGATGTGATTCTCTGAGCATTATGGATTTTAGCTCACATCATTTTTTAAGCATTCCTGCAATGTTTTATTTTCCCTTTATAAATGTGTAACTGCAAGTACTAGAATGCAAAGTGATGTGAGTTTAAAATCCAGGACCTGACAAGCAACACCTTGACGTATATTTTTCTCTTCTATCTAAAGACGCATTTCAAAAGAGCCAGTGGTAAAATCACCTGCGTTTGGTAACTCTTTTGCAAAGGCAGGCAAATTGTTGTGCACGAGAAGATTACATCTCCAGTTTAACTGAACACATCTTGTTTGCCCGTTGAACATGCATTTGTCATGGAAATGTGATAGGCAGCGCTGAAAAGCTCGTTGGTAGATGGGGATGGTCATTGACCTCCTCCCAGCCAATTAGAAAGTTTAGAATTCAGTCAATAACTACTGGTATTGATTGAATTCCGAACATTCTCTCTTCAAAAGCAGACAGGGACTGACCAATGCAGCGCCAATGCAAAATGTGCTTTAACAATACACTCCCTTGTTCAACCATACCTTTTTATTTTATTTTCACTGCAGCTTCCGATTTAATATATCAAGGAGAAAGGTAAGCTATGGGAAAATGCTCTCTTAAAGAGACTCTGTTCTGTACATGACACCTAATAAATGCTCATGTTAAACCCGCTCCAATTTGATCAGTTTTACAATTAATTTACATTATGAAGTCAAACTTGATATTTAAATATTACATAATAAAAACAAATGTAATCTACTAACTCAGTTTGTCTATTTACTTTACTCACTACTAATGCTGCATTATTTATTTTGCCACCAAAACTTCAAACATGTGTAGCTACCACCACTATTGCTAATATCCTTCTAGACCCCAGGAGGCGTCATTACCACTTGAAATAATGACCCTTCTCCAACTTATTCCCCGAGGCAAAGGTAATATTATTTGTATTTAGTATTCGTTTTCGAGAAGTGAACTGGCATGGGCATCATTTCGCCCAAATGTCATAGGTAGCAGAAGTGACTTTACTGGCCTGATTACATCAAAATCACATGAACTTCACCTCAATTGTATCACCGGAAGTGATGCTGCATGACTTCTAACCATCAGGATATCTCAGGAAGTACCACGACTGATGTAGACAAGTAAGTTGAACTCAATAAAATAT
Source organism: Ambystoma mexicanum (assembly GCF_040938575.1). Lineage (NCBI taxonomy): Eukaryota > Metazoa > Chordata > Amphibia > Caudata > Ambystomatidae > Ambystoma > Ambystoma mexicanum. The sequence goes on from NC_090939.1 coordinate 789,332,948, forward strand.
CAAATAGCTTCAAAAGTAGCCGAACGGTTATTTTGGTTACCACCTGTATACTAACTAGGCTACTGACTTAACATGCCACGGGTGTGGTTGTGCATTGTGATGAAGGTGCCCAGAAGGACCATCATAGGTGAGATGCACTCCACATGCCAGTCCCTCACCCTAAATGGGTAGGTACTGCCATCTTTTAACAGTTATATCCTAACATGCAGCTGCATAATTGTCATATGTAAGGTGAGCCTCCCACTCCAAGGCACTGTCACCATGTGCTAAGAGTGCTTACTTGGCGCAGATACAGCTCCACCTCCACTTCAAGGCGCCCTTATCTGACGAGACTGTGTCCTGGGGTTGAGGAGGCCTGCGTATGTAATGTTCCTCATCCAATCATGCCAGAAAGTGAACATTTCACAGAGCGTGTGCCTTAATAAATGTAGTACGGCTTTTCTTATAGTACCGCATAATAGAGTACTACTGCGTCAAAGAACTGTACCAATAGAAGTACCTGGTACCAAATTGAATAAGATTCAATTTGTCGAGCTTTGAATTAGGAAGGGCTGGATGTCCAAGAAATGAAATCCCTGAGGGAAGTGCTTAGCTCACTGAACTATCTCACCTACTGCTGTGGGAAACTGACATGTGTCCCTGCTGTGTTATATGTAGCCTAGCTCTTTCAATTTAAGAATGTTCATTGAACATGTGTTATGGTACTCTCTTAAAATGTCTTTCTTTCTGAAACATGAACAATTACTAAATAAACTTTCCATAGACAAAACATTACAGACATCTCCTGCTGGCCAATATCAGGTGTGAACAGCTTATTCAACCTCTGCTTGTTCCTTTGAGTCCTGGTGCATGCAATTTTATTTTTGATATTGTAAATGCACAATAACAAGGGCTAGAATGCAAAGTGGAAAATAGGTGCGAAACAACAGAAGGTTCCTTTGTAAATACCGTTAAAAGAATTTGACTAATTCCCGTACGTGAGCAGTGCAGATTGATTTATCATGTGGAATTAAAAACTTTGGTTTGCGAAAAATTCATACGTCCTAGTGTCAGTCTGTTCCTTATTCAAGAACCTTGAGAGTTTTTAAACAAAACACCTTACTGTAACATTTAGCATTTAATTCTTGTATTTTTCTTTTAAACAATAGATGTAAGATCTTGTTTTCCGTCTACATTATGGCTTTCATGCCCTGCAAGAAGGACGGACATGGCCTTTAAAGGCCCGCCAGCCCAAGCTCAGGCAGGCCTGAGTTAAGCGTGGGCCTCAGCTCAGGCTGTGGGGCATTAAAGGCCATGTCTACCCTCCTGGCGGGGCATGAAAGCCATTCATACCCCGGGGTTTATCTGGGGTGTGAATGGCATTCAAAGTTTTTCATCAGAAGATGAGCGCTGGCGGCCAGACGGGAGGAGTTCCAGGACCAGAGCACAATGCTTCTGTCCCGCAAGTAAGTGGAGAGGGGGAGGGGAAGCAACATGTCCCGCAATGCTAATTTTTTTTTAAAAAAAGCGCCATGCAGGCAAGGGCCTTGGTTGGCTGGGACAGCAGGCGGGGATTGTGTATTCTCGCCCGCTGTTCCAGCCACTTAATTGGATGAGCACCCTTCCCAATATTTCTAGCTGCCACTGACAATGAGTCTTTGACCATCGGTAAAAGGGCCACTGCTAGGGGTAGCAAGGAGGTTACCAGGGGTAGCAGCTACTACGTTTGTCTACCACCAAATGTCGTCCATAGCAACTAGTGGCTGAGCAGGGATTTGACTTTGGGAAGCACATTGCAGATAACTTCAGCACAAAACAAATAGTGACAGAATGTTAACAGCTATAGCCCAAATCAGACACTACTTGGGGTGCTTGGCTGCACATGATCATATATAAAGAGGGCACAATCACCTCTTCACTGTGCTGGACTAGGAGGCACAGAGCCACATCACTAAATATAGCGGAGAGACTGCACCCATCCTTGGAGCCAGAAGTAGGCTGGGAGGCTGCATTATAGATGCCAGGCTCTGGAACAGCAAGACATTTTATTTTTATGTGCATGTGTATGTTTATGTATTCCTGGTGCTGAGATGTGTGTTCATGATGTATGTGTAGTGGGCGACTGTTGTGTGACAGGGTGGGTGTGGTTGAGTGTTTGTGCTGGTAGTGGAGGAGGAGGAGTGGATTTTTGGTGGGTGGGGTGAGGGACTGTGTGCAATAATGGCGTTCCCACTTTTTCAATGGACATCCACGATAAACCAAACATTGTATGCGTTATTACTTGGATAGACTGGCATTTGGGGGCAGCCAATCTAGCCCTTACTTACTGTATAATTACTTTTTCTTCTGGGCATCCTGGGACAGCAGTGTTGCCATGTGCTTTGGCTTGGCCTAGCTGCCTGTAGAACAGTGTTCTGGAGCAGGACACGGGGAGTACTGTAACTTTATGCTCCTGCTCTACACCCTCCATGCACAATGGGGGGCATAGGAGGAGCACACTCTGTGTCACACTTCAGGCCGCTGACTGCACTGCAGGACCAATACGGGGCAGAGCCATGTGCAGAGCAGGAGCACACAGCTCCATGTCCCACTGTTGTGAGCATGTTGTAGGGAGAGGGGACGGTGCAAGTCATCATATGGGGGCAGAAACGATTATGTGTCAGTTTAGCATTAATCATACAAGGTGCATATGTGGGGAAAAGTAGCAGGACTTTTCTCGTGGCTCACCCCACCAACCCCACACTCTTGCTATGCTGGATACTCCCCTGCACAGAACCACACTGTTGTTTTTAATTTGATACACATGAACACTATTTTTGTAAAGATCGTAAGCAATGCTGCACTAATATTTGACTGAGGCTAATTTTTATAAAGAACCCTGATGTCTGCCGAAATTCTGTGTATTGATCCTTCTGTTTAAATGAGGGAGGAGATAGCACGGTACAGTAAAATGCTAGTGTAACGTCCTCATTTCAAAAGTTTTCCCATGCTCTGACCAGGGTGCACCTAATTTCGCCCAAAACCGATACCCAAACCACAGATGGAAAGGCACACTATTAGCCATAGTTTTAATGCATGCCTTGAAATAATAAACTGTCTAATTTAAAATGCTATGCAGGACACATTTTGCATTAGCATCAATCATACTGTGGGCAGCTAACATGAGTGCCCATGCCTTGCAATAAAGCCGCAATGCCTCTTTCTAATTAATTTGTATTATATTCTGCCTGTGGAACCCTGGAGTCAGGAAAAAACCCTGCATGCAGCACTTAGATTTTCATGCTTGGGCAAACATTGGAAATGCATCCATCCCTGGATTCTCTGGTCCCTCACCCTCTTGCTAGCCCAGCAATGACAATGGCTAAACACTCTCACTGATGTGAGGGGGGGTTTAGATTATATTAAGAAACACAGAGGCAGGTATTATGCGTTAAATGTTCTTTCATTCCAACCAGCAAGAAAAAAAAAAAAACAGGACTTTTATCAACATAATCAACTGAAGAGAGAAAAGGGAACAACTTCCCAACCCAAGATGGATGCCAAGGTCCTGGCTCTAGAACACTCAGACACCAAAAATCCCCCAAAATAAAGTCATCCAACCCTAATGAGTAATTTTCTTTGGAAGCTGCAAACATACTCTGTACATCCGAATAGTTGCCCAAAGCGCAAAGGCAATCCAGCTCATTAAGGAGTAAGCCGATTTCCCCTGGAGCTCCTCTGCAACTGCATTCTATTGCAAACACGTGCACTCACTCAGTTGAAATAACCACTGCAAAAATAGGGGAAAACACAAGGGCAGGTGGGAATTATAATACTTTCCTCATTGTCTTCTAATACAATTTAAACCCCACCTCCTATCAGTAAGGGGGATTTTCCATTCTATGTCAAGAACTGGAGGCTACATGTTATGCAAGTTCTAAGCTCTGGTAATACTTTATGAGCAACATGCAGTATTAGTTTATAGAAACATGTCTTGTACGTGGGTTATTCGGACCAGTCAGCAGTTTGAAGCATTTCCTGCAAATATTTTGAAGCCATTGGTCCTGGGTATAATGGGTCCCAGAAACTGATAGAGAAATGCATGCTTCACCCAACACACCCAACTAGCTGGAGATGCAGAAGAAACTGCCCTACGAATTTTCCTAAATGAAATTATCGGCTGAAAAGTAGCAAGCCTCATGAGATGGGACAGCCTACGTTCATAACATTTCTGGTAATTATCTACATTAAGTTCCAGGAAAGAAGGATAAGACAACAAGGTGGTCATGTATTTTTGTTCTTCTTGTAATAAAAACGTCACAGCTTTAGAATATGTACATTATTATCTATATCCACAGCTTTATTGCCAGACACTCTTTCAGTAGGTACCAGACAAAATAGAATAACTTATCGAACTTGTGTTTGACCAGATCAACCATCTGTGTATCGATGGCTGTTCGCCACCGGACTCGGTCCCAGCTTAAAGAAAAAGGAGAGATCCAGGGATCATCAAAGAGACTACTTTAACTGCAGGGGCCAGGTTGTGGGGGAGGTTTTTTCCGTCGCCTCGTCTTTCTTGAGAATCGTATGACGACGTAAAAGCTTTTTTGACAAAACTTAGTTGTAACTGAGTAGAGTTAAAAAAAAAAAAAAACTGTTTTAAGGATAGATTGTAATTCACAGGCCAAAAATAAAACAGTTAAATTACCGCATTCACATCCCAAAAGGTAGACTACTTAGCTTTAGGCATGAACTTAGTGCAGATTAAGCTCATCACCTTTATAACAATTAATGCTTTCCTGCTGGTGCCCATTTGTTCAGAATTTGAGCCACTGAAATAGCAGTTCTAAATGCATTGATTGTTCTGTATGTGCTCCTCTTCTTTGTAAAGGAAATCAGGAATTTGACCATGTCTACTAGAGGAGCATATATGAGATGGATTTGTCAATACCTGGCCCAGCTCACCAATGTTGATCAAGTAGTGCAATACGAAGATCAAGTGGACTTGGGCTGCGATTCCCTAGTGACCTCTGAAGTGTACTCTGAGCATGCCTGGGAAAGGCCAGCATTCCAATTAAACTTCCAAGCCATTGTGCTCTTGTAGAATTATCTTATTCAGAAAGTAGGAAAGCAGGACACCAAATCTGAAAAGGTCAAATGGGAAAGATTATAACCAGAGAGGCTTGCCGTCTGCCCATTTGAAGCAGAACCCTCTTATTATTGAGGGGATTGGACCTTTATTCTGGCAAACACTGGCTCTGGGTGCCAGAAGAAGAATCCAATAACCTGTAAATTAAGTCTCAGGGCAAACATGTCCATGTCCACTGGGTCCGAGAGGGATTGGTGGTAGGCAAACATATCTTTGCAACGCATCCAACCATTCCTGTTCTGCAGAAATCTGGAATTCCAGTGTGCCACAGTGTTTGCTAGAATTGAAATATACTCTGCTTGTAGGGTAATATGCCTGTTTAGCCAGAAATGCCCACAGATGTTTGTGAGAACAAGTAGCCCTTTTGATTTGATCCCTTCCAGCTTATTGATTTACGTGAATGCCAAAATGGTGTCCATCAAAAAGAGGACAAGGCAGTTGATCTGTTACCTTAATGCATTCTTCAAGGCACATGAGCCTGCTGAGAGCGCAAGACAGTTTAAGTGCATGCACTGTCCCTCTTCCATCCATTGCCCAACTCCCCCCGCCCCCCCCCCCCGGTGGGAATTTCCTCTCTGCATACTTCCCATCCGAGGTTGATTGCATGAGATTCCAACACTGTATTGGCAGTGTGACCACAAATTAGCCTCTGGTTCCAGGCATCCAAATGTCAGAGCCACCGCCAGCTGTCCTCCCAGTTATCTGTGGATAGATGAATCAATTCAACATAGGATTCAACCTTTCTCAGTCGTCTGACCTTTAGACATTGAAGCACCCTGTAATGAAGGGGAGCATGGAAACATGCTTAAATAGACACTGCCAGCATCCCTACATTCCTTTCCAGTTGGCTCTGTGAAACACATTCGACTTCAATATTGACTGAGACACATGATGGATACTCCTCATTCTTCACTTTGGAAGGAGTGCAATGCATTGCTGATAAGCTATACCAAGGTCCAGAAACCAGATGCATTGAGTAGATATTAGAATAGACTTCTTGTGTAATGCACATCTCAACATTTGGAGGAGGGACACTGTTAAAGAGAGGGGTGAGCAAATGAATTGCATGGCCTGGACCCTTATAAACATGTTGGCCAGATAAACTATTATTCTTCGCCGCTTGCGCTGAGAGGCCATACCTAGTCTGAAGCCCTACAGGGCTAAGGAAAAGCCAAAGGGAAGGTAGGGGAACTGCCATAGGAGACCCATCCACATGAACTGTAGAAATCTCTGATTTGGATGACGGATTGGCACCACCAAATATACATTGGCTATATATATATTCAGTGAAAAACTTTGTTAACGGGACGTTAGGGTTAAGTTGCGCTACTAAAAACCTATGAAATTCAGTGGAAAAAACGTTGTTAAAGGGACGTTATGGTTCCAAGTAAAACCGAAAAACCCTTGAAATTCGCCAGTTATGGTTAAGCTAAGCAACCATAACTCGTGCCACCACCGTGCACTGCTAAGACTAACACCCACAACATCAAAGATGACATCACAAATGTCATTGATGACATCACTGATGACATCACATGTCTGGCTCACTCTTTTTTCTTTTGCTGACATATCTAGGCCACATGGTTTTCTTCAGTAACAGTCAGAAACTAAAACTTTTATTTTATTTGTAGACGTATCCTTCAAGAAGGTCCTTACAGTAATTCCCTTAGAGTCCAGTCACATCCTTCCTTGTAGGAAGGAAAATCTTTTACCAAGATGACCACCATGGAAAGGAAAGGCAGGTTGTATAAGAGAACACAACAGGGCATGAGCGGGGGGGGGAGGGAAAGGAGGGAGACACGGGCATGAGCGGGGGTGGGGGGAACAGTAGTGAGACACGGGGCATGAGCGGGGGGTGGGGGGAACAGGGGAGACAAGGGGCATGAGCAGGGGGTGGGGGGAAAAGAAGGGAGACACAGGGCATGAACAGGGGGTGGGGGGAACAAGAGAGACACGGGGCATGAGCGGGGGGTGGGGGGAATGGAGGTAGACACGGGGCATGAGCGGGGGGTGGGGGAAAAGGAAGGAAACACGGGGCATGAGCGGGGGGTGGGGGCAACAGGGGATACACGGGGCATGAGCAGGGGGTGGGGGGAAGGAGGGAGACACGGGGCATGAGCAGAGGGTGGGGTGGAACAGGGGAGACACAGGGCATGAGCGGGGGGTGGGGGGAACAGGGAAAACAGGGCACACACAGGGCATGAGCGGGGGGTGGGGGGAAAAGGAGGGAGACACGGGGCATGAGCAAGGGGTGGGGTGGAACAGGGGAGACACGGGGCATGAGCGGGAGGTGGGGGAACAGGGAAAACATGGGGCATGAGCGGGGGTGAGGGGAATGGGAGGGAGATACAGGGCATGAATGGGGGTGGGGGAACAGGGTACACACGGGGCATGAGCAGGGGGTGAGGGGAACGGGAGGGAGACACGGGGTATGAGGAGAGGTGGGGGGGAACAGGACACACACGGGGCATGAGCAGGGGGTGGAGGGGAACAGGGCACACACAGGGCATGAGCAGGGGGGGGGAAACAGGGGAGACACGGGGCATGAGCGGGGGGTGGGGGATAACACAAGGGAGACACAAAGCATGAGCAGGGGGTGGGGGGAACAGGGGAGACACGGGGCATGAGCGGCGGGTGGGGGAACAGGGGAGACAAGGGGCAAGAACAAGGGGTGGGGCTAACACAAGGAAGACATGGGGCATGAGCTGGGGGGTGGGGGGTGCAGGAGGGAGACACAGGGCATGAGCGGGGGGTGGGGGGTACAGGAGGGAGACACGGGGCATGAGCGGGGGGTGGGGGGAACAAGAGATAGACACGGGGCATGAGCAGGGGGTGGGGGGAATAGGAGGGAGACACGGGGCATGAGCGGCGGGTGGGGGGTAACACGAGGGAAACACGGGGCATGAGCGGGGGGTGGGGGAAACACGAGGGAGACACGGGGCATGAGCGGGGGGTAACAGGAGACACACGGGACATGAGCGGGGGGTGGGGGGTACATGAGGGAGACACAGGGCATGAGCGGCATGTGGGGAACCACGAGGGAGACACGGGGCATGAGCGGGGGTTGGGGGCAACAGGAGACACGGGGCATGAGCGGGGGGTGGGGGGAACATGAGGGAGATAGGGGGCATGAGCGGGGGGTGGGGGGCAACAGGAGACACGGGGCATGAGCGGGGGTGGGGGGTACACGAGGAAGACACGGGGCATGAGCAGGGGCTGGGGGGCAACAGGAGACACGGGGCTTGAGCGGGGGGTGGGAGGGTACACGAGGAAGACACGGGGCATGAGCGGAGGGTGGGGAGAACACGAGGGAGACACGGGGCATGAGTGGGCGGTGGGGGGAACACGAGGGAGACACGGAACATGAGCGGGGTGTGGGGGGTAACATGAGGGAAACACGGGGCATGAGCGGGGGGTGGGGGGCTACGAGGGAGACACGGGGCATGAGCGGGGGGTGCGAGGCAACAGGAGACACGGGGCATGAGCCGGGGGTGGGGGGTACACGAGGAAGACACGGGCCATACACGGGGCATGAGCGGGGGGTGGAGGGGAACAGGGCACACACAGGGCATGAGCAGGGGGTGGGAAAACAGGAGAGACACGGGGCATGAGCGGGGGGTGGGGAGTAACACGAGGGAGACACAGGACACAAGGCATGAGCGGGGGGTGGGGGGTAACACAAGGGAGACACAAAGCATGAGCAGGGGGTGGGGGGAACAGGGGAGACACGAGGCATGAGCGGCGGGTGGGGGAACAGGGGAGACAAGGGGCAAGAACAAGGGGTGGGGCTAACACGAGGGAGACAAGGGGCAAGAACAAGGGTGGGGGTGCAGGAGGGAGACACAGGGCATGAGCGGGGGGTGGGGGGTACAGGAGGGAGACACGGGGCATGAGCGGGGGGTGGGGGGAACTAGAGATAGAAACAGGGCATTAGCAGGGGGTGGGGGGAACAGGAGGGAGACATGGGGCATGAGCGGCGGGTGGGGGTAACACGAGGGAAACACAGGGCATGAGCGGGGGGTGGGGGAAACACGAGGGAGACACGGGGCATGAGCGGGGGGTGGGGGGTAACAGGAGACACACGGGGCATGAGCGGGGGTTGGGGGGGTACATGAGGGAGACACAGGGCATGAGCGGCTTGTGGGGAACCACGAGGGAGACATGGGGCATGAGCAGGGGTAGGGGGCAACAGGAGACACGGGGCATGTGCGGGGGGTGGGGGGAACATGAGGGAGACAGGGGGCATGAGCGGGGGGTGGGGGCAACAGGAGACACGGGGCATGAGCGGGGGTGGGGAGTACACGGGGCATGAGCAGGGGGTGGGGGGCAACAGGAGACACGGGGCATGAGCGGGGGGTGGGAGGGTACACGAGGAAGACACGGGGCATGAGCGGAGGGTGGGGAGAACACGAGGGAGACACGGGGCATGAGTGGGCGGTGGGGGGAACACGAGGGAGACACGGAACATGAGCGGGGTGTGGGGGGTAACATGAGGGAAACACGGGGCATGAGCGGGGGGTGGGGGCTACGAGGGAGACACGGGGCATGAGCGGGAGGTGCGAGGCAACAGGAGACACGGGGCACGAGCCGGGGGTGGGGGGGTACACGAGGAAGACACGGGGCATGAGCGCGGGGTGGGGGGAACATGATGGAGACACGGGACATGAGCGGGGGGTGGGGGGAACACAAGGGAGACACGGGGCATGAGAAGGGGGTTGGGGGTAACATGAGGGAGACACGGGGCATGAGCGGGGGGTGGGGTGGAACAGGGGAGACACAGGGCATGAGCGGGGGGTGGGGGGAACAGGGGAAACATGGGGCATGAGCATGGGGTGGGGGGAATGGTAGGGAGACATGGGGCATGAGCGGGGGGTGGGGGGAAAAGGAGGGAGACATGAGGCATGAGCAGGGGGTGGGGGAACAGGGAAAACACGGGGCATGAGCAGAGGGTGGGGAGAACGGGAGGGAGACTCGGGGCATGAGCAGGGGGTGGGGGGTAACACGAGGGAGACACTGGCATGAGCGAGGGTGGGGTGGAACAGGGGAGACACGGGGCATGAGCGGGTGGTGGGGGGAACAGGGAAAACATGGGGCATGAGCCGGGGAGTGGGGTTAATGGGAGGGAGACACGGGGCATGAGCGGGGGGTGGGTGGGAACAGGGCACACACGGGGCATGAGCGGGGGTGGGGGGAACAGGGCACACATGGGGCATGAGCAGGGGGTAGGGGGGAACAGGGCACACATGGGGCATGAGCGGGGTGTGGGGGGGAACAGGCCACACACAGGGCATGAGCAGGCGGTGGGGGGAACAGGGAAGACACAGAGCATGAGCAGGGGGTGGGGTAAAAGGAGGGAGATACAGGGCATGAGCGGGGGTGCGGGGAAGAAGGGAGACACGGGGCATGAGCGTTGGGTGGGGGGTACAGGAAGGAGACACGGGACATAAGCGGGGGTTGGGGGAACGGAAGGGAGACACGAGGCGTGAGCGGGGAGTGGGGGGAACAGGGGAGACACGTGGCATGAGCGGAGGGTGGGGGGGAATGCGAGGGAGACACGGGGCATGAGCGGGGGGTGGGTGGTACAGGAGGGAGACACAGGGCATGAGCGGGGGTGGGGGAACAAGAGACAGACACGGACCATGAGCGGGGGGTCGGGGTAACAGTAGGGATACACGGGGCATGAGTGGGGGGTGGGGGAAACAGTGGAGACACGGGGCATGAGCAGGGTGGGGGGAACAGGGGAGACACAGGGCATGAGCGGGGGATTGGGGGTAACACAAGGGAGATATGGGGCATGAGCGGGGGGTGGGGGGTACAGGAGGGAGACACGGGGCATGAGCGGGGGTGGGGGTACAGGAGGGAGACACGGGGCATGAGCGGGGGGTGGGGGAACAAGAGAGAGACACAGGCATGAGTGGGGGGTGAGGGGGAACAGGAGGGAGACACGGGGCATGAGTAGGGGGTGGGGGGTAACACGAGGGAAACACGGGGCTTGAGCAGGGTGGGGGAAACATGAGGGAGACACGGGGCATGAGCGGGGGGTGGGGGGTAACAAGAGACACACGGGGCATGAGCGGGGGGTGGGGGTACAGGAGGGAGACACGGGGCATGAGCGGGGGGTGGGGGGGACAAGAGAGAGACACGTGGCATGGCCGGGAGGTGGGGGGAACAGGAGGGAGACACGCACGGGGCATGAGCAGGGGGTGGGGGGTAACACGAGGGAAACACGGGGCATGAGCGGGGGTGGGGAGAAACACAAGGGAGACACGGGGCATGAGCGGGGGTGGGGGGTAACAGGAGACACACGGGGCATGAGCGGGGGGTGGGGGGGTACACGAGGGAGACACGGGGCATGAGCGGCGGGTGGGGGACCACGAGGGAGACACGGGCCATGAGCGAGGAGTAGGGGGCAACAGGAGACATGGGGCATGAGCAGGGGGTGGGGGGAACATGAGGGAGACATGGGGCATGAGCGGGGGTTGGGGGGAACACGAGGAAGTCACGGGGCATGAGTGGGGGATGGGGAGAACATGAGGGAGACACGGGGCATGAGCGGGGAGTTTGGGGGTACAGGAGGGAGACACAGGGCATGAACGGGGGGTGGGGGTACAGGAGGGGACACGGGGCATGAGTGGGGGGTGGGGGAACAAGAGAGACATGGGGCATGAGCGGGGGGTACAGGAGGGAGACACGGGGCATGAGCGGGGGGTGGGGGGTACAGGAGGGAGACACAGGGCATGAGCAGGGGGTGGGGGTACAGGAGGGGACACGGGGCATGAGCGGGGGGTGGGGGAACAAGAAAGACATGTGGCATGAGCGGGGGGAGTGGGGGGTACAGGAGGGAGACACGGGGCATGAGCAGGGGGTGGGGGGTACAGGAGGGAGACACAGGGCATCAGCAGAGGGTGGGGGGAACAGGAGGGAGACACGGGTCATGAGCAGGGAGTGGGGGGTAACACGAGGGAAACGGGGCATGAGCTGGGGGTTGGGAAACACGAGGGATACACAGCGCATGAGCGGGGGTTGGGGGGTAACAGGAGACACACAGGGCATGATCGGGGGTGGAGGGGTACACGAGGGAGACACAGGGCATGAGCGGCGGGTGGGGGACCATGAGGGAGACACGGGGCATGAGCGGGGGGTAGGCGGCAACAGGAGACACAGGGCATGAGCAGGGGGTGGGGGGAACATGAGGGAGAAACGGGGCATGAGCAGGGGGTGGGGGGCAACAGGAGACACGGGGCATGAGCGGGGGGTACACGAGGAAGACACGGGGCATGAGCAGGGGGTGGGGGGCAACAGGAGACACACGGGGCATGAGCGGGGGTTGGGGTTGTACATGAGGAAGACACGGGGCCTTAGCGGGGGTTGGGGAGAACACGAGGGAGACACAGGGCATGAGCGGGCAGTGGGGGGAACACGAGGGAGACACAGAACATGAGCGGGGGTTGGGGGTAATATGAAGGATACACGGGGCATGAGCCGGGGGTGGGGGGTTACGACGGAGACACGAGGCATGAGCGGGGGGTGGGGGGCAACAGGAGAAACGGGGCATGAGCAGGGGGTGGGGGGTGCACGAGGAAGACACGGGGCATGAGCGGGGGCTGGGGGAACACGATGGAGACACGGGACATGAGCGGGGGGTGGGGGGAACACAAGGGAGACCCGGGGCATGAGAAGGGGGTTGGGGGTAACATGAGGGAGACACGGGGCATGAGCGGGGGTGGGGTGGAACAGGGGAGACACAGGCATTAGCGGGGGGTGGGGGGAACAGGAGAAACACGGGGCATGAGGAGGGGGTGGGGGGAATGGGAGGGATACATGGGGCATGAGCGGGGGGTGGGGTGGAAAAGGAGGGAGACACAAGGCATGAGCAGGGGGTGGGGGGAACAAGGAAAACACGGGGCATGAGCGGAGGGTGGGGGGAACGGGAGGGAGACTCGGGGCATGAGCGGGGGGTGGGGGAACAGAGCACACACAGGCATGAGCGGGGGTGGGGGGAATGGGAGGGAGATTCAGGGCATAAGCGGGGGATGGGAGGCAAAAGGGCACAGACGGGCATGAGCGGGGGGTCGGGGGAACGGTAGGGAGACACGGGGCATGAGCAGGGGGTGGCGGTGAAGACGGGAGACATGGGGCATGAGCGGCGGGTGGGGGAACAGGGAAGACAAGGGGCATGAGTTGGGGGTGGGGGAAAAGGAGGGAGACACAGTGCATGTGCAGGGGGTGGGGGGAATGGGAGGGAGACACGGGGCATGAGCGTGGGTGGGGGGAACAGGGCACACATGGGGCATGAGCGGGGGGGTGGGGGGAACAGGGTACACACGGGGCATGAGCGGGGGGTGGGGGAGAACAGGGGAGACATGGGGCATGAGGGTGGGGTGGGGGGAACACGAGGGAGACACAGGGCATGAGCAGGGGGTGGGGGGAACAGGGGAGGCACAGGGCATGATCAGGGGTTGGTGGGTACAGGAGGGAGACATGGAGCATGAGCAGGGGTAGGGGGAACAGGGGAGACACGGGCATGAGCGGGGGGTGGGGGGTAAGGAGGGAGACACGGGGCATGAGAGGGGGGTGGGGGAACAAGAGACAGACACGGACCATGAGCGGGGGGTGGGGGGAACAGTAGGGAGACACGGGGCATGAGTGGGGGGTGGGGGGAACAGTGGAGACACGGTGCATGAGCAGGGGGGTGGGGAGAACAGTGGAGACACAGGGCATGAGCGGGGGTTGGGGGAACAGGGGAGACACAGGGCATGGGGGGTGGGGGGTAACACAAGGGAGACATGAGGCATGAGCGGGGGCGGTGGAGGGTACAGGAGGGAGACACGGGGCATGAGCTGGGGTGGGGGGAACAAGAGAGAGACACGGGGCATGAGCGGGGGGTGGGGGGAACAGGAGGGAGACACGGGGCATGATCAGGGTGTAGGGGGTAACATGAGGGAAACACGGGGCATGAGCGGGGGGTGGGGGAAACACGACAGAGACACGGGCATGAGCGGGAGGTGGGGGGTAACAGGAGACACACGGGGCATGAGCGGGGTGGGGTGGTACACGAGGGAGACACGGGGCATGAGCAGCGGGTGGGGGACCACGAGGGAGACACGGGGCATGAGCGGGCGGTAGGGGGCAACAGGAGACACGGAGCATGAGCGGGGGGTGGGCGGAACATGAGGGAGACACGGGGCATGAGCGGGGGGTGGGGGCAACAGGAGACACGGGGCATGAGCAGGGGGGTGGGGACACACACGAGGAAGACAAAGAGCATGAGCGGGGGGTGGGGAGAACACGAGGGAGACACGTGGCATGAGCGGGCGGTGGGGGGAACACGAGGGAGACACGGAACATGAGCGGGGGATGCGGGATAACATGAGGGAAACATGGGGCATGAGCAGGGGGTGGGGGCTATGAGGGAGACATGGGGCATGAGCAGGGGGTGGGGGGCAACAGAAGACATGGGGCATGAGCGGGGGTGGGGGGTACACGAGGAAGACATGGGGCATGAGCGGGGGTGGGGAGAACACAAGGGAGACACGGGACATGAGAAGGGGGTTGAGGGGTAACACGAGGGAGACACGGGGCATGAGCGGGGGGTGGGGTGGAACAGGGGAGACACGGGGCATGAGTGGGGGGTGGGGGGAACAGGGGAAACACGGGGCATGAGCAGGGGGTGGGGGGAATGGGAGGGAGACATGGGGCATGAGCGGGGGTGGGGGGGAAAAGGAGGGAGACACGAGGCATGAGCAGGAGGTGGGGGGAACAGGGAAAACACAGGGCATGAGCAGAGGGTGGGGGGAACGGGAGGGAGACTTGGGTAATGAGCGGGGGGTGGGGGGAACAGGGCACACACGGGCATGAGCGGGGGGTGGGGGGAACTGGAGGGAGACACGGGGCATGAGCCAGGGTGGAGGGCAAAAGGAGGGAGACACGGGGCATGAGCAGGGGATGGGGGAACAAGGAAAACACGGGGCATGAGCGGTGGGTGGGGGGAATGGGAGGGAGACTCATGGCATGAGCGGGGGGTGGGGGGAACAGGGCACACATGGGCATGAGCAGGGGTGGGGGGAATGGGAGGGAGACACGGGAAATGAGCGGGGGGTGTGGGGAACAGGGCACACACGGGGTATGAGCAAGTGGTGGGGGGAAAGGGCACACATGGGGCATGAGCAAGGGTGGGGGAACAGGGGAGACACGGGGCAGGAGCGGGGGGTGGGGGGTAACACGAGGGAGACACAGGGCATGAGAGGGGGGTGGGGGAACAAGAAACAGACACGGACCATGAACGGGAGGTGGGGGGGAACAGTAGGGAGACACGGGGCATGAGTGGGGGGTGGGGGGAACAGTGGGGACACAGTGCATAAGCAGGGGGGTGGGGGGTAACACAAGGGAGACATGGGGCATGAGCAGGGGGGTGGGGGGTACAGGAGGGAGACACGAGGCGTGAGCGGGGGATGGGGGTACAGGAGGGAGCACGGGGCATGAGCTGGGGGTAGGGAGAACAAGAGAGAGACACGGGGCATGAGCGGGGGGTGGGGGAAACAGGAGGGAGACACGGGGCATGAGCGGGGTGTAGGGGGTAACATGAGGGAAACACGGGGCATGAGCGGGGGGTGGGGGAAACACGACAGAGACACAGGGCATGAGCGGGGGGTGGGGGGTAACAGGAGACACATGGGACATGAGCGGGGGTGGGGAGGTACACGAGGTAGACACGGGGTATGAGCAGCGGGTGGGGGACCACGAGGGAGACACGGGGCATGAGCGGGGGTAGGGGGCAACAGGAGACACAGGGCATGAGCGGGGGGTGGGGGGAACATGAGGGAGAAACGGGGCATGAGCGCGAGGTGTGGGGTCAACAGGAGACACGGGGCATGAGCAGGGGTGGGGGGTACACGAGGAAGACACGGGGCATGAGCAGGGGGTGGGGGGCAACAGGAGACACACGGTGTATGAGCGGGGGGTGAGGGGACACACGAGGAAGACACAGGGCATGAGCGGGGGTGGGGAGAACACGAGGGAGACACGGGGCATGAGCGGGCGGTGGGGGGACCACAAGGGAGACACGGAACATGAGCGAGGGGTGGGGGATAACATGAGGGAAACATGGGGCATGAGCAGGGGTGGGGGGCTACGAGGGAGACACAGGGCATGAGCAGGGGGTGGGGGGCAACAGGAGACATGGGGCATGAGCGGGTGGTGGGGGGTACACAAGGAAGACACGGGGCATGAGCGGGGGTGGGGAGAACACAAGGGAGACACGGGACATGAGAAGGGGGTTGAGGGGTAACACGAGGGAGACACGGGGCATGAGCGGGGGGTGGGGTGGAACAGCGGAGACACGGGGCATGAGTGTGGGGTGGGGAGAACAGGGGAAACACGGGGCATGAGCAGGGGGTGGGGGGAATGGGAGGGAGACATGGGGCATGAGCGGGGGTGGGGGGCAAAAGGAGGGAGACACGAGGCATGAGCAGGGGATGGGGGAACAAGGAAAACACGGGGCATGAGCGGGGGGTGGGGGGAACAGGAGGGAGACTCTGGGAATGAGCGGGGTGTAGGGGGAACAAGGCACACACGGGCATGAGCGGGGGGTAGGTGGAATGGGAGGGAGACACAGGGCATAAGCCGGGGGTGGAGGGGAAAAGGAGGGAGACACAGGGCATGAGCGGGGGATGGGGGAACAAGGAAAACACGGGGCATGAGCGGGGGTTGGGGGGAACGGGAGGGAGACTCAGGGCATGAGCGCGGGGTGGCGGGGAAGAGGGCACACACGGGCATGAGCGGGGGGTGGGGGAATGGGAGGGAGACAAGGGGCATGAGCGGGGGTGTGGGGAACAGGGCACACACGGGGCATGAGCAAGTGGTGGGGGGACAGGGCACATGGGGCATGAGCAGGGGGTGGGGGGTAACACGAGGGAGACACGGGGCATGAGCGGGGGGTGGGGGGTAACACAAGGGAGACACGAAGCATGAGCGCGGGCGGGGGAAGAGGGGAGACATGGGGCAGGAGCGGGGGGTGGGGGGTAACACGAGGGAGACACGGGGCATGAGCGGGGGGTGGGGGGTAACACAAGGGAGACACGAAGCATGAGCGCGGGCGGGGGGAAGAGGGGAGACACGGAGCATGAGCGGCGGGTGGGGGGTACAGGGGAGACAAGGGGCATGAGAGGGGGGTGGGGAGGAAAAGGAGGGAGACACAGGGCATGAGCAGGCGGTGGGAGGAAATGGAGGGAGACACGTGGCATGAGCGGGCGGTGGGGGAACAGGGCACACATGGGGCATGAGTGGGGGGTGGGGGGAACAGGGCACACGGGGCATGAGCAGGGGTGGGGGAGAACAGGGGAGACATGGGGCATGAGGGTGGGGTGGGGGAACACGAGGGAGACACAGGGCATGAGCGGGGGGTGTGGGGTATCACAAGGGAGACATGAAGCATGAGCGGGGGGTGGGGGAGAAGAGGGGAGACACGGAGCATGAAGAGGGGTGGGGGGGTACAGGAGGGAGACACGGGGCATGAGCGGGGGGTTGGGGGAACAAGAGAGAGACACAGACCATGAGCGGGGGGTGGGGGAACAGTAGGGAGACACGGGGCATGAGCGGGGGGTGGGGAGAACAGTGGAGACACGGGGCATGAGATGAGCGGGGGTTGGGGGGAACAGTGGAGACACGGGGCATGAGATGAGCAGGGGTTGGGGGGAACAGTGGAGACATGGGGCATGAGCGGGGATGGGGGGAATAGGGGAGACACATGGCATGAGTTGGGGGTGGGGGGTAACACAAGAGAGACATGGGGAATGAGCGGGGGTGGGGGAACAGGGCAGATATTGGGCATGAGCGGGGGGTGGGGGAACAGGAGGGAAACACGGGGCATGAGCGGGGGTAGGGGGCAACAGGAGACACAGGGCATGAGCGGGGTGTGGGGGGAACATGAGGGAGAAACGGGGCATGAGCGGGAGGTGTGGGGGCAACAGGAGACACGGGGCATGAGCAGGGGTGGGGGGTACACGAGGAAGACACGGGGCATGAGCAGGGGGTGGGGGGCAACTGGAGACACACGGGGTATGAGCGGGGGGTGGGGGGACACACGAGGAAGACACAGGGCATGAGCGGGGGTGGGGAGAACACGAGGGAGACACGGGGCATGAGCGGGCGGTGGTGGGACCACAAGGGAGACACGGAACATGAGCGAGGGGTGGGGATAACATGAGGGAAACATGGGGCATGAGCAGGGGTGGGGGGCTACGAGGGAGACACAGGGCATGAGCAGGGGGTGGGGGGCAACAGGAGACATGGGGCATGAGCGGGTGGTGGGGGGTACACAAGGAAGACACGGGGCATGAGCGGGGGTGGGGAGAACACAAGGGAGACACGGGACATGAGAAGGGGGTTGAGGGGTAACACGAGGGAGACACGGGGCATGAGCGGGGGGTGGGGTGGAACAGGGGAGACACGGGGCATGAGTGGGAGGTGGGGGGAACAGGGGAAACACGGGGCATGAGCAGGGGGTGGGGGAATGGGAGGGAGACATGGGGCATGAGCGGGGGTGGGGGGGAAAAGGAGGGAGACACGAGGCATGAGCAGGAGGTGGGGGGAACAGGGAAAACACAGGGCATGAGCAGAGGGTGGGGGGAACGGGAGGGAGACTTGGGTAATGAGCGGGGGGTGGGGGGAACAGGGCACACACGGGCATGAGCGGGGGGTGGGGGGAACTGGAGGGAGACACGGGGCATGAGCTGGGGTGGAGGGCAAAAGGAGGGAGACACGGGGCATGAGCAGGGGATGGGGGAACAAGGAAAACACGGGGCATGAGCGGGGGGTGGGGGGAACAGGAGGGAGACTCTGGGAATGAGCGGGGTGTAGGGGGAACAAGGCACACACGGGCATGAGCGGGGGTAGGTGGAATGGGAGGGAGACACAGGGCATGAGCCGGGGGTGGAGGGGAAAAGGAGGGAGACACGGGGCATGAGCGGGGGATGGGGGGAACAAGGAAAACACGGGGCATGAGCGGGGGTTGGGGGGAACGGGAGGGAGACTCAGGGCATGAGCGCGGGGTGGCGGGGAAGAGGGCACACACGGGCATGAGCGGGGGGTGGGGGAACGGGAGGGAGACACGGGGCATGAGCGGAGGGTGTGGGGAACAGGGCACACATGGGGCATGAGCAAGTGGTGGGGGGACAGGGCACATGGGGCATGAGCAGGGGGTGGGGGGTAACACGAGGGAGACACGGGGCATGAGCGGGGGGTGGGGGGTAACACAAGGGAGACACGAAGCATGAGCGCGGGCGGGGGAAGAGGGGAGACATGGGGCAGGAGCGGGGGGTGGGGGGTAACACGAGGGAGACACGGGGCATGAGCGGGGGGTGGGGGTAACACAAGGGAGACACGAAGCATGAGCGCGGGCGGGGGGAAGAGGGGAGACACGGAGCATGAGCGGCGGGTGGGGGGTACAGGGGAGACAAGGGGCATGAGAGGGGGGTGGGGAGGAAAAGGAGGGAGACACAGGGCATGAGCAGGCGGTGGGAGGAAATGGAGGGAGACACGTGGCATGAGCGGGCGGTGGGGGAACAGGGCACACATGGGGCATGAGTGGGGGGTGGGGGGAACAGGGCACACGGGGCATGAGCAGGGGTGGGGGAGAACAGGGGAGACATGGGGCATGAGGGTGGGGTGGGGGAACACGAGGGAGACACAGGGCATGAGCAGGGGGTGTGGGGTAACACAAGGGAGACATGAAGCATGAGCGGGGGGTGGGGGAGAAGAGGGGAGACACGGAGCATGAAGAGGGGTGGGGGGGTACAGGAGGGAGACACGGGGCATGAGCGGGGGGTTGGGGGAACAAGAGAGAGACACAGACCATGAGCGGGGGGTGGGGGAACAGTAGGGAGACACGGGGCATGAGCGGGGGGTGGTGAGAACAGTGGAGACAACGGGGCATGAGCGGGGGTTAGGTGGAACAGTGGAGACACGGGGCATGAGATGAGCAGGGGTTGGGGGGAACAGTGGAGACATGGGGCATGAGCGGGGATGGGGGGAATAGGGGAGACACATGGCATGAGTTGGGGGTGGGGGGTAACACAAGAGAGACATGGGGAATGAGCGGGGGTGGGGGAACAGGGCAGATATTGGGCATGAGCGGGGGGTGGGGGAACAGGAGGGAAACATGGGGCATGAGCAGGGGGTGGGGGGGAAAACAAGGGAAACACGGGGCATGAGCAGGGGGTTGGGGGAAACACGAGGGAGACACGAGGCATGAGCAGGAGGTGGGGGGAACAGGGAAAACACAGGGCATGAGCAGAGGGTGGGGGGAACGGGAGGGAGACTTGGGTAATGAGCGGGGGGTGGGGGGAACAGGGCACACACGGGCATGAGCGGGGGGTGGGGGGAACTGGAGGGAGACACGGGGCATGAGCCGGGGTGGAGGGCAAAAGGAGGGAGACACGGGGCATGAGCAGGGGATGGGGGAACAAGGAAAACACGGGGCATGAGCGGTGGGTGGGGGGAACGGGAGGGAGACTCAGGGCATGAGCGGGGGGTGGGGGGAACAGGGCACACACGGGCATGAGCAGGGGTGGGGGGAATGGGAGGGAGACACGGGAAATGAGCGGGGTGTGTGGGGAACAGGGCACACACGGGGCATGAGCAAGTGGTGGGGGGACAGGGCACACATGGGGCATGAGCAGGGGTGGGGGAACAGGGGAGACACGGGGCAGGAGCGGGGGGTGGGGGGTAACACGAGGGAGACACAGGGCATGAGAGGGGGGTGGGGGAACAAGAAACAGACACGGACCATGAATGGGAGGTGGGGGGGAACAGTAGGGAGACACGGGGCATGAGTGGGGGGTGGGGGGAACAGTGGAGACACAGTGCATAAGCAGGGGGGTGGGGGGTAACACAAGGGAGACATGGGGCATGAGCAGGGGGGTGGGGGGTACAGGAGGGAGACACGAGGCATGAGCGGGGGATGGGGGTACAGGAGGGAGCACGGGGCATGAGCTGGGGGTAGGGAGAACAAGAGAGAGACACGGGGCATGAGCGGGGGGTGGGGGAAACAGGAGGGAGACACGGGGCATGAGCGGGGTGTAGGGGGTAACATGAGGGAAACACGGGGCATGAGCGGGGGGTGGGGGAAACACGACAGAGACACAGGGCATGAGCGGGGGGTGGGGGGTAACAGGAGACACATGGGACATGAGCGGGGGTGGGGAGGTACACGAGGTAGACACGGGGTATGAGCAGCGGGTGGGGGACCACGAGGGAGACATGGGGCATGAGCGGGGGTAGGGGGCAACAGGAGACACGGGGCATGAGCGGGGGGTGGGGGGAACATGAGGGAGAAACGGGGCATGAGCGGGAGGTGTGGGGGCAACAGGAGACACGGGGCATGAGCAGGGGTGGGGGGTACACCAGGAAGACACGGGGCATGAGCAGGGGGTGGGGGGCAACAGGAGACACACGGGGTATGAGCAGGGGGTGGGGGGACACACGAGGAAGACACAGGGCATGAGCGGGGGTGGGGAGAACACGAGGGAGACACGGGGCATGAGCGGGCGTTGGGGGGACCACAAGGGAGACACGGAACATGAGCGAGGGGTGGGGGATAACATGAGGGAAACATGGGGCATGAGCAGGGGTGGGGGGCTACGAGGGAGACACAGGGCATGAGCAGGGGGTGGGGGGCAAAAGGAGACATGGGGCATGAGCGGGTGGTGGGGGGTACACAAGGAAGACACGGGGCATGAGCGGGGGTGGGGAGAACACAAGGGAGACACGGGACATGAGAAGGGGGTTGAGGGGTAACATGAGGGAGACACGGGGCATGAGCGGGGGGTGGGGTGGAACAGGGGAGACACGGGGCATGAGTGGGGGGTGGGGGGAACAGGGGAAACACGGGGCATGAGCAGGGGGTGGGGGGAATGGGAGGGAGACATGGGGCATGAGCGGGGGTGGGGTGGAAAAGGAGGGAGACACGAGGCATGAGCAGGAGGTGGGGGGAACAGGGAAAACACAGGGCATGAGCAGAGGGTGGGGGGAACGGGAGGGAGACTTGGGTAATGAGCGGGGGGTGGGGGGAACAGGGCACACACGGGCATGAGCGGGGGGTGGGGGGAACTGGAGGGAGACACGGGGCATGAGCCGGGGTGGAGGGCAAAAGGAGGGAGACACGGGGCATGAGCAGGGGATGGGGGAACAAGGAAAACACGGGGCATGAGCGGGGGTGGGGGGAACAGGAGGGAGACTCTGGGAATGAGCGGGGTGTAGGGGGAACAAGGCACACACGGGCATGAGCGGGGGGTAGGTGGAATGGGAGGGAGACACAGGGCATGAGCCGGGGGTGGAGGGGAAAAGGATGGAGACACGGGGCATGAGCGGGGGATGGGGGGAACAAGGAAAACACGGGGCATGAGCGGGGGTTGGGGGAACGGGAGGGAGACTCAGGGCATGAGCGCGGGGTGGCGGGGAAGAGGGGGCACACACGGGCATGAGCGGGGGGTGGGGGAACAGGAGGGAGACACGGGGCATGAGCGGGGGGTGTGGGGAACAGGGCACACACGGGACATGAGCAAGTGGTGGTGCGACAGGGCACATGGGGCATGAGCAGGGGGTGGGGGGTAACACGAGGGAGACACGGGGCATGAGCGGGGGGTGGGGGGTAACACAAGGGAGACACGAAGCATGAGCGCGGGCGGGGGGAAGAGGGGAGACATGGGGCAGGAGCGGGGGGTAACACGTGGGAGACATGGGGCATGAGCGGGGGGTGGGGGGTAACACAAGGGAGACACGAAGCATGAGCGCGGGCGGGGGGAAGAGGGGAGACACGGAGCATGAGCGGCGGGTGGGGGGTACAGGGGAGACAAGGGGCATGAGAGGGGGGTGGGGAGGAAAAGGAGGGAGACACAGGGCATGAGCAGGCGGTGGGAGGAAATGGAGGGAGACACGTGGCATGAGCGGGCGGTGGGGGAACAGGGCACACATGGGGCATGAGTGGGGGGTGGGGGGAACAGGGCATACGGGGCATGAGCAGGGGTGGGGGAGAACAGGGGAGACATGGGGCATGAGGGTGGGGTGGGGGAACACGAGGGAGACACAGGGCATGAGCGGGGGTGTGGGGTAACACAAGGGAGACATGAAGCATGAGCGGGGGGTGGGGGAGAAGAGGGGAGACACGGAGCATGAAGAGGGGTGGGGGGGTACAGGAGGGAGACACGGGGCATGAGCGGGGGGTTGGGGGAACAAGAGAGAGACACAGACCATGAGCGGGGGGTGGGGGAACAGTAGGGAGACACGGGGCATGAGCGGGGGTGGGGAGAACAGTGGAGACACGGGGCATGAGCGGGGGTTGGGTGGAACAGTGGAGACACGGGGCATGAGATGAGCAGGGGTTGGGGGAACAGTGGAGACATGGGGCATGAGCGGGGATGGGGGGAATAGGGGAGACACAGGGCATGAGTTGGGGGTGGGGGGTAACACAAGAGAGACATGGGGAATGAGCGGGGGTGGGGGAACAGGGCAGATATTGGGCATGAGCGGGGGGTGGGGGAACAGGAGGGAAACATGGGGCATGAGCAGGGGGTGGGGGGTAACACAAGGGAAACATGGGGCATGAGCAGGGGGTGGGGGGAAACACGAGGGAGACACACGGGGCATGAGCTGGGGGTGGGGCGAACACAAGGGAGACACTGGGCATGAGCGGGGGGTGGGGGTAACACGGGGCATGAGCGGGTGGTGGGGGGAACACGAGGGAGACACGGGGCATGAATGGGGGGAACACGAGGGAGACACGGGGCATGAGCGGGGGGTAGGGTGGAACAGGGGAGACACGGGGCATGAGCGGGGGGTGGGGGAACAGGGGAAACATGGGGCATGAGCGGGGGTGGGGGGAACAGGGCACACACGGGATATGAGTGGGCGGTGGGGGGAAGGAGGGAGACAGAGGACATGAGCGAGGGGTGGGGGGAACAGGGGAGACCTGGGTCATGAGCGGGGGGTGGGGGAACAGGAGGGAAACATGGGGCATGAGCAGGGGGTGGGGGGTAACACAAGGGAAACACGGGGCATGAGCAGGGGGTGGGGGGAAACACGAGGGAGACACAGGGCATGAGCGGGGGTTGGGGGGCAACAGGAGACACACGGGGCATGAGCTGGGGGTGGGGCGAACACAAGGGAGACACTGGGCATGAGTGGGGGGTGGGGGTAACACAGGGCATGAGCGGGTGGTGGGGGGAACACGAGGGAGACACGGGGCATGAATGGGGGGGAACACGAGGGAGACACGGGGCATGAGCGGGGGGTAGGGTGGAACAGGGGAGACACGGGGCATGAGCGGGGGGTGGGGGAACAGGGGAAACATGGGGCATGAGCGGGGGTGGGGGGAACAGGGCACACACGGGATATGAGTGGGCGGTGGGGGGAAGGAGGGAGACAGAGGACATGAGCGAGGGGTGGGGGGAACAGGGGAGACCTGGGTCATGAGCAGGGGGTGAGGGGGAAAGGAGGGAGACACGGGACATGAGCGGGGGGTGGGGGAACAGGAAGGAGAAACGGGGCATGAGTGGGCGGTGGGAAGAAAAGGAGGTAGAGACGTTGCATGAGCGGGTGGTGGGGGGAACAGGGGAGACACGGGGCATGAGCAGGGGGTGGGGGGAAAAGGAGGGAGACACAGGGCATTAACGGGGGTGGGGGAAACAGGGGAGACACGGGACATGAGCGGTGGGTGGGAGTGAGCGGGAGGTAGACATGAGGCATGAGCGGGC
Organism: Ambystoma mexicanum; assembly: GCF_040938575.1. Classification (NCBI taxonomy): domain Eukaryota; kingdom Metazoa; phylum Chordata; class Amphibia; order Caudata; family Ambystomatidae; genus Ambystoma; species Ambystoma mexicanum. The sequence goes on from NC_090939.1 coordinate 789,357,803, forward strand.
GGTGGGGGGAACAGGGGAGACATGAGGCATGAGCCGGGGGTGGGGTGGAACGGGAGGGAGACACGGGCCATGAGCGGGTGGTCGGGGGGAACAGGGGAGACATGGGGCATGAGCAGGGGGTGGGGGGAACGGGAGAGAGACACGGGCCCTGAGCGGGGGGTGGGGGGAACGGGAGAGAGTCACGGGCCATGAGCGGTGGGTGGGGGGAACGGGAGGAACACACAGAGCTTAGTGTGCAACGCTCTGATGAACCGATGAATAAAGAAGGTGGGCGTCTCTCACAATACGACGCACTGCACGCTTCACGGCAGCCAATAGCATAGCACGTCAGATGTCTGCGGACATCACGCAATCGCTTGCCCAATCCCCGTCCTGTCCACGGAGCGAACAGGGAAATGTGTCTGCGAAGCGGACACAGATATCACTAATTTTTTTCACTTACATTTTTGTCATTTTAAAATAACTACTGGACGGATTTACACCAAATAAAAAAAGCACGCTTTTGGGACCAAGCCGCCGCTCCTGGAGGCAAATTTGGTGTAAATCCGTCCAGTGGGTTGGGCTGTAGACGTGAGCAAAGTTTTTTCCCATTATGTCTATGGGAAAAAAGAGGTTTTGGGACCTCCTGTATAACTTTGCCCCCCCTGGACCAAACCTCACCAAACTTTGCAAAAAAATTCAGAGTGGGCCATATTTTGCAAAGTTTGGTGAGGATTCGTCCAGGGGGAGCGAAGTTATAAGCTGCCCAAAAAGTGCTCTACCTATGGAAACAGCAACTTAACCATAACTACATGGCCACTACCGTGGTCATGTAATATATTACACAGCCACTGCAGTGGCTGTGTAGTTATGGTTAAGTTGCTGTTTCCATAGGAAGAGCCCTTTTTGCTTTTTGGGCTGCTTATAACTTTGCTCCCCCTGGACGAATCCTCACTAAACGTTGTATATGGGCTACTCTGAATTAATTTGCAAAGTTTGGTGATGATTCGTCTAGGGGGGGAAAAGTTATAAGGGGGGTCCCAAAAGATCTTTTTTTCCCATACACTGAATGGGTCAAAAACTTTGCGCAAGGCTACAGGCCAAACCGCTGGACGGATTTTCACCAAATTTGCGGCAGGGGCAGGGGCTTGGTCCCGAAAGCGTGCTTTTGTAAATTTGGTGACAATCCGTGCAGTACTTCTCTTTAAAATGACCAAAAAAGTAGGTCTTAAAAAATTAGTGATATCTATGTCCGCAGTCACACTTCCTTGTTCGCTCCGCGGACAAGAAACTGATTGGCTAAGTGGCTGGCGTCATGACCGCGTCATGACCGCGGACACGTGACATCTGTGCCGATTGGCTGCAGCGAGCCGTGTTCTGCGTCAGATTGTTTGGATGTGCCCAACCCCTTGGATCCGCTGATAGCGGAGCGACAACCAGCACAGACATGCTATATTTATAAAACTCTTTTGCTGTGTCATAGAGCGTTGGGAAAGGTTCAGACAGTAAGACATGGGTGATCAATGCATTTGTTCTGGCGGTCGGTCTTCATGATGTATATTTTCTATGGCCACTTTGTACGCACAAAAAATTAGGGGTCCAATAACGGTAGTATTTCAGTCCATGCAGTGCAAAGGCAACTTGTAACTGTTGTAAGGACACGCGTGGTGTTAGCGACCATTGAAATTGAAAACATGCCGTAATTGCTTTACTTTTCCTATGGGTATTGTATTCATTAGTACGCCACCATGGGTGTGACATTCTACGGTGGTTGTGGCCAGGGTCTAGAGTCTTGGATACATGGCCGTCGGCCGAAGGCCTTACTTCCAAGACTGTAGGTCCTGGCCACAACCACTGCAGCATTTCACACCCATGAATACACTCGTAGTATTGCGTATCGATTGCCTGGTTGTGGGGAGTGTGTACACTCTTGGGTGCATGGCCGAAGACCATGCACCCAAGAACAAAGTTATAAGCACTGGACGTCCAAGCCACTGCACATTTATCCCATGTAATATCTATGGACATACAGCTAGGAGTGCAGCCTCTGGCCAGAAGCACTGAAGGATACCACACCTATAAAAAAACCACAGCTACCAAACATCACTGAGGTGGTTGTGGGGAGACCCTGCACCCAACAACAAAGTTATAACCTCTTCACTTACAAGCCAACATGGGTTTTATCTAGTGCGGTGGTTGTGGCCAGGATGTATACTTTTGGGTGCATGGTAGCAGGCTGTATGCCATACACCCAAGCATGTAGACACTGCACACAACCACTGCAGCTTATCAAATTTATACTTCACACCCACACAATCGATTATGTATCTGGCAGGTGTGGCCAGCTGCCAGAGTTTTGGGTACAAATTCAGTACATGATACATTTACAATGTTTCCGTCTATGGGTGTGCTACTGATTTTTATGCAACCATGGGTGTAATATGCTGCAGTGATTGTGGCCAGGACCTACAGTCTTGGGTGCATGGCCGTAGGCTGTAGGCCGGACGTCATACTTACAAGTCTGTAGGCCCTGGCCACAGCCACCGCAGCATGTCACAGCAATGGTTATACCTGCAGTATTCATTATTCATCAGATGGTTGTGGGGAGTGTGTACAGTGTAGGCTGCATGGCCAAAGGCCATGCACCCAAGAAGAAACTTCTAAGCACTGGAGTTATAAGCCACTTCACATCCATATATTGAAATGTATGGACATACACCTAAGATTTTAGGCCCTGCCCACAATCACTGCAGCATTTCACAGCTACAGAGACACCCCTAGTATTGAACATCACTCAGGTGTCTGTGGGGAGGTTCTGCAGTCATGCACCCAACAGCACAGTTATATGTAATGTACTTACAAGGCACAATGGGTGTGATATGGTGTGGTAGTGCATCACTCAGGCGGCTGTGGCGAGGGGCTGCAGTTATGTGTGCATGGCCGAAGGCACATTTGTACGTAGTGTTGTTATATGCCCCAATGGATGTCATATGGTGTGGTAGTAGTGGCCAGGATGTAGAGTATTTGAACAAAGTAATACGCACTGCAGTTGTAAGCACCTATGGATTTTATATACTGTATACCCATTCATTCATAAATCTATGGCCTCACACTCACATCTGTAGCCTGTGGCTACAAACTACTGCAGCATATCACAGCTATATGTACACTTGTACTATGCAACATCATTAGGATGGTTGTGGGGAGGGCGTAGCGGTTTGGGAGCATGGCCGAAGGCTATGCTCCCAAAACCAACTTTGTACGTAGTGAAATTACAAGGCACAATGGTTCCAATATGATGTGGTGTTTCTGCCCTGGACCCAGAGTGTTGCCTGTATGTCCAAAGGTCATGTACCGTAGACTGAAGTCATAAGCAGTGGGGTTATAAGTGAATATGGGTGTGGTGTAATGCGGTAGTTGTGTACATGTCCTAGCGTCTTGGCTGCATGGCTGCAGACAATCGTCCCAAAAGTTAACTTAAAAGTAGTTAATATACAAGGAACATGGTTTTGATATGCAGCAATGGTTGTGGGTAGGAACTATACTCTTTGTACGTTGGTCGTAAGGCGTAGGTTACACAACCAAGATGCAAGGGCCAGCCTACAGCCACAGCAGCATGTTGCTACCACAGATTTGACGTGTAGGTTCGCTTGTGTACAAAATGACTGCTAATATACTTATGCTTTACTTTATTCAGAATCCATATATGTTTAAAATGCCTTTAGTACTTGGCGAAAGTATCCTTTATTAATTTCTGTGAAAAAAGAAAAAGTTATGTTAGTTTTTGTATTTTATGAAAACCTACTACATTGCATAATAGACAGTTAACTTTTGTTTTTGACCCTCATATTTAGTATACAAACCAGTGTACTGTGCATTCCACTCAGTTTCTGTGTTTGCTTTTCTAATCATTGGGTCTGGGGAAAAGAAATCCTTGTTGGATTAAAAAAAACTTTATTTGCTATGGTACTAACTACTTCCTTGTTTCCTTTGAGTGTTTCCTTCTTCTTTCTGATTAATGTTATGTTTGTTGCCTTGCTGCCTATTTTTAACAACAGTTAGATACCTGTTGGCATATTCTAACTGTGCTTTTGTTCTTACAGATCTGTGATATTCATTTATTTGTGTCGTTGTTATATCCTCTTGGGCAGTTAGAAACCTGTACGTGTATTCTTACTGTTTGTAGTCTTTCACATAATTTTTTGGTAATCTTGAAGTACACATTATTTATCAAATTTTGGCTTTAAGAAGATTAAATACGCATTTGTAAGATTAGCTGGCAATCCCTGCTTTAAAGTAATGATGCTATCATTACATTCGAACCATCAACATTTCTTTTTAATGTATGCTGTCTAGTGACCTGCATTGGTTGTAGCTCCTGCATGGTAGATAATACCTATTGTTGTAAAGGTTTTCTTTCCAAGTGACACTTGACCGTGTGTGAATCCAGTCAGTTTGCAGTTGTTTTTAGTACCATCTGCATTATAACGTAGAAGCATAAGTATTATGTAGGCACTATGTGATTGTATCAGTAAGGTGGTGCGATTGTCTGAATTGCAAATAGTACATAATCTGCAATGGTTTGCATTCTGTACAAGTTGCTGAAATGGAATAGATTCACAATTAGGAATGTAAACATACACAAATCGCTCATTTGGGATTTGTTCCTTTATCACATTGCTACAGAGAGTGTATGTATGTTTCCAAGTGTACGAAATCTGGAAGAGTTCATTTACAGGTATGCTTTTGTTTTCCAATACTAGTAGTAAGTAGATTAGAAATTCTTATGGATCTTCTTGTGAGTTTATAGTGAATCTCACCATTATAGCACAGTGGTCCAATTCTTGCCTTATTCCATGCACACTGCACATGTTGTCAGGATTGTTTGTTGCATTTCTATGAAGCACTAACATTTGCAAACACAATTGCTCTGTACTGTGTAAATAAATATTGTTAACAATTGGTGGCAATTGAAATAGAATATTAATTGCTACATTTGCATAGCAACTTTCCCCAGTTTCATTTGCAAATTTGAATGGACCAGCTAGTTCTGCATCTGAGTGCATTTTTCGGAGTTTCTGTTCCTTCTGTGAAGGCGTACCTGGTTCACATTCCCTTATAGGCTCTTCTTTGTTTGTGGTAATTGATGAAGCTTTAGCTTCTTTTGTATTCTTTGAGGGATTTGCTGTTCGATTCTGCTGCATTTCTGTTTGATTTAATTTTCTTTTACCACGTTTTACTTCATCTGGAACAGGATATTGTTTCAGATAGGGGGATTTACAGTGAATGCAGTCTATTGTATTCTACAATGCAAGGAATATCATCTTTGACTTTACTTGCATCAAAGTTCATTAGCAATAGACCGTCAAGTGTACGTAAGCATGAAAATGCTACGTAGCTCATGCCTTCTTTAAAGACTGTGCTTCCTATATCTATCAATGCTTTGTCTAGGGTAAGACCTAGCGATTTATGAATGGTAACTGCATATGCAAGAGTTAGAGAAAATTGTTCTCTACGTACATACATGTCTTTGAAGAGAAGGAATCGAGCAATTGAGCGCCTTATCCTTTTCACTTCTGAAAGTTTATCAAAGCGAATTTGACAAACTGAATATTGCTATCACGTGGGTATGATTGAAAGCCAACAACTGTACCCAGTGCTCCATTAACTAGGCCTCGCTCGACGTCAAGGTTACGTTTAAGCATTACTCTACAATGTAAGGATATTTTTTATAGTGTTTCCAACCAAGTTGTGTTGGAGATTGAATTTTCTAAACTACTTAGTCTTGTTGGGGCTTGCTCACACATTTGTACTGTCATGCCATGTACGTCTAGTTTGTCTGTAGCCCTAATTTCCATTATTGGTTGCATTTCTTTATTTAACATTGTTTCATTGAATTTGAAACAGCTTGCAAGAGTTGGCATTAAGGCCATACAATTGACATTTTTGTGCGCTAATTGTTCCATAAATTCAGTTGCACGCGCATTATCGCCATAAAGTGCATGAATGTGCCTGTTTTTCAATACTACTTGTGCTTCATGAGATAGTACACCAACTCTAATACTTTTCAAGATGTTGGCATAAGTGAGATCTGCAGATTGCCACATGTTCTCTCTTAATTCTCTGTAATGGAAATGTTGCCAAAGGTTGATATTTCCTATGCTGCCAACAGATTTACGGCACAGTTTGTGGCCTAAGGTTTCAAATATGGGTTCACCTTTCACTGCTGCCAATTGTAGAAGATCTCCGAAAACGATAATGTGCTTCCCTGCAAAGAGTTCTTTGTTGTTACTTCTAAGTACTTCCTGCAATATGAGGTGAATCAAAGCCAATATTAGGTTGGAGACCATGCTCACTTCATCTATTAGTAGCATTTTCATTTGTTTCAATACTCTGCGTACTTCCATTGCAGCTCCTGCAGAAAGTTTGTAATAGTCTAATTTATTTTGATGCTCTACTGGAAGCAGTAGTAATCGGTGTAAAGTGACACCACCTATGTTGTAGGCAGCTAAACCTGTGGGGGCCATTCGAACAGCTAACATTTTGTTGTTTGTCAATTGTTGAAGAAACTTGCTGATGATTTTGATCAAGAATGATTTTCCTGATCCAGCTTCACCACTCACGTACATCAGTATAGGTTTGTAATTTTGGCAGTTACATTCTTTATTTTCGTGTTGTACACCATGTACAATTTGTTTTGTTACCTCTTCAGAAATTGAGCGCTGATCTTTGTTAAGTTTTGCTTGTTGTACAGTTAAGTCTTCTGTATCTTCTTGATACTGATACATGGTACTTTCTACTTCTGCCATAGCTACTTCTGCCTCATTTGCTATTAGTGGTTGCCCTAGTGGTTCTTGACTTCCTGTTACAGAAGGTTGACTACTGTCGGAAGAGTCCTTATCTAGTTGGGCCTGAAGTTCTGCTTCCTGTTGCTGCTCATTGTGTAACATTGTTTTGTACTGCGTAAAGTTCACATCGGTGATCGCGCTTTCATTTGCTTTGAAAGCATCTTTATAGCAGTCATAGTTATCTAGTATGTCTTCCTCTTTTCTCCATGGTTTAAAAAGTTGTAACAGAGACATTTAATACAGTTCTTTCTGTTGAGGAGTTTTTAATGACAATTTTACACGATTAATTAAGCTTTGTTTGGTAAGTTTAACTAAGCTCCCTTCACAATCGGTCACTCTATATCTATGTTTGCTTTCATCGGGTTTTATATTATTTTTGTATGCAAAGTTTTGAGCTATGTGCTATAGACATATGCTTTCCAAAGTGCTACTCCTGTTCGATACTATGTGTCCAGTAAATTGTTTTTTAGAATGTCTTGACTGTTGGGATCATTTCTGGCAATTGTTTCTATGTCCTCATATGATTTCAGCACTCTTTTCCTAGATTTAGCAGGACCGGGACTTAGCCATATTATGTTGTCTGATTTTCCATACAAAGCAGTGCCGGTTAAACGATCTGCTGCTTTATAGGCACCACATTCTCTATGCGAGAGCATTTTTATGCCTAGGCTGTACAATTTCTGTGATAGTGTTTTGTCTGATGCTAGGTCATCCCAGAGGTCTTGAAGCACTGTTTTTCTGCTTTTGTTAAGTAGGCTGTAACATATTGTGCAACAGCAGTAGAATTGTCTGCAATGAGGGCAATGATTTCATTGTAATCATTGATATATTTTGATTATTCTGTTCTTTTTATGTAAAATGTGTTCTTAGCTGATTTACCTTTAACACTATGTCGAACTGAAGACATGAAGTTGTTTACTTCACATGATTCTGTTACTGGTCTAGGAAAACTGGTGTAGTATTTACCTTTGTTTTGTATTTTCGACGACAATATTTGCCACATTTGTGTCTTTAAAATTGTAAAATCTGCCCATGCAACTCTCTATGTGTCTGTTGTGAAGGGATTTCACAAGTGACATATTTTTGGATAAACTGCAAAACAGTGCTATCACTGTCGTGACCAAATTTAGGTGCACCTTTGATCCATAACAGCATGTGAATATGTGGTGCTCCTCTCGCTTGATATTCTTTTCTCCAAACAAAGTGTTGCACTTTTCCAAGGGGAGGAACAGTTTTATTGCATATAAAGTGTAGCATGGCAATGAAACGATGATGGAAATATCTTGACACATTCACTGGATCTAGAGAGCAAAGTCCTCCAGGTGTTAATGTATCTATGTAGTTTTTGTTGCTGTTTGCTATGCGTAGGAACTCATGTAAATCTTCCCATGCATATTCTGCACAATTTAGTGTAACAAATCAAGTCGGTGGTCCAAGGTTTCTGATCATACAACGCACGTCTCCGTGCCGTCGGAACCAGTATTCCTTTGTACCACGCATGTTTGCAAACCAATTGGTTATACTTGATTGTAAAACCTCATCTTTTTCCTGTACTTTTTGTATGAACTGCGTAGCTGACATGTTTTGAAAGTGGGCTCCAGATTTCAAAATGTGTGCAACTCTGTAACATAGCATTGCTAATTCACTTTCATAAAGTAGGTGGAATATGTATTCCACATTTTGTCGAAATCTAGGATCTTGCGAATACATTCGTAGTGAGCAGTATTCTGATGCCCCAATCTGAGTGGGTCTATCATTGTATCTTTCACCTTTGTAAGTAGGAAATAGCAGTGGAAAAGCACGTGCTTCTGTACTTTTTTCCCCATATACTCATTGGTGAACCTTTGGTTTGTCGCATTTGGTAAGTTTCTAGTGCATCATCTATTCTTTCATTCGAATGCAATCGATGAATGTTGTACTGGTCCAAAAGAGTGGGGACTGTAGCTGGATCCAGAAGTTCAAATTGTCCAGTTTCTGATGGCTCTTGAATTATTTCAGTTGTTTCCCTTAAGCTTTGTCCAATATTAATTTCCTTGTGGTACTTGTTATTGTCTTTTAGATATTGCAATGCTTGTCTGACTTTATGTATGTCCACCAGTTGTTGCCAAATTTTTTCGTCTTTTGTTGGTACACCATTTACCAAGACTATTAAAGAAGGCTCTATTGAAAGTTGCACTCCTAGAGTGTGTACATTTTTGGTTAGATCTAATGGCAAATAAACTACTTTGAAAATACAAAAAGGGGGGACTGTCCCAGAAGCAGTAAGGGAAGGGACTGAAAATCCTATTATAGCCAGAGGGTCCCTACTGCTGTACTTCTAAAGTTACAATGATTCTAATCACAAATATATTTCTAAAAGGCCTACCGGGGCCGGTATCACACACTTTTTTGAAATTCTCTGAAAACAAAAATGGCAAGTTTGTAAAAAAGTTTTAAGTGTTTATTTCACAAAGAGAAATTTGAATAGACTAAATGTGAATGGTTTATCAACAATGAAAAACAAAAAACATAAACAACATAGTGCAATAAAGAAATAACTGCAAACACAAGTGGTTTCAAAGCTTGGAAATATTAGTCAAGAAGAAAAGAACAAAAACACACAAAAGTTCAATTATCAATTTGTTTGGTTTTATGGAGAAAGCAAACAGAAAATTCAATTGTCAATTTGATTGCAAAAGAGGGAATACTCGTGGAAACTAGATACATGGACTGCAAATAGTGAGAAAAATGGCCTAATTGTAAGCCAACAAGATTAAGTTTTTGTAATTTCTTTTACTAAAAATAGTGAAGTCCAAATTTGCTCTGTTTCCTGTATTCCAATGACAGGTCTGCCTACGTGTACGTGTCACAAAAATAATGGACTAAGAAAGTTCAAGTTGACATCATCAAAACAACGTTTGGGCAAAGGTGCCACCTGTCTGGCCATGAGTTCATAACATAGTAGAAGATTGCCTTCCTTAGGGCGAGATACTTCACAACAACTTGACCCTGTGGCGAAGCAGACATAAAAAGAATAAATAAAACATGATAGGGGCAGTCCCCAGTTCATGAAGTAGAATTTCCCTTATTGTTTAAAAGAGAAAAAGGAAAAGAGAATTACCTAGTTGGTGGGCTGTGGGTAAAATGGAAGGGACCAGGCGTGATGAGGGCTTGAAAGCCTAGTGATGGGCGCCTGAAGGGTGGAACCGGGGTAATCCACGCGGAAACTGCATCGAGTTTGAGGTCACATTGGAGAAAACACTCACTGGAAATGGAAATGAATGGAGTTAGTGTAAGGATGGGAATAGTTAAGGAGAAGCGTGTAGAAAAATATAGAAAAATGTAGAAAAAGCGCTGTCTTTGTTGGGAGAATACTCACAATTGAGTATCCAAAGTGGTTGATCCTGCACAGTGGCACACGGAGTGGTCAGTAAGGTCCGTGGTATACCATCAAAGGGGTGGCTGGTCTCATGCGCGATGGCCAGGAGATTGCCCAGCCCAGTAGTCACTTTAATGCTGCATGAGGGTGAAGACCGCTGTTTAGTCACCTCACAATTGCATAGAAAACACGCTGGGTGCTGCCTCTAAGAAAAGGGAAATGGAGGCAGAAGGAAAATGCTGAATGCATTCAGCCCCAGGAATACGGCTAAAGTGTCAGCAGTTGCTGTATACTATGGTACACAGCCCGTGACTCACGGCGTTTTACCTGATTAGCAACCGAAAAAGCGTAAGCCCAGCAGCTCCTGTTTCACTGCTGCTAATGGAGCTCTAATGAGGCTTCTAAAAATGTACGCGTGTGCTGTCGGTAGTGGCAGGGGGCTTGTGGCTGTGTTGCCTCATGCCATTGGAGCTTGGTCTAAGGAGCGCACGGATTGGCCAGGAATAGCCGTGCCTCCGTGTCACTCACAGGGGTGGAGGTGAAATGCCTTTGTGACGGCTGCTTCTGTAACTCTAAGTTACAGGGAAGTTCGCGTGAAGGACCAGCATACCGCAGGACCAGGCCATTGAGTGTATGCGAGAAGTTCTCCTGGAGTATGATAGCCAGGACCGTGTTCCGCACAACTTCATCTTGGAACTCATGGCTATAGCCTTAAATAAAAACTACTTTGAATTTAATGGCCAATTTTTCTTGCAAACAAAGGGTACGGCAATGGGGGCCACCTTCGCGCCCAGCTTAGCAATACTCTTTGTTTAAATTTGAATCCCTCCATATCTTATCCGAAACCAATCCCTTTCGTTATTTTATAACGAAATGGAAAAGGTACATTGATGATATCATCTTCATCTGGACCGGATCTGACTTAACACTTTTTCATAACTGGTTGAACAATGTGGACCCTAACATTAATTTCACCATGGAATTCAGCAACATTCAAATTCCATTTCTAGACCTAATAATAAAAGATGAATCAGGAAAATTGAAGTGTTCCCTATATCGCAAAACAACAGCTCGAAATACTCTCTTGCATTATTCAGGAAACAGGAGCTGCTGGGCTTACGCTTTTTCGGTTGCTAATCAGGTAAAACAACGTGAGTCACTGATTGTGTACCACAGTATACAACAACTGCTGATACTTTAGCCGTATTCCTGGGCTGAATGCATTCAGCATTTTCCTTCTGCCTCCATTTCCCTTTTCTTAGAGGCAGCACCCAGCGTGTTTTCTATGCAATTGTGAGGTGACTAAACAGTGGTCTTCACCCTCATGCAGCATTAAAGTGACTACTGGGCTGGGCAATCTACCGGTCATCGCGCATGAGACCAGCTACCCCTTTGATGGTATACCACAGACCTTACTGACCACTCCGTATGCCACTGTGCAGGATCAACCACTTTGGATACTCAATTGTGAGTATTCTCCCAACAAAGACAGTGCTTTTTCTACATTTTTCTATATTTTTCTACACGCTTCTCCTTAACTATTCCTATCCTTACACTAACTCCATTCATTTCCATTTCCAATGAGTGTTTTCTCCAATGTGACCTCAAACTCGATGCAGTTTCCGTGTGGATTACCCCGGTTCCACCCTTCAGGCGCCCATCACTGGGATTTCAAGCCCTCATCACGCCTGTTCCCTTCCATTTAACCCACAGCGCACCAACTAGGTAATTCTCGTTTCCTTTTTCTCTTTTAAAAAATAAGGGCAATTTTACTTCATGATCTGGGGACTGCCCCTATCATGTTTTATTTATTCTTTTTATGTCTGCTTCCCCACAGGGTCAAGTTGTTGTGAGGTATCTCGCCCTGAGGAAGGCAATCCTCTACTATGTTATGAACTCATGGCCAGACAGGTGGCACCTTTGCCCAAACGTTGTTTTGATGATGTCAACTTGAACTTTCTTAGTCCATTATTTTTGTGACACGTACAAGTAGGCAGACCTGTCATTGGAATACAGGACTTCACTATTTTTAGTAAAAGAAATTACAAAAACTTAATCTTGTTGGCTTACAATTAGGCCATTTTTCTCACTATTTGCAGTCCATGTATCTAGTTTCCACGAGTATTCCCTCTTTTGCAATCAAATTGACAATTGAATTTTCTGTTTGCTTTCTCTCTAAAACCAAACAAATTGATAATTGAACTTTTGTGTGTTTTTGTTCTTTTCTTCTTTACTAATATTTCCAAACTTTGAAACTACTTGTGTTTGCAGCTATTTGTTTATTGCACTATGTTGTTTATGTTTTTTGTTTTTCATTGTTGATAAACCATTCACATTTAGGCTATTCAAATTTCTCTTCGTGAAATAAACACTTAAAACTTTTTTACAAACTTGCCCTTTTTGTTTTCAGAGAATTTCAAAAAATTGTGTGATACCGGCCCCGGTACGCCTTTTAGAAATATATTTGTGATTAGAATCATTGTAACTTTAGTAGTACAGCAGTAGGGACCCTCTTGCCAAAATAAACTACTTTGCCACAAATGCCTTTCACTAATTCAGAGGGAGGTAATTTTGCTGTTTTTGGATGAAGGCATATAATTGCTTGAAATGGGTAGACTGTTTGAATTATGATGCTCTCATACAAATTGAGTTGTTGCAGGATTTTTGGTAGTGGGAACAATTCCAAATTATTTGTAATAGCACATGAAGGAGTATGGTTGTTGTCAAATTTTGTAGTGCAGTAACTGCAACATATTAGGCGTTCAGTTAGTTCATGTTTGTTTTCTGCTAAAAGGTAGACAGCTAATTCAAACTATTTAGAATCTTTATTGTTTTCTATTTTGTATGCTATGTCTATATTTTTTGTGTTACTTTTGTAAAACGTTCTGCGGCAACACACACACACACATGGTTTGGTACTTCAGCCGATGCCCTTTTAAATTTTAGTATTTCCTTTCTGTATGTGTGCAATAGAAGGTTGCTATGTGCAGAATTGTTGCTACTATGTTCTAAAACTATTGCATTTTGTAAGTGGCTTTCACTTCCAAAATATTTTCTCTGAATACGGTCAATTTCTTCTTGTAAGTATTTGGGTGTACCATGCAGACGAGTATTATTTAAATTGCCTAATTCTGAAGCTGGACTTTTTGCATAGTACATTTTATACACTAGATTTCTTACATTTGAATGATGTACTGATATCCTTTTGATATCATGGAAGGTGCTTTTGCAAATAGGCCCAGAAATGCAGGCTAATGAATGTCCTTGTAGTCCTGTGTATTGGCGCACTGGACAAATATCCATATTTTGCAGCACTTTCATTTTACTTTTGTCTTTTCCTTTTACATACTGATTGAGGAACTGACGTAAAGATTTGAAAGATTTGTTTGGAATGGCACACATTGATGTGTGCGGCCATTTGTATACTGCACGGTTTGGTTCTGTCGAATCGAGAGGTAATTCTGAGTTTTCAGGGGATACTTTTGTAAGCTGTGTTCCTTATTCCATGATGGTATTATTGATTTTGTCATACCCTCGTCCACTGCTATGGATGGCAATTGTGTTTGTTTGATTTTGTTTGTATGCATCTTCCTTAAAATATGGTTCCGTGGTTGTCGTGTGACTCCATTCGCCTCCACAAACATTTAAGAAATTATTTTTGTTCACATTCCGTTTATTGCTGAGTTTCTTTTGTAGTTTGGTACTTAGTTTTGTTAGTGCTTTCATCCTACTTAACACTAATATGAACAACTTTCTTTTGAGAAGGATTGCACTGTCCACGAGAGCTTGTAGGATTAATTTTCTATGGTAGGTTTTAAGGGTTGTGGATGATTTCGGACCTCTTCTTATTAGATTCTGAAGGACTTGTGGTGAAACATTTTTGCTAAAATACTTTTTCTACTGTGGGTTCTTGTTACTATATCAGGATTATTAGGAGCATTGCTAGCTGTATGGGTGGCCGATTTATTGGCAACATTTTTGTGTTTTGTGACACATTTTGATGGAGGAGGTAAAGTTTCAGTAGTTGACGCTTCCTTTGTTCTGCTTAACAACTGTATTAGCTGGTTTGGTCCTACGTTCTCTACAAACTCTACTACAAATGGATGCTTAGATTGGGCACTTTTCTTTTTATTTGCTCTAATTCTGCATTCCTTTCTAGGGACTTGCTTTTTGGTAGGCATTCTTTGGTGTCTGTTGAAAAAAAGAAGGCATGCTTTGGTCTGTTGTACAATGTATGTGTGTTGTGTGCATGCATGCATGATTTTGATAGGGAAGCTGTTTGTCGTGGTGTGTGAATGTGCATTGTACACTTACAATGATTTCGGAAGTCTATTTTTCTATTTATATAGCACTACAATGTGCTTCAGATAACAGTACAAAGTGGCCTAGTGGTGGGGAGAGCATTATTTGTAAACGAAATGGCATAAAATTGAAACAGCTATTTCTTTCCTTTGACTAACATTTTAATTATTACGTATGTTTGAGTCCCAAACACGCAGGGATTTGTGAGCCATTCTGCCTGTTATTCTTTGTTTAACAAATGGGGATTTGTGAGTAGAATGGTGCAGAAATCAATGTTTGCTTTGGTGCCCAAAGTTAATAAATAACCCACGCACCTTCATTGAGGAACAGTTAAAATAACGGTAGTACTGTACTTACTTTTTTTGGAAAAGACCAGGTTTCTTCGGATATGTCGTTTGCAGTGTAGATGCTGTTGCTTCCCAGGAGAGTAGTCTTCACTGCGATTGAGAAAAAAAAAATGTATTCACTTTGTGTGTTTAAAGCAGAGATGACACTGTACACGTTAATTGTGCATCATTTGTCAGAGTATTCTCCTTTCCTATTGCAACACAGTGGATGTGTGCATTTCACTTCACTATGTGCTGTCTTTGTATGTTTTTTGCAGTATATTACTTGCAAGTCCTTCAGAAATTAGAACAATTTTAAGGTTATGAAAATGCCTTGTTTTTTTAAAGCTGTTTTATCTATAGGAGGGAGATTTGTAAGTGATAGGACATTATAGTAGATGGGAAAACATTTTCTTCTTTCAAATTATAAGTACGATGCTGAAAAATCGGGAGACCCTCAGAGGGAGATGTCACCACAGCAATCAGGAGCGCTTATTTTTCCCATATGATCGCATTGCAAGTAGTATTACTGTAGGCCGTACACAGTACACAACTCAGACATTTTGTAATGTAAACTCGGGTTTGGTGGTAAATAGGCATGCCTGTAACGTATGTATAGGTTATGCGGGAGACAATAAGACGTAGTGCCGTTTGCCAATGAAAAATCGGACATCTTGCACTTAAAATGGGAAGCATTGGTATGTATTGCCTATGCAGATTTGGCGTCATTAATTTGCTTAAATGAAATCATAAGGGTTGCACATCTTCTCTGATTAAAATATGCATACCTGTACTCTATACTCATGCATGGAGGTGTACTTAGAAATCTGCGACACTTCCACAGTCGTTTGTGAGGTAGGTGCTTTGAAACGATATGCGACTTCCATTCAGAGTCATCAATATAAATTTGAAGTGCGCAATGTTGCTGAAGGAGTTAGATTTAGCAATGTTTAATGTGATAGGTGGATGGTTGTGTGACTGCTTAGTTGTGTCTAATGAGGGACTGGATTTGCGACTGATGTGGAAAGGGTAGAAGGACTAGGTAAGAGTTACGTGCCACACGTAGACAACGCTTGTCCGCGGGTAGGGCGTGTCACATACGGGTTTCTACAGCAAATCCAGCATGCGAAGGGGACTGTTGGCATTAGCCAATCAGATGTTCACATTGCTCTTTTGTGTCAAAAGACAGTGCGTATACTGAAGATGGCAGAGGTGGAGAGGGTCAGGGTTTTGGTGCTTGGAAATATTTTTGTCCATGGCTTACAGCACTATGCCGAGAGTAGGCATGTGGCACACCATTTCGATGTGAGAGGAGTGGAGGTGGTATGGAGTGCTGAGGGTGATGGCGATGTTGCGTCAATTCTGCAAGTTTGTAGACAAATGCGTACGATGACCTCTCCTCATGTGGTACTTTTTCACTACGGTGCTTGCCATTTGGGGTACGTGAGTTCACGTACTTTGTTGGAAGATTTAAGAGAGTTGGTTCAAGCACTCATGAACATCTTTCCAACTGCGAAAGCAATTTTTTCCGGTTGACTCCCTAGAGGAAAATGGGACAACAGGTCTGTTTTCTGTCCAGATCAAAGTATTGGGAGGTGTAACATCAATCGCGGCATGCGTGCTTTCATGTTACGAGCTGGTATGTTTTTCTGCAGCCACGAAAAGATTGATCCCAGTAATGCGGCTTATTTTGCAGCAGATGGTGTTGCACTGTCTTCTTTGGGAAATGCCATGTTCTTTTGGATTGTACGGCTTGCTTTAGATAACGTTCTGTAATGGTTGTAGGAGGAAAGTAAGAACAACATTTTTTAAAAAACCCACAAAATAAGAGGTGTCTGTAAGGCATCTGCCCCAAAATAAAATTAAAAAACAGCTCTTTTCAGAGCCTACCTTCAAGGGGAAAAGAGGATTATTACTTAACTGTACATTCGTCACGCTCTGATCCTGTACTTGTCCGCGGACATGGCGGTAGTTTGCAGGCAGCGCATATTACCAACGGGGATTCTGGGGTGGAGAAGCATGCAAATGAGAATGAGCGCAGCTAGGGATTGGTCAACACAGTTCAGTAGGTGTGTTCTGAACGGAGAGATTTAGTGAGACCGTCCTCTCCCTGACAGGAGACCACTCCGCTATGGCTTTGTGTGCTCAAAAACAGATTATCTGGATTTTGGGAAACTCATGGATACATTGGTTGAAGGTGCATGCAGAAATTTGCCGTCTATCTACAGATCTTGGTTTGCCTCATGCGGTAGTGCACTGGCATGGCGTGCATGGAATGAGATGGCTGGACTTGGTACCTCTCTGTGTTACTTTACTGACAGAGCGTCATCCTGATATACTTATCATTCATTGCGGAGGCAACAGTTTAGGCCACGTGTCTGGAAATTCTTTGCAATTTGCAATGAAGGAAGGACTTGCGCAGGTCATGGACATGTTCCCCAATTGCCACATCCTTTTTTCCCGTGTTGCACAAAGAAAAATATGGCTGCGTTCTTCTGCATTTGGTCCACAAATGGAGAAAGCGAGACGCAATGTGAATAAGGCTGTTTGTGCTTTTCTAAGAGATGTTGGCATGTCCTCATTCCACAATGAAAACATTTTGTTTCGGAGCTCTTTCATTTTTCGTCGAGAAGGCGTTCATCTCACATATGCTGGCAACCAAATTTTTTTTCACAATGTACAAAATGCATTGCGCCCTTTTTTGGAATCACCCTAACCTATTTGCTATTCCGTTTTTCCCAATGTACAATTTTTGAAGCAGACACAACACCACCAAAGGCTCTTTTCAGAGCCACCACTTACATCGCAGCGTAAAGTCCATTGGTTTTACTCTGCATGCACCCTCCATTTCTGTGTCCTACGACTGTCTGCAGACTTTTTCAAAAATACGTGGGGGCCTACAACGGTCACTTGCTAATTCTACTGTTAAACTGAGAAAGGCGGCTCTGAAAAGAGCCATTTGTTTTACATTTTTATTGTTTTCCACTTTCCTGCTTTTGCCACACGACACACTAGGAGAGGAGGGCAAAGGAGGGTAAGTAAGGGACATCAACCACGGGGATAAGAAGGGGCAGGTGGAGAGAGAAAGCTATAGGTTGATATTTACTTGGGTACGAAGCAGTTATTCTGATGCTCTGTGACCGTAGCCTTGAAAGCACTTCGAAAACTCTCCCCCCTGCAGAGTGCTGCGTCACAATACATACACACTCTTGTCACCATTGAAAGAAAAAGGGTCAATAGCATTTCGAATGGCTTGTGAGGCAGCTGAAGGGAGACGCTCTCCCACAGGAGTGTCTCTTGTGGTGAGAGGATCGGACACGGAGGATGCTGTGGAGGAACTTAATCTACTACGCTCTTCACATGGCACACCTTGCGAACGTCTGCACTGTGGAACGAAGTTAGGTGGCGCTTCATGGTTGTAGTACCAAAGCTGTACACACCAGGTCTCCCACAACTCAGCACCAACTGGCACTGGTTACACCTGACCCGGTTCACATGTGCTTTTGGTACGTTCCCAAAAACGGAAAACAACCGCCACACCCACAACTCCTGGCGAGTGCTTGTAGTGCACAGTTCCTCCACCTCATTCTCTTCTTCCTCCTCTTCCTTGATCTCTCCATCCTCACCGGTATATCCCTCTGCAGGCCCTTGGGGAGGTGGTGGTGGTGGTGGTGGAGGGTTTGGGGGTGATGCTGAGGCTAATGAAGCGACAGTAGCCATGGATGCCATAACAATTAGTTTTCCTATTGGTCACTACAGCAGTAAAGGCAGCACAACTCAATCTGCTATAGCCAGAAGCACAATGAAGATGCGCTAGGGGTGTGGCCATTTATAAGGGTGGAGGGATGCGCCTCATCACCATCTTCATCACTGAAAAGCGTTCCAAAACTTTTACACACCATGTCCACAGGTAAGCTATTGTCTGTGATATGTGAAATTATATTTTTATACTGTACAATAATTTGCCCTGTGTGGATAAGTTCTTTTGTACTGTTGCGGAAGCACACAAACTGCGCAAATTAGTCCACACGCTCAGCGTGGGTGCGGTCACATGATGACGTCCTGAACACATCCGCGACAGAAATGGGTATCCGCTGGACAGCAAATGCAGAGTAACAAATGTGCGCATGCGCGCATGTGTCCTACGGACAGTGTCGGGTTCTCAAACTAATTCAAAGTGCGACACAAGTGAGACAGACAGTTAGGGACAGGTGCGATGTTCGCTGTACTTATGGTTGTACAGCGCATGTGCATACAAGATATGCTCACTGTACGGACAGGTCCAGTGTCCTTAGGACAACTCCATTTTGTTTGGCTATGAACATACCATCTTGGGTGCGGACGATACGGACAGGTATAGTGTCCTTAACACGCTCCCATTTTTAACACGCTCCCATTTTGCTCATTTACAGACATCCCGGACATCTGGTATTTCTACGAACATGTTTTATGTCGTTTGTAAGCGGTACGGCGAGGTATAATGTCCTTAGGATGCTGCTTTCTGTTTCTTTACACACAACTTGCACAGATAGTGCTGTCAAACATCAATTACATCTTAGTTCACATTAGTACGGGTAGGTGTAGTGCCATTACAACATCCACATTCCATTCCTTATGGATAGGTCGAACAGGCGCACTGTTCACGAACATTTGAAGTCTTTTTAAAAATAATTTTACTACTCAAACTCTTTAAATACAATTAATATACATAAACGTTGCAAACACGCACAAGCACTTGATTCCAAAGAAATACCGGGCGAAGCATATACTGACACAAATATAGGGGAATTAGGATTCAACACCGGCCGGTTATGAGGGGAAGATTTGTGAGGGGAAGAAGGGATGGATGTTACTTGAAGGTTTGGGGATGGTTCACTAGGGAATGGAGAAGGGGGCAGGTGCAGGTGGGACAGTGGTAACATACTTTTCCTCTCACACAGTCCTCCAAAAATTCCCTTAAACTTTTAAAATTCTCATTCAGTGTCTCCATTTTCAGTTCAATCCTTTTCAGCCTGTCTTCTTCTGTGTCGTTCTTTGCCCTTTCTTCTTTTTTTTCCTGCTCTGTAAAAAATAAGTGTATATCTATTAAATTTCCATAAAATACTGGCCATTACTTTGCATATGCAGAGTGCTGTGTACCATTATTATCACTATCTTCCGACATTTCCTCATGCGGAAAGTACTCTTCTAACCACTCCAAAGTACTTGTCATTTCTGTGTCAAAACAACAAAAAGGCATTATTATTTCTGCACCACGTGCCAAACAAAGTACACACACATATAAAATATGACCTTCACTTACTATTTTGATGTTATTTCCCTTCGTCCTACTGCGTGCTTCCACTGTCAGTCTAGGCTGCAGAGTTCCTGTTAAGTAATTACGATGGAGGCATCCTTTTTTTTATGGACCATCCATTTCATTCTACATGGTTATTAAATGCGTCGTTTCCATTTCACCCGTTTAGGTTTCTATATTTATTTATCAATACTTATAATGTCTTTGTGTCCTTTTTCTACGTTGAACATTTTTTATGTAAGAGAATAGTACATTTTCAGATACCCCCTGCCTCTTTGGGTACTATTGACCTCGTCCGCCCCGTCCGCAAACAGACGCTCAGTCCGTCCCTTTCTAATATCAATAGGGAAGGGGTTCTGTATGGTGTATGTTACACTACATATCTCCCAAAATCACATGATGACAGTGTATATTCAGGACATCAATTTCATTAACACAATGTTATGATCAAGTTCCCCTTCCAAAAACCTGTACAATTCATTACAAAAAAAACGTTGTTAAGGGGACATTATGGTTAAGTTGCCCTACCAAAAACCTGTGCACTTCACTAAAAAAACTTTTCCACCTCCCCATTATAGTTCTAATTAAAACCGAAAAACCCCTGAAATTCTCCAGTTATGGTAAACTAAGCCACCATACCTGCCATCACCACTGTTCACTGCTAACACTAACACCCAGAACATGAACAATGGCATCACAAATGTCATTGATGACATCACTGACGATATCAAATGTTTAGCCCCTTTGCTTTCGTTCTCTGCCATACATATATATGTCCATTCAATAAAAAACTTTGTTAAATGGATGTTACACTTCACACTGAAACCAAAAAAACACTGCACATTCCCCAATTATGCTAAACTAAGCAACCATAACTCACACCACCTACATGCATTGCTAAGCCTAACACCCAGGACATCAAAGATGATTGAGTTGCCGAAATGTCTCTTTCATCGCAAACTGCAGTGAGATGCCGATAAACTGTTCCCTCCACAATGAACAATAATAATGTCTGGATGAGCAAGCGTCACCAAACTGGCACAAAGAGGACCCACATGAAGCCACTTTATCGCACGTATTCCGTAACAGTGCACATCGACATTACGGAACCCAAGGTGTGCTGCCAGTGCACAGCATTTTTCATAAACTTGTATCCAATGTATCCAGGAGTCGCCAAAAAGCCATATAGTCCGTCTACTGACAGCACAACCATACTCAGAGCCATCTGGACTCCTATTTGCAAACACATATTGTGGCACAATCTGTTTCTACACACCACACCCAGGAAATCGTATTGACCAATCCCAACTCCTGCACAGTCCCATTTCCATTCCAGTCACCCTGAAAAGACCCAGATGTAGCACCTGCGCACTTCCAAATGCTGCGGCTTTCGGGAACATATTGTCCTGTGTGGGGGGCTGCACAAACATATTTGAAGCATGATAGAGAATGGCCGCAGTTAGGCAGAATTATATGCAGTACCCTTTGGGACTCCAACACACACAGTTAAGACTACAAGTGACAGTACAAATTTACCTTTGGTACAAGCCTGTACTACACAGTAAAGTGGTAGTGATAGCTGAGCAGCCAGACTTATCTCAAGAGTAAGTGAGCAGTATCAATAGTTACACAAAGGACAGCAATTACTATGATTCAAACAAACACTGACTCAAGGTTTCTGAGTAAAAGAATATACATTTATTTACACATCAGTTGTAAAACATTTCACTAAAGTAAAGCAGTTGAAAAACCACACTCTTAATACACTACACCACACCCAATAGATTCTGGACAAGTTAGGCTCAAAATGAAGTGTGAGCAAAATGGCACTCCAGTAATTCAAAAGGGAGGGAAAGACAAAGTTAGACAAGAATTAAGCAGCACCAACAAGTAAGTAAGCAGGGCAATCTAGAAAAAGGAACTACAGTGAGGAAATCAAATTAGAAGTCTTTGCTCAAGATCACACAGTTCAGGGTAGTTTGTGGTTAAGTCTTTGCCAAGAGTTCAGGATGAAGTTGGTCAGATGAAAAAAAGTTAGTTTAAAGAATGGAGAAGGGCAAGCCCTCGGATTGGCAAAACGTTTCACACATCTTCACTGCGGCTGGACGAAACGAACAACCAGATTTGAACAGTACCTTAAATTGAGAAGAAGGCTGTAACTGAGGCGGACGTTCCTGGCAGGTCCTGCAGGCTCACGGTTCCTGAAGCGACTGTCGGACTGACACAAAGTAGAAAGACTGGAGGGTCCTGGACTGCCCAGGGAAGAAACCAGCAGCAGAGCAAAGCAACAAATAAAAGGTGCATTCCTTAATAAGCAAGCAGGGTCCATTCCTCCTGGCTATCAGGTTCACTGTAGCTCTGTACAGCAAATTTGACCAGAGAAGGGAGACCTGGTGAGCAGTTTGGTGAACTGGTTGTTTCCACCAGCTCAAGGGAATAAGATTCCTTGAAGATCTTCCCTGCCGTTGGATTATGACGATTGGGACCTGCAGCAGGGCTTCACCGGGCAGTGCAGTCATTGTAGGGGTCCTCATCTGTGAACTCCTCTTCGGTTCTTTTATTCCAGTGGCAACTCTGCCTTTCCAGCCCCAGAGATCTGCTTTTTATGCAGTTTTCCCCCCCCATTCACACAGCCTGGCTGTCAATCACACTGCAGGGTGGCTGGCCCGTCGGGACAGTCACCACAGCCAATCAGTTCAAAGTGCAACATGGGTCTCCAAGGAGACCCTGTGCAGGGAGTCCTAAACCCCTTCCTCACATCCTGTCCCCCCAGACATACAGGCACCTAAGGAGGGCTTCTGTGCAGAAGTCTGCGGAAGGACAGCGAACAAAGGAACCAAACCTGGTTTGGCACGCAGAGTAAAACATGAGAAAGACATTTACAAAAAGAAATGGTGACTAAACCCAGCCGAACCGTATAAAAACATATATGGTCTAGCGGGTTTAAGTTCGAGGCTACCAAGATAGCCTAAAACAATGCCAGGGCTATTTAAGATAACCACGGTAGGAAAAATAGGGTAGTTACCACTGCCACCAACCAAGTCTTAATGAAAAGGGAGCGAAACAATGCTCCAAGAGAAACAGACAAAAAGGGATAAGTATTAACGCTTTCCAGACCTCTATTTAAGATAGTTTGTACTGGGGCAATGAGTTTTTCAAAGAGACTAATAAAGTCAATTGCAGCTTTACATGCTTTGGGAGACAGTAGTCAGTCCCAGAAAATAGAGTCGGAGTTGGGAAGCCAAAAAGACAACCCTGTGTTACTGCACTGAAGGTGCTGTGTAACACACAGTAAAAAGAAGATGCCTATGGAGTAGGTGAGGCTCCAGTCTATGAACACAACAAATGTTAAACACACACAGCAAAACACATATAAGAGTGGGAAAAAAGGCTCAGACTGTTACCAGGTCAAACAAATAAATCCTAGAAATCCAGCAAAGCTGCTGAGGGACTCAGTAGGTAAGGGAAATTAGCCATTCTGGAATATTCTCCCTAACAGCCGCTTTGTTGGTAGTTATGAAAAGTGTTTTATTTTTTATTTTTGTAAAGCGACGTATAAAGAAACACCTTTTTGTGTGGTAGTTGGTGGGGATTGCTCTCTGCTTTTCCTCCTTACATTATTACACAAGTGTCTGCAACCCACATTTTACATTTTAGAACAGAAGACTAATTTCTTTAGGGGGAAAAAATATCAGCTTCACTGACAAACGTCAAACTAGAAGCACTAAGGTTCTCATGGGCACAGAAGAACATCCTAGCATGGAACAGAAAAGCAGACATACACCTGATTCGATAATCCATAGTCCCATTTCCATGTCAAGCATATAAGAAGGACAGCATGTAGCACATGTGCTTTCCCCATCTACCGTGAGGGCTGCGCCCCAGTAAAGCAGGGCCAGTCCTTCTTCCCTTTCCAGACGTCTTTTCCCAGCACTTCTTCATTGGCTACTGTCAAATGGTCACATACACATCCACCAATTTCATCCAAGAATTCTGCATCTAACGCTATCACCTCTGTTGAAAAGTCCATATCAACCATTAAACACGCAGAGTTCAAGTGTCCTGTAAATCAAAAGCACCTGCATGGGAAAGTACTATAAAACTATCCACGAGTTCTACATCCACATACATCAGCATCGCTACCGATCACCATGCCTTTTAGGTATTACTACATTTTGTACAGTACATTTGCAACTGTGTTATAAGCTCGTAGCAACAGGGTACCTGGCACTGAATCTCCATAACATACTCAAAATCCATACTGTTATTTCTCCTATCAGCTACCATGAAATGGCTCCTACAGTGGCAGGTGGTGGCAAAGTTGCCATTTCCCCATAGCAGCCATTGTAATATGCAAACGGTTACTCTGTTCTTTTGTTCTGTCAATTGTATGATGCTTCCCCCATTAACACAACTCCTATCAAATTTGATAAAATCACACACAAAAGGATCATTCAGAGTATCCCACCAAACTAAGCCAAGTGCATACATTGCATGCATAACAGTTACCTTTCACACTTCATAGATTACAACATTACTTAAAAAAGAAACACAATTCTGTGTGCATTGACAACAGTAACATTCATAAATGCACATAAGGAAATTAAAGACTGCAAACAATGGCTCCATTCATGTAGCAAGCATATATATGCAGAGAAGTACATGCGAATGCACACACAAAACATTCTGCTTTACACTCTGTACATCTTTCTGCACCTTTTTGTCATCCTTCCACAATGCGAAGTACTCCATTTTGAAAGTAAATAGTTTAACACTAATACACACATGTGTTAAATAAGACGTCATCAAATACACTCTCAAATTACCCACCTAGCCCCTTAAAAAACATGCTTAAACTCCCAAGTCCCCATTCACATCGTAATCCATTCATTTATACACACACACTTTTTTTTCCTGCCAAGACATCCCCCTATAGTTTTAAAGAATGTATTGTACAACTGTAAGCACTATGCCATTAGCCAAAATATTTTCTTACCATCTTCTTTTACAGGTGCAGTACACACCTCTCTCCGGAAAGCCACTGGTGTGTGTACTTCACTTCAAAATACAACCTGCAATAAACCTACTCTCACCAAGCAACAAAGTAAGTACAATACCATCATAGTGTTGTACGTCTTACTACAAAAGTGTATTATTGTTGTATTGTAGCATAAAGATATGTGGCAATCCACCAGTATGTACTTAATTTTTACTCATGACACCTCTACAGGTCCTCAGTGTTTGTTATGTCGCCACCCTTAGACTAATCCCCACATTAAGATACTGTACCCAACCAAAGTTAGAAGCCATTACACATTGACAAACTTCCATTTATATGCCTACCGTCCTATTGACTCTCTCATGCACATTGCACACATAAACATGTGTAAATCTGCACACCCACACTTCCCTTTCTTCGCAAAACAGCTACTACACAATGCCTACCAAACTGCAACTCCATAGAAAGCAATGCAGAAATAGAGCGATGCAACCTAAACACATAGAAAGTAGCCAGTAGCTGTATTTCTAGACCTGCTTGCAAAAGCACCTTCCACCGTATCAAAATGTTAGCAACCCACCATTCAATAGTCAGAAATTCAGTTTGCAAACTGTACTATGCAAAAAATCCAGCTTTCGCACTGCAACATTTGAATTATATTCTCCTAGACAGTACTGCCAAACAAGTCCTTGAAGAAAAACAGTACATGCAAAGGAAATATTGTGGAACTGGAAGAGCACTTACAAACTCCAGTATTTTCATACAACAATACTGACAACATTGCAGCTATCAACGTTTTATGTCACACATACAGAAAAGAAATGCAAAAGTTCAAAAGCACATCTGCTGAAATGCCAAACCAAGTATGTGTGTGTTGTCGTAGAAATTTCTATAGAAACAGCACCAAAACTATAGCTATAATGCAGAAAATAGAAGGCAATGAAGAATCCCAATGGTTTCAATTAGCTCTGTACCTTATAGCTGAAAACAAATACAAAATTACGAACACCTCCATAGTGTGCACATACTGCACTACAAAACTTGACAGTAACCAAAGGCCTTCATGGGCAATCAGTAATAATTTGGAAGTATTTTAACTGCCAAACGCACTGCAGCAGCTTATTTTGTATGAGAGCATTATAATCCAAACAGTGCAATCATTTGAAGCAATAATATGACTTCACCCGAAAACTGCAAAATTGCCTCTCACTGAATTACTGAGAGGCATCCTTGGGAAAGTAGTTTATTTACCATTAGATCTCAAAGAAAATGTAGACACTCTTTGAGTGCAAAGGACAATAGAAGAATCTTTGATTATCCTGGTAAATGGTGTACCTGCAAAAGACACCGAAATTTGGCAGCAACTAGTGGATTTAAGCAAAGTTAGGGAAGCCTTGCAATACCTTAAACAAAACAATGAATACTACAAGGTAATAAACGTTGAAGAAAACCCGAGAGAAACAACCAAAATAATTCAGGACTCCTCAACAACTGGCCAATTTGAACGTCTAGATCCTAGTGCAGCCTCCAATATTTTAGACCACTATACAATTCAGCCACTGCACTCCAAAGACACCACAGACGATGCACTAGAAACATATCAAATGCGGCAAGCCAAAGGAGCGCAAATCAGTATATGGGAAAAAGTTTAGAAGCACAAGCCTTTCCTCTACTCTTCCCGACTGGAAAAGGTGGAAGATATGATGAAAGATGCACACAGAGAACAACATCAGAATACCGCTTTTTACAAATGTATTCTGAAGATCCAAGATTTAGACAGAGCGTTGAGTACATATACCACCTCCTCTTTGAAAGTGAACTGGCAACGCTATGTAATGGAGTTGCCCACACATTGAAAACAGGTTCCAATTTTCAAAACATGTCTGCTACACAGCTACTTCAAAAGGTGCAAGCGAAGGACAACATTTTACAGTCAAGTATTACAAATCTCTTGGCAAAGATGAGTTGTACGAAAGAGTACTGTTTCCGACGGCACTCACATGTACGGTGTATGCTACTCAACCTTGGGCCACACACATGGTTTGTCACTTTAAGTTGTGCAGAGTATGCATGGGAAGACTTTCACACTTTGCTATGCATAGCAAACAAAAACAAAACAGGTGTAGACATGAAAACACCAGGAGAACTTTGCTCTCTTGATACAGTAAATGTTTCACAGTACTTCCATCATCGCTTCCTTGCCATGCTGCACTTCATTTGCAATAAAGCACTTCCTCCCCTCTGAGAAGTGGAACACTTCTTTTGGAGAAAAGAATATCAAGCCAAAGGAGCACCACTCATCCACATGCTTTTGTGGATTAAAAATGCTCCTTAATTTGGTGAGGACAGTGATAAAACTGTTTTGCAGTTCATTCACAAATATGTCACTTGCGATATCCCTTCGGAAAGTACACATAGTGACCTACAAGCACAAATATTGCAATTCCCCAGACACATTTGTGCAAGTATTGTAGATGCAAATATAAGAACAGAGGCAAATACTACACCAAATGCTGCTTTGGTTTCCCTAGACCAGTTGTAACAACAGGGCAAGTAAACAGCTTCATATCTTCGTTCCGACACAGTGTGAAAGGGAAATCTCCCAAGAACACATACTGCATAAAAAGGAGCGAACCATCAAAGTACATCAATGATTACAGTGCAATAATTCCCCTCCTATGGAATGCTAATGTTGATGTACAGTACATTGCAGGCAATTCCACTGCAGTTGCACGCTGTGTCACAGCCTACTTAACCAAAGCAGAGAAAACAGAGCTCAAAGACCTCTGGGATGACATATCATCTGACAAAACACTAGCACAAAAACTGTACAGCTTTGGCATAAAAATACTGTCCCATAGAGAATGTGGCTGCTACAAAGCCACAGACAGTTTAACCAGCACTGCCTTATATGGGAAATCTGAAAACACAGTGTGGCTAAGCCATGGTCCTGCTGCATCTAGAAAAAGAGTACTTAAATTGTATCAAGACATACAAACAATAGCCAAAATCAATCCCAACAACCAGGACATTTTGAAGAACAACTTATTGGACACATACTACCCAAACAGGAGTATTACTTTAGACACCATGTGCCTGTACTAGATAGCCCAAAACTTTGCATACAAAAATAACATTAAACCAAATGAGAAAAAAAGGTATATACAGAGTTGAAAGTTGTGAAGGCAGCCTGGTGAAACTTACCAAATTCAGCCTAATTAAACATATGAAATTGTCATTAAAAACTCCTCAACCCAAAGAACTGTACTACATGGCTCCACTGCAACATTTCAAACCATGGAGAAAAGAAGAAGATTTATTAGTGACCCATGCCTTCTATGAAGATGCTTTCATTGCAAGTGAAAGTACAATTACAGATGAAAACTTAACACGGTACAAAACCACATTGGACAATGAACGCCAAAAAGAAGAAGAACTTCAAGCACAATTAAATGTAGACACTTCTGAGAGTAATGAACCTTCTGTAACAAGCAGGCAAGAACTAACTGGACAGCCACTCATAGCAAATGAGGCAGAATTAGCCATGACGGAAGTAACCACCACCATGTTTCAGTAGGAACAATCTACAGAAGGGTTGGATGTACTGAAATCCCAAATAAACAATGATCAGCGTAGCATTTTTCTAGAAGTAAGTAAAAATTGAACATGGTATACAGCACGAAAGTAAAACTTGCACATGTGACAACTACAAACCTGTACTGCTGTATGTAAGTGGTGAAGCTGGACAGAAAGGTGATGGCTGGAAGGTTTTGAATTAATCATAACCATGGGCAAAGCTCTGGGCAGCCCTCCAAACCATCGTTTTTCAGCCTGCCAAGCCATTACAGAAGGGGAAAAACCATATGCAAATCAGGCTTGGTCCTACCCCAAAAGGGACAGTCCAGCCAAACTGCTAGGTCACATCCCTTATGCACGAGACCACAAGCATCCCCAGACATGTTTCAGCCTTGTTGGGCGGTATCAGCGAGGAGTAGCATGGGTCTCTAGGCCCGGCAGACTCGGGACCCACGTCTGGGCATACCCGTCTCACTCGGGGTGACTTTAGCAAAACAGAAAGGTGATGGCTTGAAGGTTTTGAATTAATCATAACCACGGGCAAAGCTCTGGGCAACCCTCCAGACCATCGTTTTTCAGCCTCCAAGCCATTACAGAAGGGGAAAAACCATATGGAAATCAGGCTTGGTCCTACCCCAAAAGAGGCAGTCCAGCCCGAACTGCTAGGTCACATCCCTTCTGCACGAGACCACAAGCATCCCCAGACATGTTTCAGCCTTGTTGGGTGTCATCAGTGAGGAGTAGCTTGGGTCTTTAGGCCTGGCAGATTCAGGACCCACGTCTGGGCATACCCGTCTCACTCGGGGTGACTTGAGCAAAAACAAAGAGGTGATGGCTGGAGGGTCCACAAAGTAAATAAATATATGCAATCTAGTGGACTGTAAAGTAACAAAATACATGCTCTAACATGTTCTGTTCTCTTTTCCCACAGATAATGCAGCAACGATTACTACAACATTTCACATTCCATACACAAAAAACAGCACCGGCCCTCCCCGATCCAAACAGTAAGTATGCAATTATTGGTATCGTACTTCTCTACAATGTCCACAGTGCAATGTGTTATTTCTGCAATGCACATAGCAATGCCACCATTTGCAATGCACACCTATATTACACTACGCAGCTTCTGCCTATGCCCTACACGCTTCACTACACCCAGTACAATGTAGGGGCTCTAGTCATATACTCAATATTGTAGACCCTACCTACAACTACCGCTGCACTGTACAACTATGCATACAAACATCTATCCATGTACCAGAAACCCCACACATAACACAGCCACCCACCACTTAGCCACTGCAGTTGACATTTCTGCCATTTCTTCCACACAGTAGATAACCTGTTTCCCACGTACACTGTTCACCTAAGCCTACAATAACGGGACGCACTGAATGCACTACACTAGAGTAACCTACCTGATAATCTGCACAATCGCACCAATGAAAATTGATCATTGCATCCATATATCTTATGCAATTGTCCTAACTGCTGCTAAATTTGGCTCACCCTCATTCCACTGGCACCGTTTAGGCCATTAGGTCATCTTCATTGTTATGTACACCATTTCAAAGCTCGGCAGCCATATTTCAAACACTGCGTTACTCCTTACATTTTTAAACTTCTGTTTCCCTTTTTTATTGTATAATGGAACATCATTTGAACACCATAACCCCCTTACAATGTTTGAAGCACATACACAGTAATTCCTTTTCTTTGATCAACGACAGCCCCAAACATGTTCATGCTGCAAGACACAAAACTGCGTATGATGGCCCAGCCACCCATGTATGTTGAGGAAGCACACACGCAGTCTGCCATCGTCCACAGTTGCCTCGTAACACACTGCACATATAAATGTTCCTTAGGAACTGTAAAAGCACATTTTATGTATGTTGCCATCTGTGCATTCAGGGCAGCATGTCTACAGCACCATCATCTCTATTTATACATCATACTAACTTCACCGTAATGACAGTACCAACATTCGGAAATGCATGCTACAATCGAAACACGTTGCCGGCTGAATCCTTTTTTTTCCAGCATCATCTCCTGAAAGTGAAACCTAAAATACCTCTCCTTCAACAGGACAAATGATCATTGTAAAGCAGCCTTGAGTGGGAAGCATGATTAGCTCCAAGGGCAGACATTGTATGGAATTGTAGAAAAAAAGGATACATAACTTACAGTGCAGTTGCTCTGCCCATGTGCCCCAAAAGGAGTCTGCAATGTTTCCATATGCCGTACACTGCAATTTGTTGCCCACCCAATATAAGCGCGGGATTTGTCGAAGTTATGTAAGTATAACTTTACATCACATGTTTATTACGATTAAAATTTATTAAGCTGCATTTCTGTATGCATAATTATAAATGTACTTTACCAGACACTTTCTCTGTGTGCATTGTATGGAGGTTTGTGACAGCAGTAATCACGCACCGTTACAGTGGCATGTCTCCACCATTCCCTGTAAATTGCAACTATGATTGTACTTGGTTTTGTTGCCATTGTTCCCCAGCCCCTGCCATGCAGACATAAAGGACAAGACAAAAAGGGAATGCAATTTGTGCAGTGAAACAGCACACCTTATGCTCACTTGTGCAGTGCTACATTCCCTGTTTTGCCCTTACTATGCCCTTTCAAACCATTACCACTTCTACGCACCCTAATTGTTTTGAAAGTAATAATGGCCACAGGTGCATGCAGCAGTCAACCGGCACACAAACATTGACAGCTCACATTTCAATGTTGAATTTTTTAGCAAACCAGTCCTGCATTCTCCTGCAATCCTAGGGGACCCCCATGAGGGTTTGTTTTTAGTTGTTTTATGTGAACACACACAGAGACATTGTGCTGTGGTCTAACAACCCTCACTAGCACTGTCATTTTTTGTAAAAAGAAAACACATGATAGGAGTGTCTGGTGTCAACGTTTCAAAGAAAATGTTCTTGTATGGAGCCGTACAAGGACAGTATCACCTACAAAACTGAGAGGAAGGAAGTGGGTTAACATAAGACGCTACTCAATAAAACGCTACTCAATAACACACAGTACATGGTCCATGAGGCAGCCACCTATTACGACATCCTTCCCACAAACTCCTGTCCTGTACGCTGCCACTAATAAGGACTATTTACATCTATTCTTATTCCACTTTCTTCTCAGATACCTTGCACCGCACTGCACATGCCACTCCTTCCACTTTCCAACAGACGGGTGCTGGACCAAGCATTGCAAGATTACCATGAACAATGTGTTTTCCATCATTGTTATCTGGGCTGACCGGTTCTGGCAATATGAACCAAACTGCAAATGTTCATGATGTAAGGCATCCCAGAGGCAACCGCTGCTACCTTGTCTACCCTGCAAAGAAAATGTGTTCTTCCACACGGCCCACCAAGGACCACAAACAAATCCTTTTCCCACTTTGCTAGACGACAAAAGAAGTACAGAAGTGCACAGACGGCATTGCACACTGGATTTTGTTTGCAAAATAAAAGTGCAGTGATTGCAGCCACCTTACACGTTCTTGTGAACACTCTGTAGCAAAATAAAGCACTTGCAACAATTCACAGTACTGTTCGTAAAGTATGGGAATTTTCTGGAACCGTACGCTCTGTGTGCACGTGTCTGCTTTTGCTTTTGTTTATGTTGTTCCTTTCTGGAACTAGGTGCTCAGATAACAGAGTGCACGCCGCGAGCAATGACTATCCACAACTAAAGTCAGCTATGCCGCCAGTGACTGTTGCAATGGTTTGTGCCGTCATTACACATTACACATTACAATTGCACACAATAGGAACGTCAACTGCGTTCGTTGGCCATCTCAACAAGTATGATATGATATGATAGGTTATTTATAACGCGCTTAATACCCAGAGGTCTCTAAGCGCGGACCCAGGGATCAAACCTGTGGTGCTCCGTATCGTCTTGTTTCCCTTGGCGAGCACGTTGCCTACTGAGCTATCCTCCCGAGACGGGGCAGGCAGAAAAATGCTAACAGTCAGATGGCCTGCCGTCCTGTATATGGCTGGACTTAACAGCGTTGGTGATTTTGTCTGGTGCAAATGTATGTGGGTCCGTCTGTACATTATCCATACTATAAGTGTGTAATGCTTAGTAACTCATGTCATGTCGCATGGTGTACCGACTGCAAAATGTCCTCCACAACCATTCTGTAATGGTGAGCACCCACAGTAGACATGCATATTTCAAAGAGTGTGTGCGGGAGTTACATATCTATTTAGGAACGGACCCAAAGAAGGCAACATTCTGAAACCTACTTCTAACCAGTGTCCAGACTGTTAGTTTAAATGGCCCTAGCCATGCACACAAGGCAGTAGGGGCTTGCCACTCCCAACACAACATAGTACACTCAATGGAAATATCCTTGTATCATCTGCAATACTCTCCCCATCCCCAATGGGCTCTGAAGGAAGTCGCCTGTGCAGCTACCCGACAATGAATTTGTCACAGGTTTCCCCCCTTCTCACCTGTCTATGTTGTTTGTTGGAGTTCTTCGGTGGAGTCTTCTTCCGCCCAGTTCGGGTCTTGTATAACCCTGTGCATAGGTCCTCGGGTTCCAGCATGCGACCAGCATCCCGTCTCCTGGGAACGTTCAGATATCCTGGAAAAGTCCTGGAAACGGCGAAGAGCGCACTCGGAAAACGAGTGCACGGAGGTCCGGGATGCAATAGAGGTCAAAAAAGGGGAGGAAAGATGGAGATGGTAAACAGTATTCCGCGTTCGATGGCCATGTTGGGAGTACTGCTGAGTGCAAGCCCCTATGGGTCAGGGACCAGGAAGTCCAGAAGGGGCGCGTCCGATGGTTCATGACAGAATTATATGTCAGTAGCTGCATACATGGTCCATGTCGCAAAAGTGTGACGGTAAAAACATCCTTTCATGTCCCAATGTCTTACTACACTCCCTGAAGCAAGGCTCTGTTCATGGCCACACCATTCCAAACGCAAATGGTGGCATATCTCACCAATGCTGCTATAGCAAGTTTAACATGTCCTCCACAATGATTCTACAAAGGCGAGCACCTTAGGACACTTACATATTTAAAAGTCTGTGGGATGTCAGATGCTATGGTTATAATAACTTATCCAAATAAGCCATGGAAAACGGAATGCACTCTTTATACAAATATGTGCAATCCACATACCAATATCACAGTAGTCCCATACATGGCTGCACTGCATTGCGGGGATTCGGCCCAAGGCATAGGCTCTTGGGTGCATGCGGCCTCCACCCATGCACACAAGAGGCTAGTCCTTGGACACACCCACTAGAAGGCAGTAGAGCCATGCATGGGAACATGTGGCCACATAGCTTTCCTGACTACATGTACGTATGGGTATAGTAACGGCCCCAACCAAGGCAACATTCTGAAACCTACTTCCAACCAGTGGCCAGACTGTTAGGTCCAAGGGCCCTAGCCATGCACACAAGGCACTAGGGGCTTTGCAGGCACAACAAAACATAATATACTGACTGGAAATATCCTCATATTGTCTCCAATGCACTTCCCATTCCCACTGGAGTCTGCCTGCTTTCACCAGAAAATGATAGTCGCCTGTGCAGCTACCCGCCAATGAAGTATATGTCAGTAGCTGCGTAAATAGTCCATATGGCAAAACTGCGATGGTAAAATTCCTTCCATGTGGCAATGTCATCCATTCTCAATTTTTTTGCATCATCTGCAATGCAGTCCCCATTCCCATGGAAGCATCCATGCAGTCGCCACAGAAGGTAGTCGTCACCTGTTGAGCTACCCGCAAATTGCCTCATTGCTCTCTCATGCATGGAGGCATTGCATTGCGCGGGTGATGCCTCAGCCCTAGGCTTGGGCACCCAAAAGCCAAGGCCTTGCCCACAACCACTATAGGAAATACAGACATGCATGGGAACATATGGCCACGTACCATACTTCACAAACATACCGCAGCCACGGACAGCCCAACCCACCGCCATAACACAATGGAAACCCACAAAGTCAACATAAGGACCGGAACCCCTAGGCAACAAAACAACACATTGTCAATTTCTTCGCATCATCTACAATGCACTGCGCGTTCCCAATGGAGCGTCCATACAGTTGCCAAAGAAGGTTGTCCCCTGAGGAGCTACCCGCATATTGCTGCAGTGCAGGCGTACATCACTTGCACACCACCGTCTTCTTCGACCTAAACAAATATTTCATATTTTCCACTTTTTACTCTCCCAAAATTTTCATCCCCTCTTTCACCCACTGGATTCTGCAAACCATGTTTTCCAACCCCTTCCGGCTTGGCACTATCCTCCTATACACCATGGCAGCGTTTCCCAAAAATATTGACGAACAGCACGCTTCCCTCCAACCAACCACCGGCTGCATCCAATGTTCACCGACATCACGGGGGCGGGGTACTACAAGCCAATGAGACTTTTTTCCACTGAGCTAACAGGGAAATGGGTCAGCGGAGCAAAGCCAGATATCACTAATTCTTTGAAATGTACATTTCAGTCCTTTGCAACGAAAGTACAGGTCGAATTTTCACCAAACACACAAAAGCATGCTTTCTGAACCTAGCCCCAACTCCTGCCGCAAATCTGGTTAAAATCCATCCAGCCGTACGGCCTGTAGCCGTGCGCAAAGTTTTTTCCAATTCAGTCTATGGAAAAAAAATTGGGACCCCCACATAACCTTGCCCCCCCCCCTCCACGAAGTTTGGTGAAGATTCATCCACAGAGAGCAAAGTTATAAGCCACCAAAAAAGTGGTCTTCTTTTGGGTTTAAGCACTTAACCAGAACTACACGGCCGCCACCGCAGGCCATGTAATATATATATATAAATATAAATATAAATATATAATGAGTATCAGCATCCCTGTAGGAGAATGTCTCTCAACAGATATATTCCCTCCATCATGACATGACAAAAGACTACACAAGATTTCAGAGCTATCAGACTGACCACTGGACAGAATCCCTCATACACCCTCAGGACTAAAAAATAATGCTGTGAAATGAGGAAATGAAGCACATTTCATGGGCAAATGAACCCTTTCTCAATTTAGTCTTTTACCTCTATACATCAACACTTTCTTGTGATAGTTGAATGCCATTCAAAAAATGTATTGTATAAACACATAAGGAATGTTTGTTTGTTTGTTTATTTATTTATAATGCGCGCCAGATCCGAGGGTATGAGGGCGCAGGTACATGAATATTTTCAGCTTGTGGTTACATAGTAGCATAGTTACACAAAAAACTGTTAGGATACAATAGCAAGTTAAATATATACAACAAGATATATACATACATCATGGTTGGATAACAGAGAAAGAAGAGTTCAGCATGAAATAAGAACACTTTTATCTATTTACAATGCAGGTGGTGTAGATTAGTGGTCATTTTCTTTGCTTTCTTTCATTACTTTGAGATGGCTGCTTGTGTGTTGCTGAGCAGGAAAACAAAACACTGGATCCAACCACTTAGAAAAAGGAATATCTATTGGGGCATCATGAAAGGAACTGTCCTCCATCACTTCAAATATTTGAGTCAGCGGACTGTGAGGAGTCAGTAATGCGAGGCAGACATGCCGTAGTCTAAAGGCTAAGGGAAAATTCTCTAGCATGGGAAAACTGGTCCTCACACTAAACAACAAACATACAAAGGCAATAATATAACAACACAATATTATAAACAATATCAACACAATGTCTAAATAGCCTTCTACTGTCCTGGGTAAGATCCCTTCTCCAGTATTCAAAGTTAACTCCAAAATGCTCAGCAAAAGAAAAGAAAGGTTGTGAACCAGCTGTTAAAATCTAAAAGTTAAAGAAAACGTTAAGCAAACAAAAATCCACTGGTAACACATCTTTGTACCTAGATGAACAGACCCCCTTCAAGCTTGCAGAAAAGAAATAGCACCAATGGTAATCCTGTATATATTAAAGTGTCTCTTTTTTCAGATAGTTTGCCATAGTTCAAAAAGAAAGTGTAATGTTCCTACGGTCAACAACATACAGTTCTTAATCAACAGTTGGACGTCATTAGTTACAGTCTCTACATTGGTATATCTGTCAGGATCCTTTCCTACATTAATTGATTTTTACTGTACCCCACAGCAGGAAGCCAGGTCACCTGCCTGTTCCAAGTGCATTTACAAATATGCATGTGACATGAATGGCAACATAATTGCTGGACATATGAATGGATGGGTGATATGACCATCATAGGACATGTAAATCGAAACCAAATCAGAACACGCATTATTCTGAGTTGTGGGTGTCGTAGTCAAAGGGTCATAGGACAAGGTGGATGTGAATGGGCGATAGAAATTTGACAGCAAACCACCCATCCACCACACATAGGGATGAAGCATATTGGCTGCTTGGCAATCATGAGCATGTCATTGCCTTCCCAATCCGATCAATTCTTTCTATGATACCCCTCGGTGTATACATCCACATCCAACATTTTGCCAGATTCATAGATGATCGTCTACCACTCCCATGCATCAGATCATGTACATCAAAATGCAAGTATGCCTTCACGCATGTACTCAATCTCTAAAAAAGAGCTATTCTTTTTTTGTACCTAAAGAAACGTTATCACCTGTGATAGCTCTGCCTACCAGGTCTGCAGCCCCCGGCAGGGTCTGACCTGTCGGGCACATGGCTGTGGCAGGCAGATTTCTATTTTGCAGGCCCAGAAACAAGCCACCTGGAAATGCCCCCAGCACACTCACACCCGGAAAAACTAAATTTGTCATTTGCCCATGTCATTCCATTGACATTGATAAATGCAGACAGAAATCCGTCAGATCACTGAATCTACACCAAACTGTCTGTACAATGCATACACATCAATTTCCATCATCCATCACTTGTTTGAGATAAAAGTACTCAACGACTTCAAACGGATTAATTACCAGAAAACATCTCCAGTCAACATCAAGAACTGCCAACTCGATCACATTGAGACATTGGCAAGGGATGAAGAAGTGACGATCAAACCGGCAGACAAGGTAGGTGCTTGGGTAGGACACAAGGTACTACACCAACAAATGCCTGGAACAACTAAATTATCCCACAACATACACTCAACTGAATGGTGATCCTCTACAAGGTATTAAGATCTTAATAGAAACATCAGTATATAATACTCTGGACAATGAATGGATCAGTGTTAAAACAAGCCAGTAACTTACCAACAAGCACCCTATAACACTTGTGTTCTATGGTCTCCCCAAAATCCATAAAGACAACCAAAATCCACCATTAAGACCAATAGTCGCGGGATCAGAGAGTATCTTTGACCCCCTAGCTATTTACGTGGATCGTTTGCTACAACCCTTAATTCAGAATATTCCCGCGTACCTTAAAGATACCACAGATATTTTGAATTGCTTGAAAGAAATCTCAGCAATTGACTCTGACTGCTTGATTTTCAGCTTGGATGTATGCAGCCTATAAACTTTGATACCTCACAATGAAGGCATTAGTGCAGTTGAATGGCTTCTCTTGAATTCAGAACATACTTGAGGCAATCCAGAATTCATCATCGAACTACTTACTTTGATCTTAAACAATAGTTACTTCCGATATCAAGGAATTTTTTACAACCAAATATCGGGACTATCAATGGGGTCTGCTATGGCCCCAGTATATGCAAACTCTTTCATGTACAAATTTAAACTTGAACATGTCAAACAATCCAGTATGGTCTACCAAGATCATTCTATGGAAACGGTTCATAGATGAAATTTTTGGTATTTGGTGTGGTACGAGAGCAGAGCTGGACCTCTTCCTGTCACATATGAACACAGTACATCCAAAAAATAAATTCACAATGGATATTGGAGAACCGTATCCACACTTCCTGTACGTCAGACTGAAGATACATGAAGGGAAGATAATCACCACCATTTACCACAAACCTACAGACGCTAACAACCTGCTACACTTTACCAGTTTTCATCCAAAACCCATGTTGAAAAGCCTTCCATACAGCCAAATGTTGAGATTGAAAAGAATCATATCTGACCCAGCTGGTTTGGATGTTGAATGCTCACAACTAATTCAATGCTTTGAAAGAAGAGGATATCCGGAAGACATCCTACATGATGCTAGCATGAGATCCAACCACCTAACACAGAAAGATCTCTTAACACCAAAACCTAAAAACGACTCAACTCCTTTAATGTACATTTCAACATATTTGCGACAAAGCTTTCAGATTAGCAAGTCAATACGAAAACATTGGAATATACTTCAAAGTGACGAACACCTAAAAGATCTTTTTCCACGAATCCCCATGATGGCATTCAGAAGAGGCCGGAACCTCAGAGATAGACTTGTAAAGGCAGAAAGACCAAACAAAGATAAACAGAAGATTCTCCAGACTAAACAGATGGGCACTTTCCCCTGTCTCAACTGCATTAGTTGCAATAATGTGATCAAAGGTGACACTATCTCTCACCCACAGGCGGGCAAATAAATCAAGATCAAGTGCTTTGCCACCTGCATGACGGCTGGCGTTATATATGCCTTAAAATGCCCATGTGGAAAACTATACATTGGACAGACCACAAGACCATTGAAGGATTGTATATCAGAACATAAAGCAACTATTCTGTGCCACAACCAAAAATCACCAGTGGCAAGAGATTTTATGGAAGCTAGACATAACATTGTGCAATTGAGATTCCAGATCATTGAAGTTGTAAAAAAACCACAACGTGGTGGTAAATACACAATGCTTTTATCCCAAAGAGAAAAGTACTGGATATACCTGTTACGCTCACCTGGTATCCACAGGGACGCCACCCAGCCGGGTTACTCGCTGGTATGCTTCTCTGCTTTGTCCTGATGTGGTCTGCGGGGAAGGTTCTGCCTGAAAATACAGGAGGACTGTGTTCAAGACTGACCAACTGGGGTAAGTATCCTCCCTCCACCCCTGTATGATTTCAGTCCCTCTGGCACCCTCTCCTCACCTGGTGGTAGAATTAGGCGTGCTCTCCGTCCTGCCTTCTTTGCAGGGGCGCGTTGTCTTTCATGGGCGAGTGCGGTCCAGTTACTTCACTGACACCGGACCGTTTGATATTGTTTAGATAGGTCTTATTGCTGTTCTTTAGTTTTGTTGCTATCCTGCATGCCTTTATTTGTTTAAAATGTCTCTTTTTTCTCCCTTAGGTAAGCACAGCTTCAGCGCGGCGAACTGGCTTGGTTGAGCCCCGCTGGTAAATGATGGCGCATTAAGAGCGCTATGATGCGGTAAGTGAGCGCTATGCACAGTACTGCAAAGTCTTGCCTTTGCTAACCTGTGTTTTCCTTCCTTGTAGGTCGCGGTGTTCTTCAGCGCGAGTAGAATGTCCGGAGTGGTGGCAGCCGAGAGGCGACCAGCCAGGTAAGCCTTTTGAGCAGTTCGTAAATTGTAAATGTCTCTACTACTTTCTTTAATGTTGCCTCTATTTTCCTCTTTCAGGTCGTTCTGTCCGGGAGGCGTGAAGATTCGAGGAAGCTGTTCTCAATAGCTGCAGTGTTTAAAGATGATGACTGCAGGTAAGATGCTGCTGCTAATATGTTCCTTTTGTCTCCTTGCAGGTTCTGCTTCTCTGAGGTTCGAGGGAATAGCTGGACACGGTGAGCGTCACGTTGCAAGCTGCAAAGTAACGCAAAGCGTGTTGTCTTGCTCGGGTGTGGTTTAAATAGCCCCAACAAAATAGTCCAGGTAAAGTAGTCCCTAGGCTACCACACCCAAAACACTAGACCGCATAGCTTGGTTATTAGGAACCAAGCTATGTGGATGCCTCCATGTTGGCTGACAATACAATAAAGTAGTTCCCAAGCACATTGTTTTTCATGGTGTATGAGCCTGGCGCCATAGGCGCCAGGACTGGCCCCATGAGGGCTTTTGAAGAGGATGCCAGGCTCTAGAGGCCCGAATCCTGACTCCACCTGGCCAATGGGTTTGCCAGATGGGGTTTTGGGTGAGGGTTGTGACAATACCTACTGGACACAAAATATCCTCTAGGGCTTAATGAAGAAACATCTTTGAACTGTTTCATGTGAACATTATATACCTGTACAGCACCTGCATCATTGACCTTGCATTGACAGCCATACGCCAGTCTTAACAGCATATAATATACACCCTCATGGTACAGAATGAGTTGACATATAGCTCTAGCGGTCCTCCTTTAATTGAACAACAGGGTGAATCTTTGAACTATGAAAAGTAGAACATCTTACTTAAGATAGCTGCATTCCTCTCCAAAAATGTACAATGAATAAATAAATAATAGATGCATTTTGATATGCTATCTAGGTAGCCTTGAGTACTGTTATAGACATGCAGTATGTCGCCTTTACAGCACCTTCTGTTGATTCTATTACCATGAGTGCACGCATGCGCAGAATATTCACAGTTTTCACTCAAATATCTATATTCACACATATACATATGTTGTTTATTGCTGTACCTGCAATAAAATGTATTATGTCTGCATATGTGATGTTGAATCTTTAACACTTTGTTACATGGCCTGTACAGGGATCCACCTGATTCATATGTCGGAATATATGTGCCACTATTGGCTTTGCTAGACACTCACCTATGTCCAAGATGTTTGCCAGATTATCGCAATTAGTGTAGTCCTTCTTCTATTTTCCTTTTACGTTTCGCTTCAACTAGTGAACTTAGTCATTTACTAGAACACCGCCAGTTTCTCTACGATCCCTTATCTCCATGGGCACGGATCGCGTTGTGGGACACTGTCGGCTTTGCAAGCCATAAAGACAAGGTACGCATCTCTGATTATTTGCTTGGGTCCATTTATTTTGCTTACCAACTTAAGTTATATTGCTATGAAGCATCTAATGACACGGGTTCTCTGTCGTTGCAAATAGCGCATACAGTTTTTGTACTGTCCGCTTCTTTGAAGCCGATCGCCATTTCACATTCGGCTCCGTGACGGCTTGCCAGTTACCCGGGAAACGCACTATGCCATAGGAGGCACATTGGTTCACCATTGACTGACATAAGGTCAGTTTCATATCACGCCGTGTATTTAATAATTTAATTTCAGTTCATCACGATTTCAGGCAGTTTCCTGCTTTATGCAGTTTCACCTATTTAGGTGTCCTCAGTGCCTTAAGTGGCACTACAAATCGAGCCTGGGCTCATCGAGGGGGCGTGGCCTAACAGCAGGGGCTTGATGACCCGTTAGGCCACGCCCCCTTGACGAGCCCCGGCTCAATGGGCTACTGGCACCCCTGCCAGGCAGCCTGTTGTAGAGATTAGCACACTCTCCCCAATGGGGGAGAGGGTGATGATCTCTGCATTTATATTCTATAGGCTTGCCTGGCAGGGGACAGCGCCTCCCTATTCAGCCTTAATGGTGGTGCTGCTCCTCGCCAGCAGGGGAGGGGCAGCGTCACCATTAAGGCTGAAAGGGTGAGGCCACTGGAAGCAGAGGCCCTGTTCCTTAAGACTGAAACTCCCGCGAATCCGCGGGAGCTTCAGCATTTAGAAAGCAAGGCCTCTGCTTCCAGCGGCCTCACGTTTTCTCCATAATGGTGGCGCCGGCCCACGTGCATCACTTTATTAAAGGGATGCTTCGTAGGTGAGGCGCCACCATTATGGCTGAAAGGCATTTTTTTTCTGAAGCCTGAAGCTCTCGCACACGAGCGAGAGCTTCAGGCTGTAGAAAAAAATGCCTTTTCGTGGAGTGGCCGGGGCTGCCAGGGGAGATTAGTGGGCCCCGGGAGCCCGCCTCAAAACGAAATTTCGGAGCCTGCCGGGGCCCAGCCCCGGCCCACTTAAAGCCCTGGGTGTCCTCTTTGTCCAATATCGCCCACAGATAGCCTGCAC
Organism: Ambystoma mexicanum; assembly: GCF_040938575.1. Taxonomy (NCBI): domain Eukaryota; kingdom Metazoa; phylum Chordata; class Amphibia; order Caudata; family Ambystomatidae; genus Ambystoma; species Ambystoma mexicanum. The sequence goes on from NC_090939.1 coordinate 789,400,357, forward strand.
ATTTACTGTCCGTGCATCCTGGAAAGCGAGCCTTGTTTAGATGTGGCGCCTTACATATACAGTGGGCACGCGCATTCCATTACCTGCCAGCCTCTTCATCAAGGACTGCATGCGAGTCTTTTTTCCTGTTGTTCCCCTGACGTTATGAGCTATATTTCACTGTTTTTTTTATATGAAACCAATATGTTTATATTCCACTGCAGTTCTCTACTACTTTGATACACCACTAGCGTGTATCTATCAACCTCTATACTAAATTATTTTAGGCATGTCCAATATGACCTCTACTGATTTATGGCCCTATTTTCTACCATGTCACCCCTTTAGGGGATGTGTATGCCTACAGGTTTTGTATGCAATATTGATTTACTATATATTAAACCGTTATCATCCATTAGTGATACACTATTCCTTGACCCTTTTATTTCATCAGTGCTTTTGTGCATATCCTTCACCATCCCCTTTAGGATCAAGTTTCCTGTTATCACACGGATACGGACATGATACCGCAGTGCTCAGATTCAATCAACTATATAGGTTATGTTACTACTCATTGACACGTGTTTTTTAAACCAATAGTAGCTATATATATATATATCCCAAGCTCCCCCCTGAGAGTTGATATTATCACCTTCCTAGTTCTACATAATGATCAGTGGATCTCTTTACATATACCCTGACTGTTCTGCACTATATCTCTCACAGTTGTTCACTTTCGAGTATGCACTTGGGTCTACAGATGCACAATGTTTGTACTGATTTCAAATGAATGGATTGCTCTTGTTACAATAGATACACAATCTGCGTGACTTACAATATATGATTCACTAGCTTGTTGTAGCTAGATCTAACAATACTTTTTTGGCTTCTCTGTTTTTGTTCATATTATGTTCAACAACAGTTTCACAAAGGCTTCTGAAGAAGAGGATTGACCTTGAAACGAGTCAAGCCTACCATAGTGGAATTCCTGTTATTTATGACATACTGCTCTTTTTTTAATTGCTTTGCTTCAATCAGTGTCTATGAATAAATGGGAGTTAATCCTACTTTCATTTTTTACACCACTATTATCATACTTTTTTGTTCCAATCAGAAAGATCACAATTTAAATTATTTTGCATATACTGTGCTAAATCACTAACTAAGAATTTTACACCATATTGCATATCTTCAGAGTGTGCAGGGGACAGGAGGACTCCAATCTTGGGTCCTCTTCTTTGTACTTGTTTACTATAGGGTTTGTGTGCCTCCTTTCCTCCCTCACACCTCATAAGTTATGAGTAACAACACCCTCCTGGTGTTATCCTTAAGCATATTTTCTTGAAACACTTCCTACTCTGGTGTGCACCAACTTTTCTCCTTGTTCCAGGTTGCGCAACATACCATTGCCCCCGGATTTGGATGCACCCACCATGCCGAGGATGAGAATGACACTGATGAGGAACTGCCATCAGCCCATCGCAGGGATGACATGGATGGCTGTGAGGCACGCGATGTACTGATTAACCACTATTTTTGAGCACATCACACAAGCACATGTCTTAGGACAGCTAACACACACAGCACTCTACAGGAAATAAAACACTCAGTCACACTAAAAATGAATGTCCAGCCATGATTTCAATGTAACACCAAGTCTAATGTTTATGATTGAATGATAAACAAATGTGGAACTATACCAACTACCCAAATTATCCCTCCCCACTGCCCCTTCCCAACTGTCCCTCCGCACTCCTCCTCCCAACTATCCCTCCCCACTCCGTCTCCCCAACTATCACTCTACAACTCCTGTCATATTGTCCAAGTAGTCCTTGCAGAAGACACACAAAGGTCACATGACTTTTGTGGGCCTATTGCGTCCCTGCTTGCTATCTGGGGTGCAACTTTGTGCAGAGGAGGACAGGCGCCTCGAGCATCGCTTTGCGCTGCTGCGCACAGAACTTGCAGGCATGGAACTTGTCAATGGTGTGTGGGCCTGATCAGTGGGCCGTCTGTCGAGGAAGGCCGAAAGGCACATTGCTGTTGTCTTGGCATTGGAGGACATGACACTATTGCCCTCACGTACCCTCCTGGCCATCTGGACGATGGCAGTTACGCAACATCATAGGGAATGTGCATTTTGCTGCCCACTGGCCTGTACACTCTTCTGCATCAACTGCACCTCCTGGAGGTGTTGCTGCACTAGAGCAGTTAAGGCATCCTGTCATTGCTCGATGCAGCAGAGTCTGCCATTGATTTCCCTGACACTGGGGAAGGGTGGGCGTTGTGGGCTCACTGGATCCATCAAGCTGAACACTAGAGGCTCATACCTGTTGTGGTCACTGGTCACTGGTCTCCCTTGTGTCGACTCCACCACTGTCAGCTATATCCTCTGCACTGGATCGATAGGCACATGCATGTGGCCGCTGTGCTGGCAGTGGTGGTACTACAGCACCTGGAGCTGGCGGGATGGCAGCAGCTGTGCCCACGGTGATGGTTGGGGCTGGTGGGATGGCCGCAACCGTGTCCACAGTGATGGTTGGGGCTGGTGGGATGGCCGCAGATGTGCCCACAATGATGGTTGGGGCTTTCAGGATGGCCGCAGCTGTGCCCACAGTGATGGTTGGGGCTGGTGGGATGGCCACAGATGTGCCCATGGTGATGGTTGGGTCTGTCGCGATGGCCACAGCTGTGCCCACGGTGATGGTTGGGGCTTGCAAGATGGGGGCAGCTGTGGTGACTGTGGCAGTTGTGCCAGTGGAGACTATGGTGTCCTGGGTGGTGGTGGTGGTTGTCCATGGTATCCAGTGGCAGGGGCGGTGGCTGGTGCCCCTTCTGGTGCTTGCGTGTACCTCTTCATTGACAGATGATGTGCCTGAGGGGGTCCGAAAGGCATGTTGTCAGTGAAGCAGAGATACATGCATTATGCTGGTTGTGGCTGTGCTGTGTCGGGGCCATGGCGTAGTACATGGCATGGTGCACACATGCTTGTGTTATGCGTCCTGAGCTGCAGGATTCTTTGTTTGTAAATGGTAGAGTAGCGCGCTGGGGATACTGTTGTGGTGTACTACCAATTGCTTGGTACAGTGTTAGGAGGGACATTCACGCTGTGGAATGTTTGGGTGGGGAGGGGGGATGTTATGGATGGGTAAGCATGGGCTTGCTGCCTGTTCTAATTACAGGGACAGTTATTGGGACGGAAATGAGTATATCACACCCCCTAAGCTCTTTCAGGTGAGGTGAATTCCCTATGAATTCTTGTAGTGTATAAGGAGGGAGAGAACTACACTATGAAACTCTGTGCAGAGGCAATATAGCCCGAACAACAGATGCATAGCATTAGAAGACACATAGAAAGAAACACCATTTTATAGTTATGGCAAAAGTATAGGCTTGCTTCACCGCTCTGCACCAGCTGAGCTCCATGGAAAGATTTCACTAGGCCCAACAACCTTAAGACAGAACAAATCTGCGCTTCCAGTTCTCACGGAAGTCCACTTACCCCATGTCTCTTCACTGTTGCAAATAGATAGTATCTTGAGTGCACCCTGCAAAGAGTTTGAGACAACATCAGGCTCTGCACAGTGCCCATTCATCACCACTAAGCTGCCAGCAGGCCTCTAAACCCCAGCAAGCAAGCCCAAAGACAGCCCCACACCACTGACCTGATCCCCACACCACTGCATTCCATGATAAGCAAGCAACCCCCATGTCCTAGCACAAATATCTTTATAAAAGCTTGATCTTTGCAGCTCTTACCTTATGCTTAGAATTGGCAATGGAGACGAATGGAAGACAGCTTTCAGGGTGCCTTACGGACACTATGAACATCAGGTGATGCCCTTTGGGTTGGCCAATGCCCCTGCCATATTCCAATGCTTTATGGACAGATGTTTTTCAGACCTCTTGTATCCTTCTTTCATCATATATCTGTATGGCATCCTTGTGTTTTCTACCTCAAGGGAGCAACTTCAGACCTATCTTAAGGAAGTTCTAGATCGATTCTCGAGACATCACCTTCTGGTTAAACCAGAGAAATGTTTATTTGAAGTGTCTTCTGTTCCGTAACTGGGTTTTGTTCTGTCTGATAAGGGCAATTAAATGGATCAATGCAAACATCCGCTTTTTTACAATGGCCGACTCCTTCATCGGTTAAGGACATTCCGTGCTTTCTAGGCTAGCCAATTTTTATCTGAAGTTTATTAAAAACTTTTCGGACATCATTCTTCTGATCATTTCTTTGCTGAAGAAATATGTGCCTTTCAAATGGCAGAAGGAAGCGGCACACGCCTTCAACATTCCCAAAACCAAATTCTGCTCTGCACTGATGCTCAGACAACCCAACCAATCACTACCATTTATTGTAGAGGAGATGCTTCATCTTGGGCTGTAAGAGCGGTGAATAAACAACTGGTTGATGTTCTGGAATACCCTGTTGCATATCTTTCTAAGACATTAAGCACAAACGACATCAATTAGTCTGTCACTGAAAAGGAGTTACGGGTGATAAAGCAGGCTTGTGTGGAATGGCGTCACTTGTTGGAAGCGGTTCACCCATTTGAGATCCGCACAGATAATCACAATCTCAAAGTCCTGCAACAGATGGACTGATGCAATGCTCGACAAGCTAGATGGGTTTACTTTTTCACCCAATTCGACTTTTGGATCACTCATGCTTATCCAGGAACCCTGCCATTACTGTTGACTCCAAGCCTCTTATGGAACACATGATACAGGAAGAGAGATTTATTCTTGCCATATTATCTTTCTTGCAAGAAGTAAAGGAGGCATCTCTGGGTTTTCAAGTTCATTGTCCATGAAGGAAATGTCAAGTTTTGACCAAGAAGGACGGCTTGTTGTTTTTTGGCAGTCAGCTGGTGATTCCCTTGTGCACTCTCCAAAATAGGGTTATGGCTTGGTGTCATGACTTGAAGGTTGCTGACCATAAGTGATACGCCGCTACCCTTGATTTATAATCTCTATCATTTTGGTGGCATTCAATCAGACAGCATGTCAAGAGATATGGATTTTCAGGTGCCGTTTGCATCCAAATGAAGTATAGTACAGACAGGCCAATAGTCCCAACTCTCAGTATACCCATATATCCACAGATATTGTGTTCAATTTACCCTCTTCCCAAAGGTGTATTGCCATAATGGTTACTATTGACTCCCTAAGCAAGATGGCACATTTCACCCCACTAAAGGGGGTACCAACTGCTGCAGAGATGGCAAAGGTGTTTATCCAGGATGCTTTCTGACTGCATGGACGCCCTAACACCAAAGTATCTGATTGTGTGTCCAGTACACCTCTCTCTTCTCTGTGACCTTCTTGGCATCAAACAGCCTCTATCTTCCCTTTACAACCCACAGTCCAATGGACAAACAGAAAGGCTCAACCATACGATGGAGGAGTATCTGCGCTGTTTTACTAATGCCAAACAAGACAACTGGGTAGACATGTTACCTACAGCTGGATTCTCCTACAATAACTCTGTCCACACAGCCACTAAGATTAGTCTTTTCTATTGTTCATATGGTTTCCACCCCAGAATTCCGCCTGGTGTCCCTTTTCATCCATCCCACATTCCTTCCATTGATCCCTGCTTAATTACATTTCCCAGGCATATATCCTGAGTTATGATAACAAAGAGAAAAGTAAGCACAGAAAAAAGGAATACGCAGACAAGCATCGAAGTCCAGCATGGGACAAGGGCTTTCTTTTATGGTTATATACCACAGGGGCACCTAGTACGAGGGTGCTCCAGGGTCTGGGCACATCCCGGGGAAGGCCTTTTTTGTGCAAGTCCCCATACTTACAATGGGACTTTTTCTTTTTGTTGCAGGTTCCTCCCAGCCCATCTTGGGAAAACCAAAAGTATATGCCACTGATCTACCAAGTACCTACCTCTCTGGGCTCGACCGTCTAAATTGTCATCTAGGTACATCGAACCATTCAAGATGATAGAAAAGGTACATTCAGTAGCTTCAAGCTTCTTTTAACCAAACATCTCTGAAGAGTACATCCAGTTTTTCATTCTTCATTGTAACAAAATTATCAGCCAGACCTTTTTTCTAGGAGAAATTTGCCTCATCTCACTCAGCCTTCTGATGCTGCTGAAGAATACTAAGTGTCCAAGATTTGCGATTCTAGGTTCCGGAAAAGTTCCTTGCAGTATTTAGTGTATTGGAAGGGATTTCTTGCTTCTGAGGAGTCTTGGGAACACGTCTTGAACATCAAGGCACCCTTGTGCTTCAGCGTATTCATTGTTTGCACCCTGGCAAACCAGGAACAGCAAGTTATAAAAGGGGGGATACTGTCACAGCTCCTGGAAACTTTGGCATAACTGAAGATACCACCATTAACGGGCCGCCATGCATTTCCTTCTATGAGTATCAGCCCTCTAGTGTTTTTCCAACATGGCACCTCCTTCTTGAATAACATCCGCTTAGAGACGCCACCTAGTGCATTGCAACCCTGTATTCAGCACTTTGGGTAAGACGCTCCGTTCCTTTCGTTCGGTCCTCTAGCTTTCTTTTTCTAGCTCTACCTTGTTTGACTTTTCCGGCATATGCCGTTCAGCATTTTTTGCCTACTCATTTTTACCAACCTCTGCCCCCTTTAAAGCCAAGCCTCCTTCTTTTATTCTACCTCTCTGCTAATAACGTTGTTGCTCAACTCTGAACTACTCATCAGCTGTGTGCTGAATCTCTACTTCTTTGGAGCATCATTGATGGTGGATTCAGATCTCCAACATACCTGACACTGTTTCTTTTTCTGCCTGCTCAGCATTTTTCCCATTTAGGGCTGCACCTGGGAAGTCCCTCGGGCCATCTGGTTCTTTCAGGCGGACAGATTGGCTTCCTCCCGGGGCAGACCTTACGTCTTCGAGAGTCAATGTTCAGCAGGGAAGAATATCACCTTGCATACAAATAGCACTTTTGAGACAGAGCTTGAATATTCATGTGAGGAGAAGGGGGACATGTGTGAGACAGACTCACTCCTCTCTGGTTCCACAGTCTTTGGCTTCACAGTTTATATCTACTTCAAAAGGTTTCTTTACAAGCAAGTAGTTTGCCTTCCAAGGCTTACTCACACCTTTCTGCCAGTTATTGGACCAAGTAATTACCCAGAAGCCTTGGCGCTACTCTCTCAGCTTCAGGTAACACTTTCACATGTTTCTTTTAAGCCACTTGGTTGTTAACATCTTCACAGTGTAGCAGAATGGCTCTTTAATATTTAAAAAGGCAGGCTTCACTATCAACATGATTTGCCTCTTGGCTTGGGTAATGTGTGTTCTTCTTTTCAATAGTTTATACACTTCACTTCGTAGAAATGATACGAATGTCACCTCTAGATACAGTGTCAGATTCAGTCTTTCAGATAAAAACCCATTGGGCACAAGCGACCTCTCTTTAATGTAAATTTCAGGGTTTAAAGATAAAGAGAGAATTGTATTCCCATGTAACAGCATGGGATACATATTGGACTTCTTTGGGGAATTACAGTTAGACCCATCCAACCTTCTTTTGATGTAGTTCTCAGTCTCTGTAATTTGTAACTCATATATTATTAAAGTTATGTATACAGCAATGGTGTAGAGAAGCATTCCCGCTTCTTAATTAGTGACACGCGAGCACTCTGTAATACTCTATCGGTCTTTAAACAATTCAACAATGGTGTTTAATGGCTTTAACTTCTCACGCAATGGCAGATCTTACATGGGACATGCAAGCGCTAAATTTCCATTGTTCATCAGACTTTGGCATTCAACAAACTCCTTTCTCTCGCATGGAACAACACGCTAGTCACTTAGGATCAGTTGCTGCATAGCTTGTGCGGTGTACTCAAATTTTGTGCTTCACTAACCGGCATCATAGACACTGGTTTTGTGGGTTGCATTGATTCCCCAACTTCCTCTACTACTTCTGCTGCTTCTGGCTTGTTGGGGACCCACACCCTTCTCCAACACTGGTGTCTCCGGTCCAGCCACTTAACTTGGGAGTCCCTTCTCCTCCCGAGACCCTCAGCTCACCACTTGCTTCTGGCCTTAGTCTCCTGCACTTCCAGGGCTCTGCAATCACAGCAATTGGGCTGACATGTGGAAAACTTAGCCTCCTGCATGTCTTCCACTGTGCAGCCTTTGCACTTCAGATTTAATGAGAACAGGACTCTTTCAGAACATGAAGGTGAAATCTGCTGCCTCCACTTTCCGGTGTCCCTTTTGTTCTTCCACTCCTCGTGATTTGCCAGCATCGTCCTTCTTTTCTTTTACTACTACTACAGCCAGCCTTATAGCTCTAGTTTCAGCTCCTTCTACTCCTCCTTTCCTGAGTGGGCCTTTATGCCTCACAGGTTCAACAATGGTCCTCAGTTGTTGGCTACTGGCCTTAATTGATTGACTACTGCAATGGCTGCTAGGCTTAATTGCCTGACTGCCACATCTGCACGCCTCTTCAGCCTTCTTCCTCATTCCAGTACCTCTGGGATTCTTGGACTTGTAGTCCCCTCAACAAAATGTGTTCTTCTGACATTTGAGTTCTTTTTACGGGTAGATTTAATTTCCTTGAACTCATTAAGAGAAGGATTATTAGAATTAGTTGTGATAGAGGAAGGTAATGTTTTAAAGACATAATTTCCAGATTCCTGTACATTGTAACTTTGGGAATAAAGGGGGTGTTTGATTTGGGATACCCAAAATGATCTTTCCTTTGGTAAGGCGTGCTCCTTATTTATAGGAATTGTGTTCACATTTCTAGTTTTAATATAAGTGTCAGGGACCTTGCAACGACAATAAGTCATTAACTCTTTAAGTACACTGGGAAGAGTCTTGCCCTTAGAAGGAAAATACTGTGTCTTATCCCATAGAACCCCCTCACCACCTTGGGCCTTGTCTTCTCCTAGGTGATCCTGCCAGAGCACACCACCCCCAGGGTTGGGTTCGGGTAGCGTCTGCCTTTCCCTGGCTACCCGGGAGGAGACTTTAGACAGGGTTTCAATGAGGGGTCTGTAGGATTCTTCACAGAACCCAACAGCGGACCCTTTTTTGCTGGTCTCCCCACCCCTGCTGAATGCCTCCATTGAGCCCTGCCATTGGCTCTTAGCCTCTTCATCCTGAGTCAGCATCAAGCCAGCAGACAAAGTCAGCTGGGTCTGCCTCTCAAGGCCAACTTGTAAGGTCCCAAACCCCTGCTGGGCATGGAGGGGCTTCCCGCTGATTATTACCTTCCATCTACCACCGGTGCCCAATTTCTATATTGAATGAAACACTGCTGGCTGTGACTCCCCTTCAAGCAGGTAACATTTCCTACTGACATCTATTTTTTCACCTTTATCTCATGAACATTATCACGTCCACATTCTGGCTTGCCACCCTCACCCTGAGCCCTCCCCCTAGCACTGATGACTGTCGTCTTCCTCATCAGACACACTGCCTGTGCTAGCCCCACTAGGATTGAGGTGCATGCTGGCTACTACACCCCTGTGATTTGCCTTCTGTGCGAAACGTCCGCTAAAGTTGACTTTACAGTTACCAAAACTCTTGCCTTGCATTAAACTCATTGCAAATACCCTGCACACCTGATGTAGCCCCCAGTTTTGCTGGGTGTGGCTTTAAAAGCTAGCACTGTTTTCTAAGCCTCCATTATCATACCGTCTTCTACATCTAACTCCCTGACTTCCGGAGTATCAGATTTCTCTTGCCGCTCGCCTTCCTGGCCAATCTTGACTCAGCACGTTGACCGGCCTGTAACTCAGAGCCTCTTTGATTTATCGCCTATTTTGATGATCTTACAATATCCTCATTTTGTATGTTACCTGCATGTAATCCCTGACTTCAAACACCATACTCTGCTCTTGTTATTTGGCCTTTACGTACCTCATTATGTCATCTAGTCTTGTGCTGCTTATGTAAACTCTTTCGTAAGCTGCTTGGCATATACCTGATCTGACTTTTGCCACAAGCGGTATATGTAGCTGCCTCTTACCTACCTGATTCTGGCTTTTGCCTCGCGCTGTGTACGTACACTGCCTGATTCCTTCTTGATTTGAATCTCACCTTGCGCTGTACACATAGGCTGCCTGGCACCTTCCTGATTATGACCTTTAAGCCTGCACTTATAATTTGTCTGCAACCCACCTGATTGGCCTTTGCTGTAACACTGCATTCCTCCTGCTTACATCTTGTATCACCTTATCCTCTCTAACTAGCACCTAGGGGCTTTGTTTACGGCTATAAATACAAAAATAAATAAATAAATATCCAAAAGCTCATATTGGCATAATCCCAATGCTTTTTATACCCCCTTTATGGGTTCTTTACCCTCCTTAAACAGAATGGAGATCATGGATTGGTCGAACTTGGGTATGTAAGCCACTTTATTTGGATGAACCGGTATGCAACATTCAGGATGCAAGTTATTCCGTTCCTCCTTTTCTAAAGGTTTTCTGAGCCAGTGCCTGAGGAATGTGACTGCTCTCTCTGATGGGCAGCACTCCTCCCACTTCTATGATGTATATATATTTTTTTTTTATTTACTTGATTTTAACCAAAAAGAATTGATTTTTACAAGGTATAAAAAAAAGATCAGCGTTTTTTTTTTTTTTCTGAGATCTGTTGATGCAGTTTCGCCGGTTTCAATCTTGGCTAAGTTCGTTGTTTGAATCAGAGTTCTGTAGCTTGTTTTAAGGCAGCTTCGAGGATCTTGACTGCCACTGTAACCCATTTTGTTTTTTCCCCGGCGATCAATCTACACCACCAAATCTGTTCTTCCCTAAGAGTAGAGTCCTGAAGAAGCGGTAGCAAGAATGCCGCTCAGAGGTGGGCGGTTTTAGGACAATTCAAGATCAAATGTCTTGATGTTTCTGTGATGTCTGGGTTTAGACATAGTCTGCAGGTTTTGTTTATTGATTGAGTACGGATAGCCCGAATTTCTTGCGTTGGCATCAGGTTTAGTCTTGTTCGCATGAACATTTTTCGGAGATTTTTGTTTGGGAATTTGATGCAATAGTTCAGCGGAAGGTTTAGTTTGTTGGTGGTAGGTGGAAGGTGGTAAAGCAGTTTGTTTGCCGTAGTCAGGTTACATGTAGTGATCCAGTCCTCATGTGCTACTTTGCTTTTAATTTTTTCCGGGTTTTGGATTAAGTCCTCGCGGGTGCAGGCAAGGTCTTTTAGTTTTAAAGTTAGTTTCTTTTCCCAAAGTGTCAATGCTTTGCAGCGCCCCATCATTAGTTCTTCTCGAATCGTTTTGTATATTGGCAGCGAATCCGGGTCAATGATTTTCCTCAATGCTCTCATTTGGCTTTGTTCTAAGGATGCTGACAAAGATAATAAGCCAAGTTCTCGTCGTATGGCTGCGATAGATGCCGATTTTGGCAATCCCAAAACTGCTTTCCAGAGGTATCCCTCTAGTTTTGGCCAGATGGAGTCGTGCATGTTGAGCGCTACGTCCATTCCGTAGATTAAAGCTGGGACCACCTTTTGTCTGTAAAACTGGATTGCTGGTATTAGGGAAAATTTACCGTATTTGCTGTCGATCAGTCTTGTTTGAGTGGTAAGTGTTTTGACTTTCACCCACAGAGCCAGGATGGTTGAGTTCTCGGTTCTTGATTCATCAATCATGACACCCAAGTATCTGATGTTTGTGACTATCTCGATCTTTACGTTGTCTAAGCACCAGGTGCCACCTGGTTTAGGTTTTGAGCTCTTGTTCCCCAAGATCAAAATTTTTGATTTCTCTATATTTATTTCTAAGTCGTTTTTGGTAATGAATCTGGCCAGGTTTGTCAACTGGCGCTGAAGACCGACTTGAGTTTGGTCCATCAGAATCAAGTCGTCGGCGTAGAGCAACCTGGACACCTGGACACTGCGCTGTTTCCAACTTTTGGAGGAAATACTCTCAATGAAGTTTGCGTATATTGAAAGTCACCCAAAAATGCGATGAATAAAGCGGGGGCTAAGGGACATCCCTGTTTGACCCCTCTTTCGACCTTTACTGGTTCCGATAACAAGCCTTGTCGGTTTAATCGAACTCGCATAGTTGTCTCTGTGTGTAATGCGATTATTGGTTCCAATATTTCCTCTGGACACTTCCAGTTGGACAATTTCGACCATAGTCTTTGACGGCTTACTTTATCAATTGCTTTAGATAAGTCGATAAATGCGAGGAAAACTTTCGGAGCCCCATTTTTTACGTTGTCTTTGATGATGTTCAAGATCAAGATGTTTATGCTTGTTGAGGCCGTCTTGAGAAATCCCGTTTGGAAATGATCGATTGAAGGAGAGGTTCTTGCCCAGTTTTGAAATTTTGATAGGAGTAGAGTCGCAAATATTTTGCCCATGATGTCCAATAGGGATATGGGTCGATAGTTCGCCGGATTGTCTCTGCTTCCTTTTTTAAAAATGGGTACAATAACTGTCTCTGTCCATGTTTTCGGGACTTGTCTGGATATTCTGCAGTGATCGAAAATTTTTGTAATCAAAAGGGACCATTCCGTTTGGTTTTTCTTTAGATCTATATTGGTCAATCCATCTGGCCCGGGTGCTCTAGACGCTTTCAGTTTTGAGATTACTGACTTTATTTCGTCTTGGACTGCTAGATTTATCCATGTTGCTTCCTTTTGGTTTCCCACCTCCGTGTCAGATATGGAGGTAGGGGCGAAATGGGCAGAATAGAAAGCTGTCCACGATGATTCCGGTATCAAATTGAAGAGTTTGTCATCGGTTCGGATGCCCTTGTTCTTTATTAGAGCCCAGAAATCTCCAACACTTTTCGACGCTAATGTTTTTAACATTTGTTCTGCGTCCTTCTGATAAAGTTCCGCTCTTCGGTGTCTTACCCATGATCTGTAAGATCTGGTCGCCGCAGCCAGTGATTGTTTAACCTTTTCATTGGGGTTTCTTTTGAAGTCGCGTTGTAGTTTTCTCAGTTTTCTTCGTTTTTGCACTAGAACTTTGTCGTATTCATGATGACCAGTTGTTACTGTGGCTTTGCCGGTTTTTTGCTTTTGCATATGAGGTATAAGAAGGGGCAGGTAATTTGGCCTTGTCGGAGCACCCGTGGCGTTTTTTTGAGCTTCGTCGTAATTTTTCGTTATTTCTTTGATGTTTGATGATGTGAGCTGAAGCCGCTTTTGGTTCGCTGCCAATTGCAGTTTTGATGTGTAGGACGGTCTCACCGGGATTATAGATTCCAGCGTCATGGTTAAGAGGTTGTGATCGCTTTCTTTCGTTTTGTAAATCTTGAAGGTGGACGCGTAGGGTAGTAAAGCGAGTGAAGTAAAGATATAGTCAAGTGTAGCTGTTGACGAATCACGTTCCCATGTTGGAAATGCAGGAAGTTGGCCCCTCACCATTGCCATGTTATGGAAGTTTCTGGCGTCCATCAGATCTAACCACAGGTCTCCTCTTACTTTTGCGGCTGTCGATAGTGCTGCTTGCCTAAAATGATCACACTTTGCGTTCAGGTCACCGCAAATTATGATGAAATCGATGCAAAGTTCAGCGGTGATCATGTCTAGCAGGGTGGTCATTTCGTCGCAAAATTCCTTGTTTGTAGATCTTTGCGGATTCCAATAAGTGTTAATGATAGCCAGCTTTGATTTCTGGTTTCCCTTTGCGTTTGTATTCGGATGGCACCATTCTGTCTGAAGAGCAAGGATTCCGTAAGTTTCTGCTATCTTTGCCTTGATGTCAATTCCAGATCCGATTTTGATTGAAGTCAGAAGGCTTGATGATGGTCGTCCAAAAATGCCTTTTGTTGCCGGTGATATTTCGGTATCATATCCATCTAGAATTGGTTTTTCCCTCAGCCAAGTCTCTTGGAGGCAGATTATGTCAAATTTTGCTAGGTCTTGTGTTTCTGCGTTTAGCAGATGGTCGTGGCCTCTCGTGTTCCAGGAGCATATGGAGATGGTCAGGGGAAAGTCTTCGATAATTTGATTCAGAAATTTGTCCGAGGTTTGTAGTTCTGTACTAGGTAATTGCTAATTTTGGGAGTTTGGTTTTGGCACTTTTCTTAACCAAGACCAGGGACCCGATGGAGTCCGTGATTGCGATTGGTTCAATGGTTCTTTGTGGTCCGAGGGGAAATCTTTCACAGGGGATCTGTCTGACCTGAGACGAGTTTTTTTCCAATTTTGACCCCCTTCCGGTCTGAGGTGGTGAGCTCTGCTTGTCCAGGTCCGTGGCGTATATTTAGGTCTATCACGTTGATGTTCTCGTGTTTCTGCGTAGTGACTTCGATGGTCGGTATTCTGTTTTACTTGCGCGCTTTGTTTGTGATTTGTGGTTTGAGAATTTTTCTTGTAATGTGTTGATCCTACTTGGCAAGCCGGTTGAGGTAGTTGTATTTCTGACAGGCCGAAGCCTAGTTGAGTCAGAGCGTCAAGCGTATCTTTAGTTGGCTCATGATGAGGGATGGTTTTTACATGTAGATATGCTTTGGCCTTTTTCTGCCTATGGTATGGTTCAATTAAAACGAAGTTCGTAGTAGACAAATGGGTCAGACTAGGGACTTTGGCCACTATTGTGAGAACTGTTTTTCTGTTCAGAACAAGAAAATTCTTTCCTGGCATTAGTTGTTCCATTTTAAAGAGTCGGGTTTGGCTCCTGGTTTGGATGTGTGTTGGGGGGTCTTTTTTTGTTTTGGTTAATTCCGACCTTGACTGGACTGGTGTATTAATGCACTCTTTATTGTTGTCTTGTGGGTTATTGTCAGGCGATGACATTTTGATGACCGCTATGGGGTGTGTAATTGCTGACCGTGCCTCAGACGGTAATTCTTTTGTCGCTTTGAATGCGAACGAAACAGCTGAGTTCGATGAAGTCAGGGACGCTTTTGTGAAGCCCGCTGTAGATAGATCGATAGCAGCGTTTGTTGATTCTGTTGACGAAAGCTTTCGCACAGTGATATGTGGATTTGATGTATCTTCCGGTTCTAAGTGTTGTGTGAGGTTCATCAAGGAGGAGTCTGGGATTGATGAATGTAAGTCGTCCACCTCGGTTATCTGTTGAAATTCCAGAGGTGCTGCTTCTTTTGATGAATTCTGTACCATGGTTTGGAGTAACGTTCTTTTGGGGTGTAGCTCCTCTCGTTGTTTACTCCAACTAAGACTTTGTGCGGGTTTGGGTTCCGATTTCTTAGAGCTGGTTTTTGCTTTAACGATGAGCGGTATCGTTTTTCTGCTATATTCATCTACACCTCTTTTCAAATCCTTGGCTATTTGCTGACAGCCTTCTTTGGATATTTCAGTTTCAAGAGTGGTTTGGGTTTCGCTAATTGGTTGACCCTTGTTTGCTTCATTCGGTTTTTCCTGAATGGTTGTACATCTGTCTATATTTGTTGATGCACGGAGTGTGTGTGGGGATCTTAATCTTAATTGGGTTTCTAGGTGTGACATTCTTTGCTCCCACTGAAGTTCTTGCTCCGTGTTTTTTTGGTTTAGGGCCGTAATGAAGCCTTCCAAGAAGATCATTTTTGAGTTTGTAGAGGCCGCTATTGTCACCAGATCTTTCATTGATTCGTTGAGCGATTCATACAGTTTTCCAAACGGGGACAAGGCCACCGTGATGGCTGACATCACAGCGAACATATCTGGAGACTGATTTTTTGACTCGTGGTTCAATTTTGGTGGCGAAGACTCGCTGGATTTGTCTTTTTCCGGAGTGGAGGAGTTTCTCTGATGGTCTAAAGGGCGTGTACATGGAGCGAATTGGTTCGCGATAGTTCTTTGAGGCGGGGCGTCGTTTTTGACATTTACTTGCAGGTTATGTTTGTCTGGGACCGGGACACAAGGTCCTAGCACTCGGTCTTCAGATGACTCAACGAGCAAGTTGAGAGCTGGTTGTGTGGGTCCAGTAGGTGGACTTAACTGTGAGTGGTCCGAGTTATGTGGAAAGGCTGAAGCCCTTACTGGAGAGAGGCATAAGTCAATTAACGGTGAGTTCTGTGAATCGACCTGTATATTAGAGAGGTGAACATATGGTTAATCTAAGTGCTTTAATAGAACTGGGACTGAAGGAAGAGAACATTTCCTAGATACTGATCTCCTTTTAATTTTGGGGGGTTCAGAGCCTTCAGGTGGAGAATGAGATGGGTCAGAAAATGAAAATATCAGAGGTGACTCACAAACACAGTGCTCTTTAACTGTGATGGAGCAAGTAGCTCAACCTCCTCCAGTTTCATTTTTGACAATGTCCGATGGGCCACCCCATCTTTGCAACAGGAACCTGACTCCTCATCCTCCATTGCTTCATTTTCATCAGATATTTCTTGTGTCTAGGAGGGAAATGTAAGGGGCTGAGAATTAGGGTTAGAAGGAGGAGCCAAAAAGTCAGCAATTCTGTTAATCAGCTGATCAAAGGTAGATACCAAGGTATTGATTAGGTTCCACTAAAGCAAAGCCCACAGTCTGCTGGAGTACCCTAGCAACAGATGTGGAATTTATGACTTCCCCAACAATCCTTCTTGCCTTTTTCACATCACTGTGTTCAGTTGATGAAGAATGTTCTCTAATTAGAGAAACATTAGTTACTGTTTTATTTTACCATATGCTTCAGGGACCCATCCATTCCCCTAGAGTCCCCCATTACCTAAGTCTAACCAAATACATATTTTATTTTGAAGCTTTCCTTCTCCTTTACTGTTAAGATCAACTATCCCGCCACTCCCCATGCAACACCCAGGAGCTCCAGAGTAGATAAAAGGGGCACTGAGAGCTGAGCAGGCTGCAGTCTCACAAGAAGGTATGGGGCCAAGCAGGCTGCAAGAAATGAAGCAGATGGACTTCATCCCCCGGCCACTTAAGTGTGCATGCAATAAATAGTCCAGAGAAGGAGGCTGCGTCTAGAAAATGTCAGCCAGCACTTCGAATGTGTTGGCGTCTAGCGCAAGCTTCAACAAGATTGTTGGACTTGTGTCCTAGTGGGTAAAACTGTCTCATGTGGGAATACATAAACCACATTGAACAAATGGAGGAAGGTCTAGTGGAAGTAGACACAAATAGGTGCAGCAAGCAGTCCACCTATGCTGTGGCAAGGGGAACAAGCATGTCCTAAGGCCATGACACTAAACCATCTTGGGCACACACGTTTTTCCCTGTTTGTTCTTCACAAAGTCTTTTTTGTTAGCAAATGTCAACATTTTCTTTGCTGTTGCTTGGAATGAAAGAAGATCACATTCATAAGAAGAAGCCTCTGGTCGTGACATAAAATCCAAGACTTTCACTTCCCTTAACATCCTAACATCATTGCATGAATGAAATACAAGTTTTGAACAGAGCAATTTGCAGGGAATAGGTCTAGTAGATCATTTAAAGAAACAACACTGCAATTTCATAGGCATATATAATATTTATTTAAATATCATATTTGGATAGATACATTCTACTTTGAAGTGCTGTAAAAAGAGGTGACGTTTCAGTGGTAAGCTAATTCTTGTATTGATAGTTTAATGACTTTTCGGTTATGGGTTTCCCTTCTGGGCAATAGTTTAATTATTTGCATACAAAGTTTTTTCTTCCATTCAGGTTACTTCTGGGTCACAGTGAATCTCTGTGAATAGCCATGAAATGGTTAATGGCCACTCCAAAATAACAGCAGCCCTCTCCTCTTGAGTTGTGGCATAGTCGGGTTAATCTTAGGCTAGCCAATGTGACTCTACTGGGATATGGGCAACTGCTACATTTTTAAATGATGTGTTGTGATGCCTGCTTTTTATCGCTTTAGATCTCCATACCACGCCTGTGACAACAAAGAAAGCTTCATTATGTCAACAGTAAAGTTTAGCGTTTGAGTCCACAATTTGACTCCGCTAATAGTCTTTACAATCCCATCCATTGGATAAAAATAGGGGTCACCAACTCCACCTTGAAATTATTACCACTTATAGTATAGCATGCCTATATTCCCTATTTTAGGTGGTCACTCTTTTAGTTTCAAGATGACCCCTTGCAGGAGATAGTGCCATCAAAATAGTATCTCTATGGTAGCTTATGTTTTATGGTATGCACCTCTTGCCCTATATCCTTACACCTTTGCCCTACAACAAAATTGAGTCTGGAGGGTAGTTTACCGACCCAGTTGAGTAACCCCTTTACAGGTAACCTTACCCAAAATATCAATGCTGCTGAGTCAAAATCGTTTCAGGAGAGTGCGGGTCACGTGTTTCATTAAGACAATGTTCATTACGCTCAAAAGATGTAAAACAAATAACAATTTTTAATAGTATGCAAAATATCATATTTTATTACATTTATTTTAGCTAAAAAACAGTAAAACAAATCGGTAAGCGGTCATATCAATACAATACTTTAGAATTAGTACATTGCTTTGTGCTTCGTGCTATATAATACAGTATGGTTAGTTACACATCACTATTCATTCATTCTAAAAACTCAATGCTACCCTCTCATGCACCTATTGCCACCATCCAAAATGTAACTTTTTCAATTGCTAAGGGATTTTGCTCAAGAATAGCCCTGGGCAAACTTCTCTTACACCAGCCAGCATTAGTGGATGACTATTTTAGAGAAGATTTGTCCCCATTAAGAGAATAAATTAGTTTTTGTTCAAGATAAGAAATCGCAGGCACACTTGGGCTTCTGTGTCTAGCTCAAGGATTAATTGTCCAATCAGGAGTGGCGGATCTTGTGAAAAATAACAAGTGTGTTTGTCAGATTCATCTGGCCAATCGGGGTCCTCTTACATGATTCATCAGAATCTTTTTAAGTTTATGCAGCCATAAGAGACTATAGATCTAAAGTTTATCCCCGGAATATGGCCCATCTCTTTTCATGTTCTTTTGTGTGATGTGCTAGTCTGTGAGGGAAGGTGTTACGCAAGGTGAATTGTGAGAATGTGTGGAGTGTTTTGAGCTGGTCTTTGGGGAGTTTGGGTGTGTTAATTGTTTATTGTTGGTACTTTGTTAGTTTCTGGCAGTTTAGTGTGTTTTTAAAGCTATGTTTTGTTACCCTTTGCCCAAGAGTATTTTGAGTATTCGAGATTGTCTTGTGTTAGTTTCCACTTATTTGAAAAAGTTTGCCATTACCTTGAAGTAACTTTCCCTTTTTTGTGTCCCGTCAACAAATTAATAAAAGCCAATAAAAGACACTTAAAAGAAAAAAAACTCAATTTATCGCTGCATGATTGTCATCAACTGTTTTTGGGATTGCATTTTAGAAGTATTGTGTTAGTTGCACTGTGGTTGTCACTCTGGGAATAGGCTTGTTTTGTTCCCATGGTTGTCCACTTCGGTCACTTAGGTTTATGATGGTTCACTCTGTTTGACCTGTTGGATCACATTTTTCTTTGTGTCTTCTGTTCTTACCTCTTGTATCTGTTTGCGTCTTCAGTGAGGCCTACTTATATGTATTCTTCCACTTCACCTGATTGTCAGTTTTACATCTCAATGTAAGAATCTCAATTCTTGTCAAACTAAAACTTACCTAATAGGGTTTAGTTAAAGTGTCTAATAGTGATTTGAGTATAAACGGTAAGGAATATTTACAAAACAGACCAGGTTATTTTCCGACACAAAACTATGATTATGCTATAACATGCATAGATTTTGATCAGTTTATGTTGACAGAATGCAAAACAACATCATGAGTTGATCCTATTAGGAAGTAAAACAAATGTGTCAATCAATGACTTACCCACTCTAATAGATCACAACATCTTAGTTCAATCCTCCACTTCAACAGAAGAGCTATTTGGAAGTGTTTAAAGAACTTGTTATTCATGATCTTAAGACACTTAGGAAAAGTATACAATGTAGCAAAGTTAACAACAAGACTGAATAAGAACAGGGAGCAGTCCATTCACTTATGCATTTATTATTTATTTATGGAAATCACAGGTAGTGACACATGTTTGGCACAACGACTATTACAAAATGTAACATTGATAACAGAGCGAAGGACATGGTTCCTTGGCAATGGGTTCAGAGAATGTGACTTGAAGACCAGATTTTGCAGGGGAAGATGGAAACATAAACCATGAATTAGGACAGGATAGAATATCATAGGAATGGGATGATGGAGGAAGTGCTAAATTAAGGTTGACGGTTTGACAGAAAAGTGCTGTAAGGCTGTCTGTGAGGGTAGGGAGAGAGGAAACAAAGGTGGTGGAGTAAATGTAGAGTGCTAAGAAACAGGTTCTTCAGAAAGGAGGAGGGCTTTGAGGTTGGACATAAATAGTTGGATTACTATGAAGAGGGAGAGATCCAGAGTAGGAGACCGGTGAGAAGCAGATGGAGAGAGTGGAAATGACATGGAGCGCTGTTGGCTCGAGTAGTGGCAAAGAGGTGAGCCCAGGATGATCATAATGAGTGAGGGGAAGAGTAGGGAGAGAGATGAGCAGATAGTTAAGGTTGGGAAACTCCATGGATAGTTTTGAAGATGATGAGAAGAGAGACATTTATACTTAGCTCTTTGTTTCATAGACAGCCAGCCAATCTGGCGACAGGCAGAGGAGGCAGAATTAAAGCGAGAAAGGTTGAAAAGTGTGCAGATTGTGAAGTTGAGGACCTTGTCCAGAGGTGAAAAAACATAGTTGGAAGGCCATAGAGGAGACTGGCACAGTAGTCAGATCTAGATAGGATGAAGTAGGAAATTGGCACTTTGGCAGTATTGAAAGGAAACATATGACAGATTTTTTAGATATTGAGCTTCAGTCTGGCTGCACTGACAGATTTGGAGATGAAGAGCGAGAAGTTGTAGATGGGTTAAAGATGACACCAAGGCTATGGGTGGAAGCAGAGTAAGGAAGGTAGTTGGAAAGGAAGATTAGAAGAGGGGGAGAGGAAGAGAAAGTCTGTTTGGCTGGGAAGTAGACAGCATCAGTCTTAGTGGAGGTGAGCATGAGCAAGTGAATGCCATACAATATTTGATGACAGAGAGACAGTTTGACATTTTTGACAATGGGTCGCTGGATAAAAAGGGAAAGGAGAAGATCTGAATGTCATCAGCGAAGAGTTAATACGAGATGCTGTAAGAGGAGATCAGTGTGCTAAGAGCTGAATTATAGAGAGTGAAGATAAGTGGCACAACAGCACGAGGGGGAAATGTGGAGGTAAGGCTGTTCCAGGACACCTGAAAGTGTCTAGTGGTAAGGCATGAAGCAAACCAAGCAAGGTTTTATCTCAGATGCCAAGTAGCGATAATGTAGAGAGAAGTTCAGAATGGTCGGCAGTAACAAAGGCAGCAGAGAGGTTGAGAAGACTAAGAATAGATTAATGGTTTGTTTGCATGATGTCTGAAAGAGATGAAGTTGCTGACATTGAGTAGAGCTGTCTCAGTAAAATGCAGAGGTCTGAAGCCAGATTCAAGAGGGTCCCAAAAGTTGTGATTATCAAGGAACTCAGTGAGTTGATTGCATAGTACTCGCAACAGGTTTTTGGACTAGTGTGGTAGAGAAACAGGATTACAGTTGGCAGGACAGTTAGGCTTGAGACCAAATTTCTTAGGAGAGGGATGACAGTATCTGACTTTTAGAACGGGGGAAAAGCAAAATTATCAAGTGAAGAGTTGAAGAGGGATGTAAGATGTGGAGCAACACTGAGAGGTATGTTCTTCACAATGTGCGGGGATAGCGGGTCAGTGGGGCACAGGAAGGGTTAGCCATGAGGAGTAAGGCAATAATATCATCAGGGTTAGTGGGGCAACAAAGACATAGTAGCAGGAGAGGAGGCTAGGAGTGGTGGAGAAAAGTGGGTTGGAGGAGGGGATAGACGTTTTGTTGCAAGGATACTTTGAATGGTAGAAATGCAGATCCAAAGTATAGAGAAGGATCATTTGCAGAAAGAGTGGAGGAGATGGAGGAAGGTTTAGGTGGTGAGAGAATTGAGTTGACCGATTTTTGAGGTGCCTGGGCAGGAAGGAAAAAGGTGAAATGAAAGAGGTAGAAGTTACATTTAGCAGAATCAAGAGCAGAACAGTAGTTTTGAAGAGCAGTGAGGTAGAGTTGGAGATCTGAGGAATGTCATGACCTTTTTCAAGTGTGAAGCTTTTTCGACATTTTTGTTTTCAGGGTGCGGATGAGAGGTATAATCCAAAACCATGGAGAGGAATATGTAGGAGTAAATATGGAAAGAGGGAAGTGAGAAGAACAGTGAGCGTTCAGAGCAGTGTTAAAGTTAGTGACAGCTTCTTCAGAGGATGGAAATCTGAGTCCAGCATAGGAGGAGAGAGATTGGTGTATTTACTTATGGATAGTACAAAGCCCACAGGATCTAGGCACTATGTACAGGAAGTGCAAGTCAAGCAGGGTACAACAAATTAGCGAAACAGGTTAGTTTTGAGATTCTTTCTGAATGACAGGTAGTAGGGGTCAGTGCACAGGGTAATGGGTAGATTATTCCAAAGGGTGGCTGTGCAGGATGGGAAGCTTGAGACAACTGCTTTTTTCTAGTGTGTGTCAGGAGGTTCAAGGAGGGAAACATGCACTTAGCAACAATACTATTAGATGGAGAATGTGAGGATGAAGCAGGAGTGGAGATTGAAGCAAAAACAATAGAGTGATCATAGCGAGAAGGAGCGGAGGAGATATTAGAAGCATACAGGGGACATGAGAATGCAGATGAGGAAGTTTCCATTTGAATGGGTGGGTAGAGAGTGGACAGAAGAGAATGAGTGGTTAAGGAGAAGAGAGTTGAAGTCAGTGGATAGAGAAGCAGAAAGAGAGGGTGGGGTTAAAGTCACCAATGACCATGAGGTGGCCATTGGGAGGGATTGAGCCAATTAGTTGGGAGAGATGGTTGAAGAACTGACTTACCAGAGCAGGTGGCCAATAGAGAGCAATAATATGTATCACAGCCGAGGGCAGTGATTTTAGAGATAGTGTATTCAAAAGAGGGAAAATTAGTGGGGGATAGGGAAGTAGGAGAAATAGGAAGTTTGAAAGATGAAAACAGTCCTATGCCACCACCCCTGAAAGTGATGCAGTGAGAGAGGTTAAAGGTGTAGGAAGGGTCATGAAGGGCAGCAAGGGTTGCAGAATCAGAGGGGAGATTCAGGTTTTGGTAAGGGCAATGAGGTCAAGAGAAATGAAATGTGAAAGGAAGAAGTCAGAGGTAAAGTAGGTTTTATTGAAGACAGACTGCACATTCCACAGAGCAATAGAAAGAGTGACATGTTTAAGCAGAGTGATGTTGAGTCTGATAACTAGAGATGTAAATGGGGGTATATGCAAGAAGAGGAAGTGTAATGAAATTGTTTTGAGCCAATAATAAAATATTTTTCTTTTGCAAAAAACATGAACTGCCATCGGCATAATAGTAATGGCGAATGCTTCAATTGAAAGTGAAGAAGTACAGGGTAGTGCATTACTCCATTGATTAATGTTTCCCATCAATTATTACAAAAAGGTGCACCTGTGGGAAACAGGTAGTTACTTGCTAACATTGTAGACATCACATGACAAATGGCAAGGAGTTTGCCAAACACCAGGAACATTTTGAACCGAATACTAAATCCATTGCCAAAAGTGCTGAAAAGCTTGCAAACTGAAAATTGTTTGAATCCAATGCAGAGGTTTATTGTTCCATGGAGATTGGGTTCTGCCAACTGGAGTGAATATGGTTTGTTTGCCTTTAATCATGAGAACACAATGCTTTCACAGAAAAGATAAAAGGGTCATCTCTATTAGGATCCCTGGATACATGTGAGCCCATTTAAAGAAAGAATTTCTCATAAAACAATTTGAAAGACCGGCTGAGGCTGAAATATGGTTTCCTGGCAGATGGACAACTGAAATGACCACATGCTCACATCCCTTTTGGAGCTTCAAACAAATGTTATTGCACATAGTGTCACCTTTGACATTACTTTAGGCAATACAAACGACCATATGTTCAGCCTAGTGGAAAGTCAAACAAAAGTGGCCCATGTCAGCAGATCAATGCAAAACATTAACTGAAAGTCCAGCGAGCATCAAAGTAATGAAACTCAAGGTTGAAACTTTGTTCTTTTCAACAATATAATGGGGTAATTGAACCAACACTATGCATGCATGTAAAGATGTTTTTCAATATAACTCCACAACTAAACAACTTAGAAACAAAAGAAAAATGTGTTATGACCCTGATGATATCCTCTATCCAATGTCCCCAAATTTTAATTGTCTGTGTTACTTAATCATTGATACAATGATTAACAGTCATACATTTATGAACACTCTTTCCTGAAAATGGAAGAAGGGACCAGATAGTTCTGCTGCTCTGGGAATTACCTGGGAACACTTGAGGGTCTCTGCTGGCTCTGCACCTTAAATAATTCTCAAAAGTGAATATGAAAACAACTCATAATATAATTCGATATGTCCCTTGTATAATTTCCACTGCAAAGTCCCTGTAGTGGGAGGGAACTGGGAAGTTGTTTCTCTTATGGAGAGTTAATTCCAAAAAGAATATTTTGATATTTTTGTGTGAAATGCAGCAGTGTTTTCTCACTATGCTAAAGCTAAGTTAGATTTCCCCTCATGATCCTGCATGTTTGATATCTCTACTGCAGCAGCTTACTTGGTGAGTGTGCCTTTGTACTTTTCAAATAATCTGCAGTACTGCCATGTGGCAAGATTTACTCTTTACTAAAAGTAAACAGAAAATGTTGTTACCCACGGGCCTGTGCTTAAGCACGCAGAATACATTTTATGGTAAACATGTTTTTTACCACTTGAAGGGCCATATGTAAAAATGCTGCCAATGTGACAAGCTCCTAACCCCTGACCAATGCGATGGTGAGTGACAAGTGAATCCTCCCCACACTGTCCCATGACACTGCATCATTGGTGGGAGGCATTTACCATCTTCCATTGTCACTTCCCCACTCACCGCAAGGGACAAGATTGGGACATTGTCAGAAATACTTGAATGAAAATACTCTGACAGCATGGATTAAGAAAATGTTCTATACATTGGGCTTTGGAATACTATTGGAGTCTCCAACTATGATTGGAGAGATTAAGTGAGGGATAGATATTAGGATAGGAGTGGGAGAAATTGCTTAGTTCCATTCTGTGAAGGGCAAAATATGCCCAATCTGCTAATTTCACCTGGGGAGTGGATTCGGCAGTTACTGGCCTTTTCCCACCCAAAAAGTAGCCTTTTAAAAATTATGATAATGATCTGTAAGTTATTTATCAGTTGCAGCATCCACAAATCCACAGAGTTCGGAGAAAATGTCTCTGAGCATTACCTAGGAGAAAGCATAGAGAATGATATTCACATGTGCCAATCTTTATTGGAACCAGAGTGGTGCAGCCCCACAAGGCCAGCAAATTGTGGAATTGTGCAGTTATGTGTCTTGCACTGAAGATGCCGTCAAGATGGTGCCAAATGCAGCCCTCACCTTTAACTCCTTGTTAGTAATTATCCAACCTAATAAGTATAATCAAGAATCAGTTAAAGAATAACCAATCAGTGTAGAGATTTCATACTGAAATGAGGAATCACCTACCTGAGACAACAATAGAAGCCAAGGTATGAGGGTTGTACTTATAAGAATAGGTTTTGTTAACTTGTATTTGGGCCAAACCTTTGGATATTACTGTTGCTATACAAGGGTTGCCTTGAGGCCAATGACTTAAGAATAGAGATGGAACATTTGTTGGTCATGAGTTTGAAAAGATTTTACTTTGTAGAATAGGATGTGCTTGGAAGGAACAGGATTTAAAAGGATAGGAGCATACAGATATTATCGTTGGCAGAATAAGACCTCCCATGGGGTTATGCACCCACTGGGGCAGCTCACATGATGTTGTCCTAACTCATCCTAACTCATCCATGGTTTTCATTGAGAAGACTCCTTATTTTATGTAGGTTTGACCCATAGAATCTGTTGGACCA
Organism: Ambystoma mexicanum; assembly: GCF_040938575.1. Classification (NCBI taxonomy): domain Eukaryota; kingdom Metazoa; phylum Chordata; class Amphibia; order Caudata; family Ambystomatidae; genus Ambystoma; species Ambystoma mexicanum. The sequence goes on from NC_090939.1 coordinate 789,426,177, forward strand.
TATTCAGAACCTAACCCTGATATCCAATTTCATGAAGTGCATTAAGTAAACCACAAACTTTAGTGAAACTGCTCAGTACAGTACAGATGTGATAAGGGAGGTGTTTTGGGTAACCCAGAATACTGCTATATTCTGTGAAAGCAGACAGTATTTTGTATTGCTCATAGCCCCCGCCTCCCTGCCCCCAGACACATGTGAATCATGGGCTTAGCAAAGTCTCTGATTTTGCTGTGGAGATGACATGGTCAAATGCATAAGTAGTTTGATTGGCTAGCACAAACAGAAAAGCCAAAAAGGCTATGCAGCCATGGCGTTAGTCTCTGTCTGGGGTGCTGGAATGCCCAGTGATGCACGAGAAGTCATTGATGAAGTTCCAACTGAAAAATGGAATAGTGATCACATGGGGTACTAGACACTAGAATAGGTCACATCATGTGTAACCGAAAGTTCCCCTATAGACGGTGGTTATGTCATGTGGATTGGCTGAGCAGAATTGTAGAGTTCACACATTGTGCTGGAAAGCCATGCCCCTCAAGCCCAGATGATGTTCTGTTAGAAAGTGCATTGTTAATGTAACTGACTGAATTAACCTTTCAGATGTTTCTGTATGATGCCAATTGTGTGAATCCCTATGAACTCCTTGGATATTTTGGACTTGGGGGCCACACTTTCATATTGCCTGGGTTTCATATTGAATTAGTTGCACAGTTTACGCAATTTGTTCCTAGCATTTGAAATGGAATGGTATATGGGGGGTGGAGATGAATGCAGTCTCAAGAATTCAAAATGTTAATGTTAAAGGATATTTGTACTGCACACTATCACCATCTGAGTGGTCCCCTGGCGCTCTGGCGGCTCTAAAAAAAAATGGAAAGGGGTGGTGGCGTGAGTTAGTGGGAATGAGCTGGAAAAGTGCAAGAGAGCAGTGGTGTACTGTTGGCAGTCTCAACTCGGTAACTCGGCTGGCTGAACTTGGGGTGTTTTCTGGTCGGTAGCCGTTGTGTACTGTTGTGCTAATCTATGTGTGGTTTGTTTTGTTGTTGCAGTGTAGTGAAGTTTGTGCAGATTTTTGTTTTTATAGACGTGTGGTTATGTTTGTGTTTGTTTAGAGTTTGAGAGGTGTATGCAGAGGGGTGAAATTGTTAGTGGATTGGTTAATTGGCATAGCTAACATTCACATTTCTATCGAAGTGTGGCACGTACTAACATTCATATTTCCACCTGGATGCAACGTCTAGTGTCTAAGATTCCATCCAAGTGTGGCACATGCTAACATTCACATCTCTATCTAGGTGTGGCTCAATCCGGGTGTGGCACCTGCCACCATCCATAATCTCACTGATAGATGTGTCTATGGCCAATGCTCATAATTCCAACCAGGTGCGGCCCATGCTATCATTCACAATGTCATCCAAGTGTGGCATATGCTGACATTTATGATCCTAGCTAGATGCTAGTTGGCCAGGAAACTATTTTTGCACTTTAGACTCTGATGCCTTATTCTGAGTTATCTTACCGCAAAATGTGGCAAGATCTTTAAGGCAAGACTCTGTCAGTGTGACAGTAAGACCATTGAGGTCATGGTGCACTTCTTGCTATCATGCTGTGTCATCGCAAATGGCAATGGAAGGGATTCTTATCTCTCTTCAGATCAAACAATACTAAGATATGTAAGGAGGCTGTGGAAAACTTTGAATTCACGAAACATGAAAAGGTGAAACAAGTAGTGGCGCTCTGTCTCCCTACTACCTGGCATTAGAGGAGAAGGACTATTTCTCCCTAGATTTGCTGGCTTTCCCATGACCAAAATAGTGAGAGATGGGAGAAAGGGTTGTTTGTGATTTTTCTATGTAACTAGTATTTATTATGGATTGTATATTAGTATGTTTATGTCTAATATTATGGATTGTGGTTTCACCATTACATGTTTAGCCTATATTTCTAGGATGATATTGGATTGTTTATACTGTCATAGCTTTTGCTATACAATAATGTGATGATGGGAATGATGAGAGAAAGAAATAGCAAGCAAGAGAGAAAGAAAAAGGTAGAGAGAGAAAATGATAGAGTGAGAAAAAGAGAGCAAAAAGAGAAAGAGTGATAGAGAGGGAGAAAGAGCAAGAGAGAGAGAGAGAGAGAGAGAGAGAGAGAGAGAGAGAGAGAGAGAGAAAGGCATATATAGGAGGCAGATAAGAAGAGAAGGTGAAAGGATAATGAGGAGCACCAGAGATAGGGACTCTGTAACTATGATAGGCTGTATGGCTGTGCCCAAGACAGTCAGATTAGGACATAGCAGGAGGACTGTTGCACAGGTTAAGGACTGTGACAAACGTGACTGACCATGGTAAAGAATAGGGACTATCATGAAAGACTGATGAAGGAAACAGTCTGTGGGGAAGAAGAAGGACTGTGGCAAAGACTGCGTGGAAGGATAAGCACTGTGAGGAAGGCAAATTACAAAGGAGTGTGCCAATTGTAATGGATGATCACAATGAGATAGAATGTGATGAAGGAGAAGCACTGGTGAAAGACCAACAAAGGAAAATAGCTATGATGAAGGATTTTGGCAAAGTCAAAGGACAGTGGTGAATGAAAGTGATGACGGAGAAGGACTGTGATGAAGAAGGCCTCAACCAAGAACAGATGCATGGTAAGTGCGGTGTTTAAGAACAAACAGAGGATGCAGACTTTGATGAAGTACTGATGAAGGAGAATAACTTTGAAAAAGAAGCACTCTGAGGAAGGAAAAGGTCTGACAACGGACAAGGATGCTGGCAAAGAAAAAGGACTGTGACAAAGGTCTGTGATGAAGGACAATGAGAAAGGAGAAGGAGTGTGATGGAGATCTCTGATGAAGAAGAACCTATGATGATTAAGGATGGTGACAAAGGAGAAGGACAATAATGCCAGAGACAGACTGTGCTGAAGAAGAAGGCCTGTGATGGAGAATGACTCTGACTTGAGGGTTGTGCTGAAGGAGGACTTTACCAAAGGAGAAGGATTTGAGGAAGGAAATTGACTGTAATCAACCATATGGACAAGGAAGGAGGAGAAGTACTCATATGAAGAACAGAGAGAAAGGGGAATGACTGTGGAGAAGGAAAGACCTGCAATGAAGGGAAGGACTCTGTGAAGTAAAATGATTGTGAAAAAGAACTACAATGAAGGAGAGAGACTGTGCAAAGGACTTTGTCAATGGAGGATAATTGTTATGAAAGAGGTGGGCTGATGAAGGACTATGAATAACACAGATTGTGATAAAATGCTTTGATGAAGGAGAACAAATGTGTTGAACAACTGTATTTAAGGGGAAGTGCTGTGCTAAAGGGCTGTGGGGAAGGATAATGACTGTGGCAAGAGAGAAGTACTATATTGAAGGACTTGTGAAGGAGAATGACTGCCGAAGTGGAAGGACTGTGAAGGAGGTCAGTGACAACGGATGGCTGGAATGAAGGAGTGTTACAAAGGAAATGCAATGTGATGAAGGATACCGTATTTTAAGGGGGAATGATTGTGAGGAAGGTGGACTGTGTGAAGGACTGCGATGAAGCAGAAATACTCTGACAAAGGAGAAGGACTGATGAAAGAGGGCTCGGACAAAGGGGTTACTGTGATGAAGAATATGAAATATGATGAGGGAGAAGTTCTGTGATGACAGAAAAGGACTTTGTCAAAAGAGAATGACTGATAAAAGAAGGACTATGTTGAAGGGTTGTAATGAAGGATGATCACTTTCATGAAATGGCACTTTGACAAAGGAGGAATATGATGAAGGAGAAGGACTGATGAAAGAGGGCTCTGACAAAGGAGTGCTGTGATGACGAAGAATGAATGTGATAAAGGAGAAGGACTATGATGATGGACTTAGATGGAAAAGGAATGTCATAAAAAAGAAGGGTTGTGATTAAGTGATAGGACTTAGAAGGACTATCACAAATGACTAAGATAATGGGAAATGACTTTAATAAATGAGAAGGAATTTGATGAAGAAGGACTGTGATGAAGGACGACTGTGACAATTCATGACTATGATGCAGAAAGACTCAGAAGAAGGAAATTGACTTTGACAAAAGAAAAGGAATGTGATGAATTAAAAAGGATATGCTGAAGAAAGATTGGGAGGAATGAGAAGAATTGTGTCTAAAGAATATGACTGTGATGATGGACTATGATAAAGGACCATGATTTGAGAGAAGGATTGTGATGAAGGAACATTACTTTGATGAATGAGAAGGATTATGATGAAGGAGAAAGACGTTGATGAAAGAAAAAGACTGTGATGAAGGAGAAGGAGGGTGATGAAGAAGTACTACAATAAGGACATTGTTGAAAAAGGAGGATTGCATGTGATTAAGGAGGAATCTCAATAAGAAGCACCATGTTGCAGTATTGTTATGAAGGAGATTGCTTATCATAAAGAAGAAGCACAATCATGAAAGAGGCAGTATGGCCAAGGAAAAGGACACTTAATAAGGAGAAGTACTAAGATAAAGAAGATGAACTCTGACACAGTATTGTGTGGAAGGAGAATGATTGTAATGTATGGGAGATTACAGAATGATGAATGCGAACACTGCCAAGAAGGAAAAGGATTGTAACCAAGTGAAAGGAAAGTACAGAAAGAAAGAAAAGGACTCTGATGAAGGAGAAGGACTATATTGTAGTACAGTGATGGAGAAATGTGATTATGTAGTACTGAGATGAAGGTGAAGTACTATGAGGAAGGAGAAAGTCTATAATGAAAGAGAATGTCTGAAGAAGCAGAGGGACTTTGATGAAGCACAGAGACTATGGTAATGCAGAAAGTGTGGCGATGAAGCATAAAGACTGTGTCATGGTGATACATTGTGATGAAGAAGGATTGTGGGAACGGACATTCAATGGACATTGAAAAAAAGGAGAAGAACTGCGATGAGAAAGGTCTTTAATGAGGGTGGACTATGATCAAGTAGGACTGTGAAAAAAAGAGCAGGAGGGACCAAGATCTGTTGGATTTTTTGTAGGATTTGGAAAGCTTCAGTCCGGTGATCAAACTGCCCACGCAGACTAAGAACCACCAGGAGACTGAGAAAGAAGATAGGTGGCTTTATGTGAGTGTGGGAAGGCACAGGATTGTGGGCCCCATAGCTGCGTACATTCTGTTATATAGATCTTCCCTGCGGGCTTCGCCCAGTTCGAAGGACAAGCATTTTCTTTGGAAAAAACTCTATTTTGATAGAAAGAGTTTTAGTATGAGTCAGTGATAATTCCAGACTCACCATAGCATTAGAGGTGCCTATTTGCATTCCCCCAGACATGCCATGCTCCTTTTTACAAAAGTAAATTCTTTAAAAGACAGAGGTGTGTTAGCATTAAGCAGTATTTTCTAAAAATCATCCAAACCTACAATGATGAAGGATTGTACCAGCACTGAAGAACTGTGATGAAGAGGAAAGGTAATTGCATAGAAGGACTGTGACTAAGGACTGTGGTGAAGGGAAGGACCATGATGACACTCCCTGATAATGGACACAGAGTGTAAAGAAAGACTGCGAGAATAGAAGAACCGATGGAGAAGCACTTTGATGAGATACTGTGCTGAAGGAGAAGGACTGATGAAGGGAAACACATGTGATGAAGGAGCAACACTGTGACAAAAGAAAACAACGGTGTTCAAGGACTTTAATGAAGGAGAAGCACTGTGAAAAGGGAACTGTGTTATCTGAGAAGGACTGTGATGAAGGATAAGGTAGCACTGTGATGAGGTTCTGTTTTAAATTAGAAGAAATGTGTTGCAGAACTGTAAAGAAGGAGTACATCTGCGGCTAAGGATGGTTGTGAAAAAGGAGGACTGTAATGATGGGAGGTTACAAAAGGCAAGGGCTGTGATGAAGCACTGTACAAAATAGAAGGACAAACAGCACAAGGACATGATCAAGAAGAATCACAGTGATGAAGTACTGTGACTAAAGAAAAGATCTGTGATAAAAAGAATGACCTTGATTAAGGAGGACTGTAATGGGGGGCGCTGCTGTACAGATTCCAGTATTGCCACTCTGCCATAGAGCTCCACGAGCCAGGGCCTGTGGCGACTACTAGCTGCTCCTGGTTGCCTCTGATCTGGTGCCCACAGAGTGACTGTGGTGCCGGAAGGTGGGCGCTTTTGACTGCAGTGTCTCCCGCTGCAGGAGGCCCTCTTCCCACTCTGGATACCGTGCCCGAGTTTCAGCGAGATGCAGAGCTCAATATGGCAGCCGCAGTGTAGCCAATGCAATGACACCCAACCTAGCGAGCATGGCCATGTCATATCCTTGTTGGAAAGCGGTCTGCAATGCAGCAACCACAGGAAAAACTTCTGGTGTGCCCTGCAGCGATATTGGGGCTCTGATTGCCAACTTCTGCTGGGGGCCCCATTCAGCAGCACACAACTTCCAGTGAATTACTGGGACGTGAGCTGCTGGTCACGTGGTACACATGGTGGAAATGTGCTGGACTAAGCCTGATTGCACCGCAGTGTGTCCGGACCGGCACATGCTGCTTTATACCCAAGAGGAGTCTCAGCATTTTTGTTTATGATGATTTCTGTGTGGGTCTCTTCCATCCTCTTACGTTCCATTTAAGACATGGGTGGGGAGAGCTGTGGAACCCACTGCTTTCCTTTGTTACTATGACCATCTCGCTGATTGGTCCTCCTTTGCTGCCAAGACTCCCGGCTTGCACACTAGCACACACTGTGTCCACCGGGGTGTGCCATTTATCCTTCTGCCCCTTTGACACTGCACGCTTCAGTGCTCCTCCTTGAGTGCTAGAAGGTGAGTCACGGATGAGGCTGTGTGTGGAGCGCTGGGCTTGTAGGCTCCCCCAGTATGATCCCTGTGTTATCTTCATTGTTTTTGGCCAATACTGGCCCAAGAAATATTGCACTCCTGCTGGTTCTTCATCATCCCTGTCCAGGTATACACTGGGTCATCACATAACGCGGGTGCCCACACTGCTGACTTCTGCCATCCCTGGTGTATTGCTGCCTGATAGGGAGGTGTCGCCCCGCTGTTGTCAGTGCTTGAAATACCCTCCTTGCTACTATTACTCATCTGTTGTCCTTCACGGCCAGCCCTTGCACTGCCACCCTTTCTAACCCCTTTGGGATAGGGGCCACTTCTACCTGCGTTGTGTCCGGCGGCGGCAGCAAACCCTCACATGCTTAGCCGAGCTATAATAAAAGGTGCAGGGATGAAACGGTGCTCCATGAATATGTATGCCAAAACCACTCCCAAAGCATCAGAAGCGTCTGGAGATGCTGCACCATCGGTTACACAGGCGGACTCCATTGAACCTCTATAGACGCAGCATATGATATCCTAAACTCCTGCCGTATTTCACAGAGGAGAAAACCCACAGATCCATGGTGCCAAAACACAAGCCCGGGGTACTGCTGCATCAGATAATTGCTTGGATATTGAACTACCACGACAGGGACATGATCCTGCGCACCGCCCATGAAAAAGGCGAACGTCTCTTGGGCTCCAGCAGGCTCCACATCTACCATGACTTCTCTGGGCAGTACAGCAGGTGAGGAAAATGTGTCTGGCAATAAAGAAGAGGCTCCGAGACTTGGGCATGAAATATGTCATGCTGTAACCAGCCAAGATAATGGGCAAGACAAACTTCTTCACACTACCTGAGGAAGCCATGAAGTTCCTGGATGAGCATGTCGTTGAATCAGAAACTCATTACTTACCTGCACATTTTTGTTTGGACCATACTGGGTGTCCCTCTGAGACACAGCCTTGTGATCAAGACTTGAGTAATTGCAAATGCCTGCACCACACTGAGACACCACCAGTTTGTTCATAGTGACATCCCTAGCTTGTCATATTGTTACTACTACCTCCAGGAGTCATGTTGTTGCATAATATCCTATACTTCAAGGGCCGTTTACGAGGCCCGGATTGCCTACTTTGTGCCAGCCTCCCCATGCAGGTTGCAATGTTTGTTGGGTTGTTCGGGTTCGGGGACCCATCTTCCCATTTGGGGGTAGGATAAGGACTTATGATATGATATTTTATTTATATCGCGCTCGTACACAGGTTTTGGAGTGGGGGTTAAAAGTGGTGTTGAAAATACATTTGGCTCTACTGTAACAGTTATTTTACTCTGTAGGCAGTGATTGTGAAATAACCTGAGATGCTATTTCTTGCAGGTGGGTTACAGTTGTGGGGGATGGAATGCTTGAGATGGAATGCCCGGCGTAGTAGTAATCCAGTCAATAGGCGAAAGCTTCTGCTCCACATTGAACATCTATCAGAATTCTCCTTCCAAAACCTCACCCCGCCGTGAAGAAGAATTCTTCCCAGACAATCGTGGCTGCAAAGGAAACATTCAAGGTTAGTGTAAAATAACACCATTACGTATTCCAAGATATAACCAAACTGTAACCCCACTAACCTGTGCAAAGGTAGCAGAAGGCTCCAAATGGATTTTAAGGTTCAATACCAGCACAGTGATTGATAATATGGTCTGCAAGAAAATCACAGTGGAATCAATAAGGGAATAGTACAAAGACAGGTAAGGTCAAAGAAAATGAGGCTTACCGATAGGGTTCCTTGATTCTTGAAATGTCCAAATATAAGGCAAAGTTCGTGCTAAGCAAAGAGTCCCAAAACAACTATTCCTGTAGGCACGCGGATGCCTAATGTGTCCAAGAACCTGTTCCGAGGAAACGAGGATGCGTAAAGCACACACAAAGGAAGTCTCTAGTCCGTGAGTGAAGCAGAAGCAAACTTGACGGGATGTTGCAGGACAAAGTCAATAGGCGAAAAAATCCAATGAGACGTTCCGGGTCGGGGAGCTGAACAGGTATCAAAATCCATGGGTTTAGCAGAGGCAAGGTAAGAAGAGCATTCCGGGTCGTGGACCTAACGGGCAGCAAACAAAGCCGTGGGTAAGGCAGATTCGAGGTTGGGAAAGCAGTCCGGGTCTTGAAGCCGATAAGCAAAAACAAAGCTGTGGGTAAAGGAGAAGCAAGGTCTGAAATGCAGTCCGGGTCGTAGGATAGGTAGACA